>NC_092710.1:336666937-336977067 GCF_047496885.1 Scyliorhinus torazame | reverse complement strand
ACACCACCCCCCCTCCCCACACAACCGCCCCCCTCCCCCACACAACACACACACACCCTCCCCCACACACACCCCCTCCCCACCCCCCCCCCCCCTTCCCCACACACACGCCCTCCCCACACACACCCCCCTCCCCACACACACACACACCCTCCCCCACCCACCCGCCCCTCCCCACCCACCCCCCTCCCTCACACACCCCCCCCTCCCCCACACACACCCCCCCTCCCCACACACACCCCCTCCCCACACACACCCCCCCCTCCCCACCCACACACCCCTCCCCACCCCACACACACCGCCCTCCCCCACACACACCCCCTCCCCACACACCCCCTCCCCACACACACCCCTCTCCCCACACACACCCCCTCCCCACACCCCCCCCTCCCCCACACAACCGCCCCTCCCCACACACCACACACACACCCCCTCCCCCACACACACGCCCACACACACACACACACCCTCCCCCCACCCCACCCCCGCCCTCCCAGCACCCCCCTCCTCACACACACCCTCCTCCCCCACACACCACCCCTCCCCACACACACACCCTCCCCACACCACACCCCTCCCACACACAACCCCCTCCCCACACACACCCCCCTCCCCACACACACCCCCCTCCCCACACACACCCCCACCCCCCCTCCCCCACACACACCCCCCCTCCCCACCCCACACCCCCCCCTCCCCACACACACCCCCCCTCCCCACACACACCCCCCCCTCCCCACACACCCCCCCCCTCCCCCACACACACACCCCTCCCCACTCACACACCCCCTCCCCCACCCACACCCCACCCCCCCTCCCCCACACACACCCCCTCCCCCACACACACCCCCTCCCCCACACACACACCCCTCCCCACACACAACCACCCTCCCCACACACACCCACCCTCCCCACACACACCTCCCTCCCCACACACTCCCCCCTCCCCACACACTCCCCCTCCCCCACACCACTCCCCCTCCCCACACACTCCCCCCTCCCCACACACTCCCCCCCTCCCCCACACACTCCCCCCCTCCACCACACACTCCCCCCCCCCCGCCCACACACACTCCCCCCGCCACACACACTCCCACCACTCCCCCTCCACACACATTCCCCCTCCACACACACATTCCCCCCCACCACACACACTCCCCCTCCACCACACACTCCCCCCCTCCCCATACACCCCCCCCTCCTCACCCACCCCCCTCCCCACACACACACACCCTCCCCCACACACACCCCCCTCCCCACACACAACCCCGCCCTCCCCACACACACCCCGCCCTCCCCACACACACACACCCTCCCCCCCACACACACACACCACCCTCCCCACACACACACTCCCTCCCCACACACACCCCCTCCCCCACACACACCCCCTCCCCCACACACACCCCCCTCCCCACACACACCCCCCCTCCCCACACACACACCCTCCCCACACACACCCCCCTCCCCACACACACACACACCCTCCCCACCACACACACCCTCCCCCCACACACACACCCTCCCCCACACACACACCCTCCCCACACACACACCCTCCCCACACACACACCCTCCCCCACACACACACCCTCCCCCACACACACCCCCTCCCCACACACACCCCCTCCCCAAACACACCCCCTCCCCACACACACACCCCCTCCCCACACCACACACCCTCCCCCACACACACACCCTCCCCACACCACCCTCCCCACACACTCCCCTCCCCACACACTCCCCCTCCCCACCACACTCCCCCTCCCCACACACTCCCCCCTCCCCCACACACTCCCCCTCCCCACACACCTCCCCCCTCCCCACACACTCCCCCCTCCCCACACACTCCCCCCTCCCCACCACACTCCCCCCTCCCCACACACACTCCCCCTCCACACACACTCCCCCCTCCACACACACTCCCCCTCCACACACACTCCCCCCTCCACACACACTCCCCCTCCACACACACTCCCCTCCCCTCCACACACACTCCCCCCTCCACACACACTCCCCCCCACACACACTCCCCCTCCACACACACTCCCCTCCACCCCCTCCACACACACTCCCCCCTCCACACACACTCCCCCCTCCTCACCCACCCCACTCCTTACACACCCCCCCCTCCTCACACACACCCCCCCTTCCCTCCTCCACACACCCTCGCCACACCTCTTCCCCCTCCTCCCACACCCAACCCCACCCTGCTGCACACTGGGGGGAAATCAGGGACCCTGTTAGACACTGGGTGGCACAGCTCCCCTCCCCCACACTCCCCCTCCCCACACAGATACTCCAACATCCCCCCCTCCAAACACACACCCCTCCCCCATAACCTCCCCCACACACTCCCCCTCCCCACTACCTCCTCAACAACAGGAACCCCACCCCCCACAACACCCCACCCCCTCCACACACACAACCCACCTCCCTCAAAACCACCCACCCCCCTGCCCCCCAAACCACCCCCCCCCCTCCTCCCCACACCATCCCCATAGGGAAGGTTATGGGATTGGAGGAGATTACAGAGATAGGGAGGGATGTGGGACTGGGGGAGATTACAGAGATCGGGAGGGATTGGGGGAGATTACAGGGATAGGGAGGGATGTGGGACTGCGGGAGATTACAGAGATACGGAGGGATGTGGGACTGGGAGAGATTACAGAGATAGGGAGAGATCTGGGACTGGAGGAGATTACAGAGATAGGGAGGGGATGTGGGACTGGAGGAGATTACAGAGATAGGGAGGGATGCGGGACTGGAGGAGATTACAGAGCTAGGGAAGGATGTGGGACTGGGGGAGATTACAGAGATAGGGAGGGATTGGGGGAGATTACAGAGATAGGGAGGGATGTGGGACTGGAGGAGGATACAGAGATAGGGAGGGATGTGTCACTGGAGGAGATTACAGAGATAGGGAGGGATGTGGTACTGGAGGGAGATTACAGAGATAGGGAGGGGACGTGGGGACTGGGGGAAATTACAGAGATAGGGAGGGATGTGGTACTGGAGGAGATTACAGAGATAGGGAGGGATGTGGTACTGGAGGAGATTACAGAGATAAGGAGGGGATGTGGGACTGGAGGTGATTACAGAGATAGGGAGGGATGTGGGACTGGGGGAGATTACACAGATAGGGTGGGGATTGGGGGAGATTACAGAGATAGGGAGGGATGTGGGGACTGGAGGAGGATACAGAGATAGGGAGGGATGTGGCACTGGAGGAGATTACAGAGGTAGGGAGGGATGTGGGACGGGGAAGATTACAGAGATAGGGAGGGATGTGGAATTGGAGGAGATTACAGAGATAGGGAGTGATATGGCACTGGAGGAGATTACAGAGATAGAGAGGGACGTGGGACTGGGGGAGATTACAGAGATAGGGAGTGATATGGCACTGGAGGAGAGTACAGAGATAGGGAGGGATGTGGGATTGGAGTAGATTACAGAGATAGGGAGTGATATGGCACTGGAGGAGATTACAGAGATAGGGAGGGACGTGGGACTGGGGGACATTACAGAGATCGGGAGGGATTGGGGGAGATTACAGGGATAGGGAGGGAATGTGGGACTGGGGGAGATTACAGAGATACGGAGGGATGTGGGACTGGGAGAGATTACAGAGATAGGGAGAGATCTGGGACTGGAGGAGATTACAGAGATAGGGAGGGGATGTGGGACTGGAGGAGATTACAGAGATAGGGAGGGATGTGGGACTGGGGGAGATTACAGAGATAGGGAGGGATTGGGGGAGATTACAGAGATAGGGAGGGATGTGGGACTGGAGGAGGATACAGAGATAGGGAGGGATGTGTCACTGGAGGAGATTACAGAGATAGGGAGGGATGTGGGACTGGGGGAGATTACAGAGATAGGGAGGGATGTGGGACTGGGGCGAGATTACAGAGATAGGGAGGGGTGTGGCACTGGAGGAGATTACAGAGATAGGGAGGGATGTGGGATTGGAGGAGATTACAGAGATAGGGAGTGATGTGGCACTGGAGGAGATTACAGAGATAGGGAGGGATGTGGGACTGGCGGATATTACAGAGATCGGGAGGGATTGGGGGAGATTACAGGGATAGGGAGGGATGTGGGACTGGGGAGATTACAGAGATACGGAGGGATGTGGGACTGGGAGAGATTACAGAGATAGGGAGGGACCTGGGACTGGAGGAGATTACAGAGATAGGGAGGGATACGGGACTGGAGGAGATTACAGAGCTAGGGAGGGATGTGGGACTGGGGGAGATTACAGAGATAGGGAGGGATTTGGGAGATTACAGGGATAGGGAGGGATGTGGGACTAGAGGAGATTACAGAGATAGGGAGGGATGTGGGACTGGGGGAGATTACAGAGATAGGGAGGGATGTGGGACTGGAGGAGATTACAGGGATAGGGAGGGATGTGGGATTGGAGGAGATTACAGAGATAGGGAGGGATGTGGCACTGGAGGAGATTACAGAGATAGGGAGGGATGTGGGACTGGGGGAGATTACAGAGATAGGGAGGGATTTGGGAGATTACAGGGATTGGGAGGGATGTGGGACTAAAGGAGATTACAGAGATAGGGAGGGATGTGTGACTGGGGGAGATTACAGAGATAGGGAGGGATGTGGGACTGGGGGAGATTCCAGAGATAGGGAGGGATGTGGGACTGGGGGAGATTACAGAGATAGGGAGGGATGTGGCACTGGAGAAGATTACAGAGATAGGGACGGATGTGGGACTGGGGGAGATTACAGAGATAGGGAGGGATTTGGGAGATTACAGGGATAGGGAGGGATGTGGGACTGGAGGAGATTACAGAGATAGGGAGGGATGTGGGATTGGGGGAGATTACAGAGATAGGGAGGGATGCGGGACTGGAGGAGATTACAGATATAGGGTAGGATGTGGGTTTGGAGGAGATTACATAGATAGGGAGGGATGTGGGACTGGATGAGATTACAGAGATAGGGAGGGATGTGGGTTAGGAGGAGATTACAGAGATAGGGAGGGATGTGGGACTGGGGGAGATTACAGAGATAGGGAGGGATGTGGGACTGGGGGAGATTACAGAGATAGGGAGGGATATGGGACTGGGGGAGATTACAGAGATGGGGAGGGATGTGGGACTGGAGGAGATTACAGAGATAGGGAGGGATGTGGGTTTGGAGGAGATTACAGAGATAGGGAGGGATGTGGGATGGGAGGAGATTATAGAGATCGGATGGACAAGGCCATGTTGTCAGCAAGGGTAGGGTATATAGGGATTTGATGTGAGTAAAGGCCAGAAGCCTTGATGTGCTCGGGTTTACAAAGGGTGACAGGAAGAGGCTGGCCATAGGAGTGGGTTGGAAGATATAAAGACCTTTTTGAATTTTAGCCATTTGGTGATCTCCAAGCAATATCCCTGAAAACTCTGGAGAAGATCACAGTGAAGACAGCTAAAGAACTCCGTGAAGAGGCTGCGTCATTCAGGCAGTAAATATTGACATCATAGTTTTATTATTAAAAACTAAAAGGAGTCACATCATTGTGAAACGTTCATTCTTCTCCCCTCTCACAGTCTACCTCTCTCCTTTGGGAACTAGATTAACACAAGAAAAGGCAGATCTCTTCTCATTCTTCAGAACTCCAGCGAGTATAGGCCTAATCTGCTCACTTTCTCTTTACAAGTCAGGTCCTTCGTCCCTGGAATCAATCTGGTGAACCTTCTCTGAACTGCCTCTAATACAGTCACATCCCTCCTCGAGTAAGGGGACCAAAACTGATTCTGAAGAGTTGCAGTATTAGAGTCTGGCACATACAGGGTTAATGTGGGACTGAGTACGTGACCGGCCACACCGGGATTCCCACTGAAGCGGCCCCATGTCATCGGGAAGCCTGCACGCGAGGGTGCGCTGCCAGCGGAACACAGAATCCCAATACCTGCAGTACCGTCGAAGACCAGCAGGTCCTGAAACAGAATGTGTGACACTTACTCTCCATACGGCCGTCCTTTGGCAGACGGGCGTGCTGCATAGTAAAAGCGTTTAAACTCATCCATCCAAACTTCAACGGTACGTTCAGTGTTTCTGTAAAAGAGAAAGGTGGGGGGGAGAGGAGTAGGGATGGGAATGGGGAAGGGGAGGGAGGAGTTGAGGAGAGACAGGGTATATATTCCACCTTCAGTTAAAGATGTCTGTCGTTGACTCCATTCCCTGTGGTTCCCTGGCAGCTCCAGGGCGCTCCAGAGAGAACGGGCACAAAATGGCTGCCGCGAGCCAGCGCTTTAAAATCAATGAGAGGCCCCTGTCAGGTCACACCACGCTAATCCCAGGTTACTTTGTAGTTCAGTGGACTGGATTCCCATTTAAGTATCTGGCCTGTGCAAGACAGAATGGGTTTCTAATTAGCCCTGTCCAATAAACACATTACCGTGAGTGATGGTGGATTCATCCCAGCCGGGATTTGCTGAAGATAACTTTTTCCAGCTGTGCACAGTTCCATACCAATCCAAGTAATGGTGTATCATGTCTGTGAGTTGAACCAGCCAGTGTTGACAGCCTATCTAACTGTGGTGGGCATCGCAGCCCGATAATTGCCCAATCACGACAGGGAACTTGAGAACCTCTCCAGGTTAATCATATTTAGTGTCAGCACATGCATGATAACACCCAAAGGAGCCTGTCACTCTCTCCTTCCCTCAAGGGAACGGGACAGTCGTGCTGTGACGCCATCAGGAGAAAAATGCGGCCTGGCTTATCTTCACATTCAAATAATAATCTTAAAGCCCATGTGAGTGTAGGAAAATTTTATATATCAGAGTTAATATTTTGTTGTAGCAATGTTATTAAAACACTGGGTTCAAATGCATATAGGCAGTATATCTGTTAAAGCTGTGATTAAGGGGTTGTAAAGGTGTGGTAATCATTCATCTAACTACTTACTTAATCAGAGAGATGACTAATGGAATAGTTTTTATAGAAAGAAGATTCCCTGGGGTGTAAATAATTAATGAGGGATGGTGTTTAGTCCTAACTAAGCAAGCCATGGAACATCTTGGTGGGGTACAGATTATGTAATTAATGGGAGGCACCAGGTCTGCCTGTGTTTTGTCAGTTTTGCCATATGATTTGAGTGACAGGACAGAAGGATTTTCAGGTTGTTCCTGATAGGGTCTCTCGGCAAAGGTCTGCATCGAGATGCAAGTAACCCTGAATGCCAACTTTATTTATGAGTGGATTTTGAACCGTATTGGGTTGCTTGGTCAGAATATATATAGTGAAGTTGTAGGGCGCAACAATGTTTTTCCTTTTATTTAATGTGATGTGCGTTCAGGAATTTCAGGAATATTGTATTCTAAGTGTTAGGTGCAGTAAGGGTTAAAAGCCTGGATTAGTGTGTGTTTAAGACTGCTGCAGTAATCATTTTTTAAAAGTCCTGGTTTAAAAGACAGACACTCTGACTACAAGAGATAATGAAAGCATTAGAAGAGTTTGGGCTAATGGAATTGTGTTGCTATGAAGAAGGTTCCCTGGGAGTGGATAATTAAGTGTTGACGCCAATGGAGATTCCGTGGACTTTTACAACAGGAAACGGAGGCGCCGCACCTGCACCTATTCCGCGACCGCGAGGGCCTAGCACTGGTGCCCCTGGAACACCATCGGTTCCGATGAAAAATGGTGCGGGATTCGCCGGCTCCGTGATTGGCAATCGCAGGGCTGACACGCTGCAGCCACGCAGAAACATACACCCCCCGCGCACACTCTGATCGGGGCTGGAACGATGGGGCAGGTTGTGCTGGAGCGCCCATGCAGCTGATGGGTCGTCTGGGGGTCAGAGGGCCGCAGAGGATACATCGGGGGGGGGTCACCTGTAACCCAGGGCACCAGGTTTAACGCGGGCTATCAGCAGCATGCACAGCGGCATGGCTGCCTTGCCGGCTCCCGTAATGGTGCTGCGTACCCATCCACCCCGACCCCACAACCCAGCTCATGGCCACCCCCCCACTACTACCCCTGGCCCTGGCAGAATTCCCCCCCCCCCCACCCCCGCCGGCCAGCGGCACGACTGACGGTAAAGTATGGCGGTGTAGGCCACTGTCCATGCGCCCTCTCTCTCTCTCAGCAGCCACCACAGCAGGTTCATGTGTTTGAGGGCACGTCTGAACCCCGCTGTCGGGAACGTGGACCGTCGGAGGTGGAGCATTGTGGGTGGGCCCGCTAATAATATGCAGACGGTGTTTAAAATACGTGCGGCGTGAGTCTCACTGACGCAGTTTTCGACGTGACAGAGCATCGCGATTTGGGGTCAAACCGCCGACTGCTGCGGTTTTGCTGTCGGGAGATATTATCTCTCTCAAAGCAATTTATTCCTGGTCTGGTCTGGGATGGTAATATTAACTATCAACTGTCTGGTATCCCAGTCTGGGGTCTGGTCTGGGATGGTAATGTTAACTATCAACTGTCTGGTATCCCAGTCTGGGGTCTGGTCTGGGATGGTAATATTAACTGTCAACTGTCTGGTATCCCAGTCTGGGGTCTGGTCTGGGATGGTAATATTAACTATCAACTGTCTGGTATCCCAGTCTGGGGTCTGGTCTGGGATGGTAATATTAACTATCAACTGTCTGGTACCCCAGTCTGGGGTCTGGTCTGGGATGGTAATATTAACTATCAACTGTCTGGGACCCCAGTCTGGCGTCTGGTCTGGGATGGTAATATTAACTATCAACTGTCTGGTATCCCAGTCTGGGGTCTGGTCAGGGATGGTAATATTAACTATCAACTGTCTGGTACCCCAGTCTGGGGTCTGGTCTGGGATGGTAATATTAACTATCAACTGTCTGGTACCCCAGTCTGGGGTCTGGTCTGGGATGGTCATATTAACTATCAACTGTCTGGTATCCCAGTCTGGGGTCTGGTCTGGGATGGTAATATTAACTATCAACTGTCTGGTATCCCAGTCTGGGGTCCGGTCTGGGATGGTAATATTAACTATCAACTGTCTGGTATCCCAGTCTGGGGTCTGGTCTGGGATGGTAATATTAACTATCAACTGTCTGGTATCCCAGTCTGGGGTCCGGTCTGGGATGGTAATATTAACTATCAACTGTCTGGTATCCCAGTCTAGGGTCTGGTCTGGGATGGCAATATTAACTATCAACTGTCTGGTATCCCAGTCTGGGGTCTGGTCTGGGATGGTAATATTAACTATCAACTGTCTGGTATCCCAGTCTGGGGTCTGGTCTGGGATGGTAATATTAACTATCAACTGTCTGGTACCCCAGTCTGGGGTCCGGTCTGGTCTGGGATGGTAATATTAACTATCAACTGTCTGGTACCCCAGTCTGGGGTCCGGTCTGGGATGGTAATATTAACTATCAACTGTCTGGTATCCCAGTCTGGGGTCCGGTCTGGGATGGTAATATTAACTATCAACTGTCTGGTATCCCAGTCTAGGGTCTGGTCTGGGATGGCAATATTAACTATCAACTGTCTGGTATCCCAGTCTGGGGTCTGGTCTGGGATGGTAATATTAACTATCAACTGTCTGGTATCCCAGTCTGGGGTCTGGTCTGGGATGGTAATATTAACTATCAACTGTCTGGTACCCCAGTCTGGGGTCCGGTCTGGTCTGGGATGGTAATATTAACTATCAACTGTCTGGTACCCCAGTCTGGGGTCTGGTCTGGGATGGTAATATTAACTATCAACTGTCTGGTACCCCAGTCTGGGGTCTGGTCTGGGATGGTAATATTAACTATCAACTGTCTGGTACCCCAGTCTGGGGTATGGTCTGGGATGGTAATATTAACTATCAACTGTCTGGTACCCCAGTCTGGGGTCTGGTCTGGGATGGTAATATTAACTATCAACTGTCTGGTATCCCAGTCTGGGGTCTGGTCTGGGATGGTAATATTAACTATCAACTGTCTGGTATCCCAGTCTGGGGTCTGGTCTGGGATGGTCATATTAACTATCAACTGTCTGGTATCCCAGTCTGGGGTCTGGTCTGGGATGGTCATATTAACTATCAACTGTCTGGTACCCCAGTCTGGGGTCTGGTCTGGGATGGTAATATTAACTATCAACTGTCTGGTATCCCAGTCTGGGGTCTGGTCTGGGATGGTAATATTAACTATCAACTGTCTGGTATCCCAGTCTGGGGTCTGGTCTGGGATGGTAATATTATCTATCAACTGTCTGGTATCCCAGTCTGGGGTCTGGTCTGGGATGGTAATATTAACTATCAACTGTCTGGTACCCCAGTCTGGGGTCTGGTCTGGGATGGTAATATTAACTATCAACTGTCTGGTACCCCAGTCTGGGGTCTGGTCTGGGATGGTAATATTAACTATCAACTGTCTGGTATCCCAGTCTGGGGTCTGGTCTGGGATGGTAATATTAACTATCAACTGTCTGGTATCCCAGTCTGGGGTCTGGTCTGGGATGGTAATATTATCTATCAACTGTCTGGTATCCCAGTCTGGGGTCTGGTCTGGGATGGTAATATTAACTATCAACTGTCTGGTATCCTAGTCTGGGGTCTGGTCTGGGATGGTAATATTAACTATCAACTGTCTGGTACCCCAGTCTGGGGTCTGGTCTGGGATGGTAATATTAACTATCAACTGTCTGGTATCCCAGTCTGGGGTCTGGTCTGGGATGGTAATATTATCTATCAACTGTCTGGTATCCCAGTCTGGGGTCTGGTCTGGGATGGTAATATTAACTATCAACTGTCTGGTATCCTAGTCTGGGGTCTGGTCTGGGATGGTAATATTAACTATCAACTGTCTGGTATCCCAGTCTGGGGTCTGGTCTGGGATGGTAATATTATCTATCAACTGTCTGGTACCCCAGTCTGGGGTCTGGTCTGGGATGGTAATATTAACTATCAACTGTCTGGTATCCTAGTCTGGGGTCTGGTCTGGGATGGTAATATTAACTATCAACTGTCTGGTATCCCAGTCTGGGGTCTGGTCTGGGATGGTAATATTAACTATCAACTGTCTGGTACCCCAGTCTGGGGTCTGGTCTGGGATGGTAATATTAACTATCAACTGTCTGGTATCCCAGTCTGGGGTCTGGTCTGGGATGGTAATATTAACTATCAACTGTCTGGTACCCCAGTCTGGGGTCTGGTCTGGGATGGTAACATTAACTATCAACTGTCTGGTATCCCAGTCTGGGGTCTGGTCTGGGATGGTAAAATTAACTATCAACTGTCTGGTATCCCAGTCTGGGGTCTGGTCTGGGATGGTAATATTAACTATCAACTGTCTGGTACCCCAGTCTGGGGTCTGGTCTGGGATGGTAACATTAACTATCAACTGTCTGGTATCCCAGTCTGGGGTCTGATCTGGGATGGTAATATTAACTATCAACTGTCTGGTATCCCAGTCTGGGGTCTGGTCTGGGATGGTAATATTAACTATCAACTGTCTGGTATCCCAGTCTGGGGTCTGGTCTGGGATGGTCATATTAACTATCAACTGTCTGGTATCCCAGTCTGGGGTCTGGTCTGGGATGGTCATATTAACTATCAACTGTCTGGTATCCCAGTCTGGGGTCTGGTCTGGGATGGTAACATTAACTATCAACTGTCTGGTATCCCAGTCTGGGGTCTGGTCTGGGATGGTAATATTAACTATCAACTGTCTGGTATCCCAGTCTGGGGTCCGGTCTGGGATGGTAACATTAACTATCAACTGGCTGGTATCCCAGTCTGGGGTCTGGTCTGGGATGGTAATATTAACTATCAACTGTCTGGTATCCCAGTCTGGGGTCTGGTCTGGGATGGTAATATTAACTATCAACTGTCTGGTACCCCAGTCTGGGGTCTGGTCTGGGATGGTAACATTAACTATCAACTGTCTGGTATCCCAGTCTGGGGTCTGGTCTGGGATGGTCATATTAACTATCAACTGTCTGGTACCCCAGTCTGGGGTCTGGTCTGGGATGGTAATATTAACTATCAACTGTCTGGTATCCCAGTCTGGGGTCTGGTCTGGGATGGTAATATTAACTATCAACTGTCTGGTATCCCAGTCTGGGGTCTGGTCTGGGATGGTAATATTAACTATCAACTGTCTGGTATCCCAGTCTGGGGTCTGGTCTGGGATGGTAATATTAACTATCAACTGTCTGGTATCCCAGTCTGGGGTCTGGTCTGGGATGGTAATATTAACTATCAACTGTCTGCTATCCCAGTCTGGGGTCTGGTCTGGGATGGTAATATTAACTATCAACTGTCTGGTACCCCAGTCTGGGGTCTGGTCTGGGATGGTAATATTAACTATCAACTGTCTGGTATCCCAGTCTGGGGTCTGGTCTGGGATGGTAATATTAACTATCAACTGTCTGGTACCCCAGTCTGGGGTCTGGTCTGGGATGGTAATATTAACTATCAACTGTCTGGTACCCCAGTCTGGGGTCTGGTCTGGGATGGTAATATTAACTATCAACTGTCTGGTACCCCAGTCTGGGGTCTGGTCTGGGATGGTAATATTAACTATCAACTGTCTGGTATCCCAGTCTGGAGTCTGGTCTGGGATGGTAATATTAACTATCAACTGTCTGGTATCCCAGTCTGGGGTCTGGTCTGGGATGGTAATATTAACTATCAACTGTCTGGTATCCCAGTCTGGGGTCTGGTCTGGGATGGTAATATTAACTATCAACTGTCTGGTATCCCAGTCTGGGGTCCGGTCTGGGATGGTAATATTAACTATCAACTGTCTGGTATCCCAGTCTGGGGTCTGGTCTGGGATGGTAATATTAACTATCAACTGTCTGGTATCCCAGTCTGGGGTCTGGTCTGGGATGGTAATATTAACTATCAACTGTCTGGTACCCCAGTCTGGGGTCTGGTCTGGGATGGTAATATTAACTATCAACTGTCTGGTACCCCAGTCTGGGGTCTGGTCTGGGATGGTAATATTAACTATCAACTGTCTGATACCCCAGTCTGGGGTCTGGTCTGGGATGGTAATATTAACTATCAACTGTCTGGTATCCCAGTCTGGAGTCTGGTCTGGGATGGTAATATTAACTATCAACTGTCTGGTATCCCAGTCTGGGGTCTGGTCTGGGATGGTAATATTAACTATCAACTGTCTGGTATCCCAGTCTGGGGTCTGGTCTGGGATGGTAATATTAACTATCAACTGTCTGGTATCCCAGTCTGGGGTCTGGTCTGGGATGGTAATATTAACTATCAACTGTCTGGTACCCCAGTCTGGGGTCTGGTCTGGGATGGTAATATTAACTATCAACTGTCTGGTATCCCAGTCTGGGGTCTGGTCTGGGATGGTAATATTAACTATCAACTGTCTGGTATCCCAGTCTGGGGTCTGGTCTGGGATGGTAATATTATCTATCAACTGTCTGGTATCCCAGTCTGGGGTCTGGTCTGGGATGGTAATATTAACTATCAACTGTCTGGTACCCCAGTCTGGGGTCTGGTCTGGGATGGTAATATTAACTATCAACTGTCTGGTACCCCAGTCTGGGGTCTGGTCTGGGATGGTAATATTAACTATCAACTGTCTGGTATCCCAGTCTGGGGTCTGGTCTGGGATGGTAATATTAACTATCAACTGTCTGGTACCCCAGTCTGGGGTCTGGTCTGGGATGGTAATATTAACTATCAACTGTCTGGTACCCCAGTCTGGGGTCTGGTCTGGGATGGTAACATTAACTATCAACTGTCTGGTATCCCAGTCTGGGGTCTGGTCTGGGATGGTAACATTAACTATCAACTGTCTGGTACCCCAGTCTGGGGTCTGGTCTGGGATGGTAATATTAACTATCAACTGTCTGGTATCCCAGTCTGGGGTCCGGTCTGGGATGGTAATATTAACCATCAACTGTCTGGTACCCCAGTCTGGGGTCCGGTCTGGGATGGTAATATTAACTATCAACTGTCTGGTACCCCAGTCTGGGGTCTGGTCTGGGATGGTAATATTAACTATCAACTGTCTGGTACCCCAGTCTGGGGTCTGGTCTGGGATGGTAATATTAACTATCAACTGTCTGGTATCCCAGTCTGGGGTCTGGTCTGGGATGGTAATATTAACTATCAACTGTCTGGTACCCCAGTCTGGGGTCTGGTCTGGGATGGTAATATTAACTATCAACTGTCTGGTACCCCAGTCTGGGGTCTGGTCTGGGATGGTAATATTAACTATCAACTGTCTGGTACCCCAGTCTGGGGTCTGGTCTGGGATGGTAATATTAACTATCAACTGTCTGGTACCCCAGTCTGGGGTCTGGTCTGGGATGGTAATATTAACTATCAACTGTCTGGTACCCCAGTCTGGGGTCTGGTCTGGGATGGTAATATTAACTATCAACTGTCTGGTACCCCAGTCTGGGGTCTGGTCTGGGATGGTAATATTAACTATCAACTGTCTGGTATCCCAGTCTGGGGTCTGGTCTGGGATGGTAATATTAACTATCAACTGTCTGGTATCCCAGTCTGGGGTCTGGTCTGGGATGGTAATATTAACTATCAACTGTCTGGTATCCCAGTCTGGGGTCTGGTCTGCGATGGTAATATTAACTATCAACTGTCTAGTACCCCAGTCTGGGGTCTGGTCTGGGATGGTAATATTAACTATCAACTGTCTGGTATCCCAGTCTGGGGCCTGGTCTGGGATGGTAATATTAACTATCAACTGTCTGGTATCCCAGTCTGGGGTCTGGTCTGGGATGGTAATATTAACTATCAACTGTCTGGTATCCCAGTCTGGGGTCTGGTCTGGGATGGTAATATTAACTATCAACTGTCTGGTATCCCAGTCTGGGGTCTGGTCTGGGATGGTAATATTAACTATCAACTGTCTGGTATCCCAGTCTGGGGTCTGGTCTGGGATGGTAATATTAACTATCAACTGTCTGGTACCCCAGTCTGGGGTCTGGTCTGGGATGGTAATATTAACTATCAACTGTCTGGTACCCCAGTCTGGGGACTGGTCTGGGATGGTAATATTAACTATCAACTGTCTGGTATCCCAGTCTGGGGTCCGGTCTTGGATGGTAATATTAACTATCAACTGTCTGGTACCCCAGTCTGGGGTCTGGTCTGGGATGGTAATATTAACTATCAACTGTCTGGTACACCAGTCTGGGGTCTGGTCTGGTCTGGGATGGTAATATTAACTATCAACTGTCTGGTACCCCAGTCTGGGGTCTGGTCTGGTCTGGGATGGTAATATTAACTATCAACTGTCTGGTATCCCAGTCTGGGGTCTGGTCCGCGATGGTAATATTAACTATCAACTGTCTGGTATCCCAGTCTGGGGTCCGGTCTTGGATGGTAATATTAACTATCAACTGTCTGGTACCCCAGTCTGGGGTCTGGTCTGGGATGGTAATATTAACTATCAACTGTCTGGTATCCCAGTCTGGGGTCTGGTCTGGGATGGTAATATTAACTATCAACTGTCTGGTACCCCAGTCTGGGGTCTGGTCTGGGATGGTAATATTAACTATCAACTGTCTGGTATCCCAGTCTGGGGTCTGGTCTGGGATGGTAATATTAACTATCAACTGTCTGGTATCCCAGTCTGGGGTCCGGTCTGGGATGGTAATATTAACTATCAACTGTCTGGTACCCCAGTCTAGGGTCTGGTCTGGGATGGTAATATTAACTATCAACTGTCTGGTATCCCAGTCTGGGGTCTGGTCTGGGATGGTAATATTAACTATCAACTGTCTGGTATCCCAGTCTGGGGTCCGGTCTGGGATGGTAATATTAACTATCAACTGTCTGGTACCCCAGTCTGGGGTCTGGTCTGGGATGGTAATATTAACTATCAACTGTCTGGTACCCCAGTCTGGGGTCCGGTCTGGGATGGTAATATTAACTATCAACTGTCTGGTATCCCAGTCTGGGGTCTGGTCTGGGATGGTAATATTAACTATCAACTGTCTGGTATCCCAGTCTGGGGTCTGGTCTGGGATGGTAATATTAACTATCAACTGTCTGGTATCCCAGTCTGGGGTCTGGTCTGGGATGGTAATATTAACTATCAACTGTCTGGTATCCCAGTCTGGGGTCTGGTCTGGGATGGTAATATTAACTATCAACTGTCTGGTACCCCAGTCTGGGGTCCGGTCTGGGATGGTAATATTAACTATCAACTGTCTGGTACCCCAGTCTGGGGTCTGGTCTGGGATGGTAATATTAACTATCAACTGTCTGGTACCCCAGTCTGGGGTCCGGTCTGGGATGGTAATATTAACTATCAACTGTCTGGTACCCCAGTCTGGGGTCTGGTCTGGGATGGTAATATTAACTATCAACTGTCTGGTACCCCAGTCTGGGGTCTGGTCTGGGATGGTAATATTAACTATCAACTGTCTGGTATCCCAGTCTGGGGTCTGGTCCGCGATGGTAATATTAACTATCAACTGTCTGGTATCCCAGTCTGGGGTCTGGTCTGGGATGGTAATATTAACTATCAACTGTCTGGTATCCCAGTCTGGGGTCTGGTCTGGGATGGTAATATTAACTATCAACTGTCTGGTATCCCAGTCTGGGGTCTGGTCTGGGATGGTAATATTAACTATCAACTGTCTGGTACCCCAGTCTGGGGTCCGGTCTGGGATGGTAATATTAACTATCAACTGTCTGGTACACCAGTCTGGGGTCTGGTCTGGGATGGTAATATTAACTATCAACTGTCTGGTATCCCAGTCTGGGGTCTGGTCTGGGATGGTAATATTAACTATCAACTGTCTGGTATCCCAGTCTGGGGTCCGGTCTGGGATGG
This sequence comes from Scyliorhinus torazame, assembly GCF_047496885.1. Taxonomy (NCBI): domain Eukaryota; kingdom Metazoa; phylum Chordata; class Chondrichthyes; order Carcharhiniformes; family Scyliorhinidae; genus Scyliorhinus; species Scyliorhinus torazame. The sequence goes on along the minus strand of NC_092710.1, from coordinate 336,960,310 downwards.
TAACATTAACTATCAACTGTCTGGTATCCCAGTCTGGGGTCTGGTCTAGGATGGTAATATTAACTATCAACTGTCTGGTGCCCCAGTCTGGGGTCTGGTCTGGGATGGTAATATTAACTATCAACTGTCTGGTATCCCAGTCTGGGGTCTGGTCTGGGATGGTAATATTAACTATCAACTGTCTGGTATCCCAGTCTGGGGTCCGGTCTGGGATGGTAATATTAACTATCAACTGTCTGGTGCCCCAGTCTGGGGTCTGGTCTGGGATGGTAATATTAACTATCAACTGTCTGGTATCCCAGTCTGGGGTATGGTCTGGGATGGTAATATTAACTATCAACTGTCTGGTACCCCAGTCTGGGGTCCGGTCTGGGATGGTAATATTAACTATCAACTGTCTGGTATCCCAGTCTGGGGTCCGGTCTGGGATGGTAATATTAACTATCAACTGTCTGGTATCCCAGTCTGGGGTCCGGTCTGGGATGGTAATATTAACTATCAACTGTCTGGTACCCCAGTCTGGGGTCTGGTCTGGGATGGTAATATTAACTATCAACTGTCTGGTACCCCAGTCTGGGGTCCGGTCTGGGATGGTAATATTAACTATCAACTGTCTGGTATCCCAGTCTGGGGTCCGGTCTGGGATGGTAATATTAACTATCAACTGTCTGGTATCCCAGTCTGGGGTCTGGTCTGGGATGGTAATATTAACTATCAACTGTCTGGTACCCCAGTCTGGGGTCTGGTCTGGGATGGTAACATTAACTATCAACTGTCTGGTATCCCAGTCTGGGGTCTGGTCTGGGATGGTAATATTAACTATCAACTGTCTGGTATCCCAGTCTGGGGTCTGGTCTGGGATGGTAATATTAACTATCAACTGTCTGGTATCCCAGTCTGGGGTCTGGTCTGGGATGGTAATATTAACTATCAACTGTCTGGTATCCCAGTCTGGGGTCCGGTCTGGGATGGTAATATTAACTATCAACTGTCTGGTATCCCAGTCTGGGGTCCGGTCTGGGATGGTAATATTAACTATCAACTGTCTGGTATCCCAGTCTGGGGTCCGGTCTGGTCTGGGATGGTAATATTAACTATCAACTGTCTGGTACACCAGTCTGGGGTCTGGTCTGGGATGGTCATATTAACTATCAACTGTCTGGTATCCCAGTCTGGGGTCTGGTCTGGGATGGTAATATTAACTATCAACTGTCTGGTATCCCAGTCTGGGGTCTGGTCTGGGATGGTAATATTAACTATCAACTGTCTGGTATCCCAGTCTGGGGTCTGGTCTGGGATGGTAATATTAACTATCAACTGTCTGGTATCCCAGTCTGGGGTCTGGTCTGGGATGGTCATATTAACTATCAACTGTCTGGTATCCCAGTCTGGGGTCTGGTCTGGGATGGTCATATTAACTATCAACTGTCTGGTATCCCAGTCTGGGGTCTGGTCTGGGATGGTAATATTAACTATCAACTGTCTGGTACCCCAGTCTGGGGTCTGGTCTGGGATGGTAATATTAACTATCAACTGTCTGGTATCCCAGTCTGGGGTCTGGTCTGGGATGGTAATATTAACTTTCAACTGTCTGGTACCCCAGTCTGGGGTCTGGTCTGGGATGGTAATATTAACTATCAACTGTCTGGTACCCCAGTCTGGGGTCTGGTCTGGGATGGTAATATTAACTATCAACTGTCTGGTACCCCAGTCTGGGGTCCGGTCTGGGATGGTAATATTAACTATCAACTGTCTGGTACCCCAGTCTGGGGTCTGGTCTGGGATGGTAATATTAACTATCAACTGTCTGGTATCCCAGTCTGGGGTCTGGTCTGGGATGGTAATATTAACTTTCAACTGTCTGGTACCCCAGTCTGGGGTCTGGTCTGGGATGGTAATATTAACTATCAACTGTCTGGTACCCCAGTCTGGGGTCTGGTCTGGGATGGTAATATTAACTATCAACTGTCTGGTATCCCAGTCTGGGGTCTGGTCTGGGATGGTAATATTAACTATCAACTGTCTGGTACCCCAGTCTGGGGTCCGGTCTGGGATGGTAATATTAACTATCAACTGTCTGGTATCCCAGTCTGGGGTCTGGTCTGGGATGGTAATATTAACTATCAACTGTCTGGTATCCCAGTCTGGGGTCTGGTCTGGGATGGTAATATTAACTATCAACTGTCTGGTATCCCAGTCTGGGGTCCGGTCTGGGATGGTAATATTAACTATCAACTGTCTGGTATCCCAGTCTGGGGTCTGGTCTGGGATGGTAATATTAACTATCAACTGTCTGGTATCCCAGTCTGGGGTCTGGTCTGGGATGGTAATATTAACTATCAACTGTCTGGTATCCCAGTCTGGGGTCTGGTCTGGGATGGTAATATTAACTATCAACTGTCTGGTATCCCAGTCTGGGGTCCGGTCTGGGATGGTAATATTAACTATCAACTGTCTGGTATCCCAGTCTGGGGTCCGGTCTGGGATGGTAATATTAACTATCAACTGTCTGGTATCCCAGTCTGGGGTCTGGTCTGGGATGGTAATATTAACTATCAACTGTCTGGTATCCCAGTCTGGGGTCTGGTCTGGGATGGTAATATTAACTATCAACTGTCTGGTATCCCAGTCTGGGGTCTGGTCTGGGATGGTAATATTAACAATCAACTGTCTGGTACCCCAGTCTGGGGTCTGGTCTGGGATGGTAATATTAACTATCAACTGTCTGGTATCCCAGTCTGGAGTCTGGTCTGAGATGGTAATATTAACTATCAACTGTCTGGTATCCCAGTCTGGGGTCCGGTCTGGGATGGTAATATTAACTATCAACTGTCTGGTATCCCAGTCTGGGGTCTGGTCTGGGATGGTAATATTAACTATCAACTGTCTGGTATCCCAGTCTGGGGTCTGGTCTGGGATGGTAATATTAACTATCAACTGTCTGGTGCCCCAGTCTGGGGTCTGGTCTGGGATGGTAATATTAACTATCAACTGTCTGGTATCCCAGTCTGGGGTCTGGTCTGGGATGGTAATATTAACTATCAACTGTCTGGTACCCCAGTCTGGGGTCTGGTCTGGGATGGTAATATTAACTATCAACTGTCTGGTGCCCCAGTCTGGGGTCTGGTCTGGGATGGTAATATTAACTATCAACTGTCTGGTACCCCAGTCTGGGGTCCGGTCTGGGATGGTAATATTAACTATCAACTGTCTGGTATCCCAGTCTGAGGTCCGGTCTGGGATGGTAATATTAACTATCAACTGTCTGGTATCCCAGTCTGGGGTCCGGTCTGGTCTGGGATGGTAATATTAACTATCAACTGTCTGGTATCCCAGTCTAGGGTCTGGTCTGGGATGGTAATATTAACTATCAACTGTCTGGTACACCAGTCTGGGGTCTGGTCTGGGATGGTCATATTAACTATCAACTGTCTGGTACACCAGTCTGGGGTCTGGTCTGGGATGGTAATATTAACTATCAACTGTCTGGTACACCAGTCTGGGGTCTGGTCTGGGATGGTCATATTAACTATCAACTGTCTGGTACACCAGTCTGGGGTCTGGTCTGGGATGGTAATATTAACTATCAACTGTCTGGTATCCCAGTCTGGGGTCTGGTCTGGGATGGTAATATTAACTATCAACTGTCTGGTATCCCAGTCTGGGGTCTGGTCTGGGATGGTAATATTAACTATCAACTGTCTGGTATCCCAGTCTAGGGTCTGGTCTGGGATGGTAATATTAACTATCAACTGTCTGGTACACCAGTCTGGGGTCTGGTCTGGGATGGTCATATTAACTATCAACTGTCTGGTACACCAGTCTGGGGTCTGGTCTGGGATGGTAATATTAACTATCAACTGTCTGGTATCCCAGTCTGGGGTCTGGTCTGGGATGGTAATATTAACTATCAACTGTCTGGTACACCAGTCTGGGGTCTGGTCTGGGATGGTAATATTAACTATCAACTGTCTGGTATCCCAGTCTGGGGTCTGGTCTGGGATGGTAATATTAACTATCAACTGTCTGGTACCCCAGTCTGAGGTCCGGTCTGGGATGGTAATATTAACTATCAACTGTCTGGTATCCCAGTCTGGGGTCTGGTCTGGGATGGTAATATTAACTATCAACTGTCTGGTATCCCAGTCTGGGGTCCGGTCTGGTCTGGGATGGTAATATTAACTATCAACTGTCTGGTATCCCAGTCTAGGGTCTGGTCTGGGATGGTAATATTAACTATCAACTGTCTGGTACACCAGTCTGGGGTCTGGTCTGGGATGGTCATATTAACTATCAACTGTCTGGTATCCCAGTCTGGGGTCTGGTCTGGGATGGTAATATTAACTATCAACTGTCTGGTACCCCAGTCTGGGGTCCGGTCTGGGATGGTAATATTAACTATCAACTGTCTGGTATCCCAGTCTGGGGTCTGGTCTGGGATGGTAATATTAACTATCAACTGTCTGGTATCCCAGTCTGGGGTCTGGTCTGGGATGGTAATATTAACTATCAACTGTCTGGTACCCCAGTCTGGGGTCCGGTCTGGGATGGTAATATTAACTATCAACTGTCTGGTACACCAGTCTGGGGTCTGGTCTGGGATGCTCATATTAACTATCAACTGTCTGGTATCCCAGTCTGGGGTCCGGTCTGGGATGGTAATATTAACTATCAACTGTCTGGTATCCCAGTCTGGGGTCCGGTCTGGGATGGTAATATTAACTATCAACTGTCTGGTACCCCAGTCTGGGGTCCGGTCTGGGATGGTAATATTAACTATCAACTGTCTGGTATCCCAGTCTGGGGTCTGGTCTGGGATGGTAATATTAACTATCAACTGTCTGGTATTCCAGTCTGGGGTCTGGTCTGGGATGGTAATATTAACTATCAACTGTCTGGTATCCCAGTCTGGGGTCTGGTCTGGGATGGTAATATTAACTATCAACTGTCTGGTATCCCAGTCTGGGGTCTGGTCTGGGATGGTAATATTAACTATCAACTGTCTGGTATTCCAGTCTGGGGTCTGGTCTGGGATGGTAATATTAACTATCAACTGTCTGGTATCCCAGTCTGGGGTCTGGTCTGGGATGGTAATATTAACTATCAACTGTCTGGTACCCCAGTCTGGGGTCCGGTCTGGGATGGTAATATTAACTATCAACTGTCTGGTACCCCAGTCTGGGGTCTGGTCTGGGATGGTAATATTAACTATCAACTGTCTGGTATTCCAGTCTGGGGTCTGGTCTGGGATGGTAATATTAACTATCAACTGTCTGGTATCCCAGTCTGGGGTCTGGTCTGGTCTGGGATGGTAATATTAACTATCAACTGTCTGGTATCCCAGTCTGGGGTCTGGTCTGGGATGGTAATATTAACTATCAACTGTCTGGTATCCCAGTCTGGGGTCTGGTCTGGGATGGTAATATTAACTATCAACTGTCTGGTATCCCAGTCTGGGGTCTGGTCTGGGATGGTAATATTAACTATCAACTGTCTGGTATCCCAGTCTGGGGTCTGGTCTGGTCTGGGATGGTAATATTAACTATCAACTGTCTGGTATCCCAGTCTGGGGTCTGGTCTGGGATGGTAATATTAACTATCAACTGTCTGGTATCCCAGTCTGGGGTCTGGTCTGGGATGGTAATATTAACTATCAACTGTCTGGTACCCCAGTCTGGGGTCTGGTCTGGGATGGTAATATTAACTATCAACTGTCTGGTATCCCAGTCTGGGGTCTGGTCTGGTCTGGGATGGTAATATTAACTATCAACTGTCTGGTATCCCAGTCTGGGGTCTGGTCTGGGATGGTAATATTAACTATCAACTGTCTGGTATCCCAGTCTGGGGTCTGGTCTGGGATGGTAATATTAACTATCAACTGTCTGGTATCCCAGTCTGGGGTCTGGTCTGGTCTGGGATGGTAATATTAACTATCAACTGTCTGGTATCCCAGTCTGGGGTCTGGTCTGGGATGGTAATATTAACTATCAACTGTCTGGTATCCCAGTCTGGGGTCTGGTCTGGGATGGTAATATTAACTATCAACTGTCTGGTATTCCAGTCTGGGGTCTGGTCTGGGATGGTAATATTAACTATCAACTGTCTGGTATCCCAGTCTGGGGTCTGGTCTGGGATGGTAATATTAACTATCAACTGTCTGGTACCCCAGTCTGGGGTCTGGTCTGGGATGGTAATATTAACTATCAACTGTCTGGTATCCCAGTCTGGGGTCTGGTCTGGGATGGTAATATTAACTATCAACTGTCTGGTACCCCAGTCTGGGGTCTGGTCTGGGATGGTAATATTAACTATCAACTGTCTGGTATCCCAGTCTGGGGTCTGGTCTGGGATGGTAATATTAACTATCAACTGTCTGGTACCCCAGTCTGGGGTCTGGTCTGGGATGGTAATATTAACTATCAACTGTCTGGTACCCCAGTCTGGGGTCTGGTCTGGGATGGTAATATTAACTATCAACTGTCTGGTATCCCAGTCTGGGGTCTGGTCTGGGATGGTAATATTAACTATCAACTGTCTGGTACCCCAGTCTGGGGTCTGGTCTGGGATGGTAATATTAACTATCAACTGTCTGGTATCCCAGTCTGGGGTCTGGTCTGGGATGGTAATATTAACTATCAACTGTCTGGTATCCCAGTCTGGGGTCTGGTCTGGGATGGTAATATTAACTATCAACTGTCTGGTACCCCAGTCTGGGGTCCGGTCTGGGATGGTAATATTAACTATCAACTGTCTGGTACCCCAGTCTGGGGTCTGGTCTGGGATGGTAATATTAACTATCAACTGTCTGGTATCCCAGTCTGGGGTCTGGTCTGGGATGGTAATATTAACTATCAACTGTCTGGTACCCCAGTCTGGGGTCTGGTCTGGGATGGTAATATTAACTATCAACTGTCTGGTATCCCAGTCTGGGGTCTGGTCTGGGATGGTAATATTAACTATCAACTGTCTGGTACCCCAGTCTGGGGTCCGGTCTGGGATGGTAATATTAACTATCAACTGTCTGGTACCCCAGTCTGGGGTCTGGTCTGGGATGGTAATATTAACTATCAACTGTCTGGTATCCCAGTCTGGGGTCCGGTCTGGGATGGTAATATTAACTGTCAACTGTCTGGTATCCCAGTCTGGGGTCTGGTCTGGGATGGTAATATTAACTATCAACTGTCTGGTACCCCAGTCTGGGGTCTGGTCTGGGATGGTAATATTAACTATCAACTGTCTGGTATCCCAGTCTGGGGTCTGGTCTGGGATGGTAATATTAACTATCAACTGTCTGGTACCCCAGTCTGGGGTCCGGTCTGGGATGGTAATATTAACTATCAACTGTCTGGTACCCCAGTCTGGGGTCTGGTCTGGGATGGTAATATTAACTATCAACTGTCTGGTATCCCAGTCTGGGGTCTGGTCTGGGATGGTAATATTAACTATCAACTGTCTGGTACCCCAGTCTGGGGTCTGGTCTGGGATGGTAATATTAACTATCAACTGTCTGGTATCCCAGTCTGGGGTCTGGTCTGGGATGGTAATATTAACTATCAACTGTCTGGTATCCCAGTCTGGGGTCTGGTCTGGGATGGTAATATTAACTATCAACTGTCTGGTATCCCAGTCTGGGGTCCGGTCTGGGATGGTAATATTAACTATCAACTGTCTGGTACCCCAGTCTGGGGTCTGGTCTGGGATGGTAATATTAACTATCAACTGTCTGGTATCCCAGTCTGGGGTCCGGTCTGGGATGGTAATATTAACTATCAACTGTCTGGTACCCCAGTCTGGGGTCTGGTCTGGGATGGTAATATTAACTATCAACTGTCTGGTATCCCAGTCTGGGGTCTGGTCTGGGATGGTAATATTAACTATCAACTGTCTGGTACCCCAGTCTGGGGTCTGGTCTGGGATGGTAATATTAACTATCAACTGTCTGGTACCCCAGTCTGGGGTCTGGTCTGGGATGGTAATATTAACTATCAACTGTCTGGTATCCCAGTCTGGGGTCTGGTCTGGGATGGTAATATTAACTATCAACTGTCTGGTATCCCAGTCTGGGGTCTGGTCTGGGATGGTAATATTAACTATCAACTGTCTGGTACCCCAGTCTGGGGTCTGGTCTGGGATGGTAATATTAACTATCAACTGTCTGGTACCCCAGTCTGGGGTCTGGTCTGGTCTGGGATGGTAATATTAACTATCAACTGTCTGGTACCCCAGTCTGGGGTCTGGTCTGGGATGGTAATATTAACTATCAACTGTCTGGTACCCCAGTCTGGGGTCTGGTCTGGGATGGTAATATTAACTATCAACTGTCTGGTATCCCAGTCTGGGGTCTGGTCTGGGATGGTAATATTAACTATCAACTGTCTGGTACCCCAGTCTGGGGTCTGGTCTGGGATGGTAATATTAACTATCAACTGTCTGGTACCCCAGTCTGGGGTCTGGTCTGGGATGGTAATATTAACTATCAACTGTCTGGTATCCCAGTCTGGGGTCCGGTCTGGGATGGTAATATTAACTATCAACTGTCTGGTATCCCAGTCTGGGGTCTGGTCTGGGATGGTAATATTAACTATCAACTGTCTGGTACCCCAGTCTGGGGTCTGGTCTGGGATGGTAATATTAACTATCAACTGTCTGGTACCCCAGTCTGGGGTCTGGTCTGGGATGGTAATATTAACTATCAACTGTCTGGTATCCCAGTCTGGGGTCCGGTCTGGGATGGTAATATTAACTGTCAACTGTCTGGTACCCCAGTCTGGGGTCTGGTCTGGGATGGTAATATTAACTATCAACTGTCTGGTACCCCAGTCTGGGTTCTGGTCTGGGATGGTAATATTAACTATCAACTGTCTGGTATCCCAGTCTGGGGTCTGGTCTGGGATGGTAATATTAACTATCAACTGTCTGGTATCCCAGTCTGGGGTCTGGTCTGGGATGGTAATATTAACTATCAACTGTCTGGTACCCCAGTCTGGTGTCTGGTCTGGGATGGTAATATTAACTATCAACTGTCTGGTATCCCAGTCTGGGGTCTGGTCTGGGATGGTAATATTAACTATCAACTGTCTGGTACCCCAGTCTGGGGTCTGGTCTGGGATGGTAATATTAACTATCAACTGTCTGGTATCCCAGTCTGGGGTCTGGTCTGGGATGGTAATATTAACTATCAACTGTCTGGTACCCCAGTCTGGGGTTAGTCTGGGATGGTAATATTAACTATCAACTGTCTGGTATCCCAGTCTGGGGTCTGGTCTGGGATGGTAACATTAACTATCAACTGTCTGGTATCCCAGTCTGGGGTCTGGTCTGGGATGGTAATATTAACTATCAACTGTCTGGTACCCCAGTCTGGGGTCCGGTCTGGGATGGTAATATTAACTATCAACTGTCTGGTACCCCAGTCTGGGGTCTGGTCTGGGATGGTAATATTAACTATCAACTGTCTGGTATCCCAGTCTGGGGTCTGGTCTGGGATGGTAATATTAACTATCAACTGTCTGGTACCCCAGTCTGCGGTCTGGTCTGGGATGGTAATATTAACTATCAACTGTCTGGTACCCCAGTCTGGGGTCCGGTCTGGGATGGTAATATTAACTATCAACTGTCTGGTACCCCAGTCTGGTGTCTGGTCTGGGATGGTAATATTAACTATCAACTGTCTGGTATCCCAGTCTGGGGTCCGGTCTTGGATGGTAATATTAACTATCAACTGTCTGGTACCCCAGTCTGGGGTCTGGTCTGGGATGGTAATATTAACTATCAACTGTCTGGTATCCCAGTCTGGGGTCTGGTCTGGGATGGTAATATTAACTATCAACTGTCTGGTATCCCAGTCTGGGGTCTGGTCTGGGATGGTAATATTAACTATCAACTGTCTGGTATCCCAGTCTGGGGTCCGGTCTGGGATGGTAATATTAACTATCAACTGTCTGGTATCCCAGTCTGGGGTCTGGTCTGGGATGGTAATATTAACTATCAACTGTCTGGTATCCCAGTCTGGGGTCTGGTCTGGGATGGTAATATTAACTATCAACTGTCTGGTAACCCAGTCTGGGGTCTGGTCTGGGATGGTAATATTAACTATCAACTGTCTGGTATCCCAGTCTGGGGTCTGGTCTGGGATGGTAATATTAACTATCAACTGTCTGGTATCCCAGTCTGGGGTCTGGTCTGGGATGGTAATATTAACTATCAACTGTCTGGTATCCCAGTTTGGGGTCCGGTCTGGGATGGTAATATTAACTATCAACTGTCTGGTATCCCAGTCTGGGGTCTGGTCTGGGATGGTAATATTAACTATCAACTGTCTGGTATCCCAGTCTGGGGTCTGGTCTGGGATGGTAATATTAACTATCAACTGTCTGGTATCCCAGTCTGGGGTCCGGTCTGGGATGGTAATATTAACTATCAACTGTCTGGTACCCCAGTCTGGGGTCTGGTCTGGGATGGTAATATTAACTATCAACTGTCTGGTACCCCAGTCTGGGGTCTGGCCTGGGATGGTAATATTAACTATCAACTGTCTGGTATCCCAGTCTGGGGTCTGGTCTGGGATGGTAATATTAACTATCAACTGTCTGGTACCCCAGTCTGGGGTCTGGTCTGGGATGGTAATATTAACTATCAACTGTCTGGTACCCCAGTCTGGGGTCTGGTCTGGGATGGTAATATTAACTATCAACTGTCTGGTACCGCAGTCTGGGGTCTGGTCTGGGATGGTAATATTAACTATCAACTGTCTGGTATCCCAGTCTGGGGTCTGGTCTGGGATGGTAATATTAACTATCAACTGTCTGGTACCCCAGTCTGGGGTCTGGTCTGGGATGGTAATATTAACTATCAACTGTCTGGTACCCCAGTCTGGGGTCTGGTCTGGGATGGTAATATTAACTATCAACTGTCTGGTATCCCAGTCTGGGGTCCGGTCTGGGATGGTAATATTAACTATCAACTGTCTGGTACCCCAGTCTGGGGTCTGGTCTGGGATGGTAATATTAACTATCAACTGTCTGGTATCCCAGTCTGGGGTCTGGTCTGGGATGGTAATATTAACTATCAACTGTCTGGTATCCCAGTCTGGGGTCTGGTCTGGGATGGTAATATTAACTATCAACTGTCTGGTACCCCAGTCTGGGGTCTGGTCTGGGATGGTAATATTAACTATCAACTGTCTGGTACCCCAGTCTGGGGTCTGGTCTGGGATGGTAATATTAACTATCAACTGTCTGGTACCCCAGTCTGGGGTCTGGTCTGGGATGGTAATATTAACTATCAACTGTCTGGTACCCCAGTCTGGGGTCTGGTCTGGGATGGTAATATTAACTATCAACTGTCTGGTACCGTCTGGGGTCCGGTCTGGGATGGTAATATTAACTATCAACTGTCTGGTATCCCAGTCTGGGGTCTGGTCTGGGATGGTAATATTAACTATCAACTGTCTGGTACCCCAGTCTGGGGTCTGGTCTGGGATGGTAATATTAACTATCAACTGTCTGGTACCCCAGTCTGGGGTCTGGTCTGGGATGGTAATATTAACTATCAACTGTCTGGTACCCCAGTCTGGGGTCTGGTCTGGGATGGTAATATTAACTATCAACTGTCTGGTATCCCAGTCTGGGGTCTGGTCTGGGATGGTAATATTAACTATCAACTGTCTGGTACCCCAGTCTGGGGTCTGGTCTGGGATGGTAATATTAACTATCAACTGTCTGGTACCCCAGTCTGGGGTCTGGTCTGGGATGGTAATATTAACTATCAACTGTCTGGTACCCCAGTCTGGGGTCTGGTCTGGGATGGTAATATTAACTATCAACTGTCTGGTACCCCAGTCTGGGGTCTGGTCTGGGATGGTAATATTAACTATCAACTGTCTGGTATCCCAGTCTGGGGTCTGGTCTGGGATGGTAATATTAACTATCAACTGTCTGGTACCCCAGTCTGGGGTCTGGTCTGGGATGGTAATATTAACTATCAACTGTCTGGTATCCCAGTCTGGGGTCTGGTCTGGGATGGTAATATTAACTATCAACTGTCTGGTACCGTCTGGGGTCCGGTCTGGGATGGTAATATTAACTATCAACTGTCTGGTATCCCAGTCTGGGGTCTGGTCTGGGATGGTAATATTAACTATCAACTGTCTGGTATCCCAGTCTGGGGTCTGGTCTGGGATGGTAATATTAACTATCAACTGTCTGGTATCCCAGTCTGGGGTCTGGTCTGGGATGGTAATATTAACTATCAACTGTCTGGTACCCCAGTCTGGGGTCTGGTCTGGGATGGTAATATTAACTATCAACTGTCTGGTATCCCAGTCTGGGGTCCGGTCTGGGATGGTAATATTAACTATCAACTGTCTGGTACCCCAGTCTGGGGTCTGGTCTGGGATGGTAATATTAACTATCAACTGTCTGGTACCCCAGTCTGGGGTCTGGTCTGGGATGGTAATATTAACTATCAACTGTCTGGCACCCCAGTCTGGGGTCCGGTCTGGGATGGTAATATTAACTATCAACTGTCTGGTATCCCAGTCTAGGGTCTGGTCTGGGATGGTAACATTAACTATCAACTGTCTGGTATCCCAGTCTGGGGTCTGGTCTGTGATGGTAATATTAACTATCAACTGTCTGGTATCCCAGTCTGGGGTCCGGTCTGGGATGGTAATATTAACTACCAACTGTCTGGTATCCCAGTCTGGGGTCTGGTCTGGGATGGTAATATTAACTATCAACTGTCTGGTACCCCAGTCTGGGGTCCGGTCTGGGATGGTAATATTAACTATCAACTGTCTGGTATCCCAGTCTGGGGTCCGGTCTGGGATGGTAATATTAACTATCAACTGTCTGGTATCCCAGTCTGGGGTCTGGTCTGGGGTGGTAATATTAACTATCAACTGTCTGGTATCCCAGTCTGGGGTCTGGTCTCGGATGGTAATATTAACTATCAACTGTCTGGTATCCCAGTCTGGGGTCTGGTCTGGGATGGTAATATTAACTATCAACTGTCTGGTACCCCAGTCTGGGGTCTGGTCTGGGATGGTAATTTTAACTATCAACTGTCTGGTACCCCAGTCTGGGGTCTGGTCTGGGATGGTAATATTAACTATCAACTGTCTGGTACCCCAGTCTGGGGTCTGGTCTGGGATGGTAATATTAACTATCAAGTGTCTGGTATCCCAGTCTGGGGTCCGGTCTGGGATGGTAATATTAACTATCAACTGTCTGGTATCCCAGTCTGGGGTCTGGTCTGGGATGGTAATATTAACTATCAACTGTCTGGTATCCCAGTCTGGGGTCTGGTCTGGGATGGTAATATTAACTATCAACTGTCTGGTATCCCAGTCTGGGGTCTGGTCTGGGATGGTAATATTAACTATCAACTGTCTGGTATCCCAGTCTGGGGTCTGGTCTGGGATGGTAATATTAACTATCAACTGTCTGGTACCCCAGTCTGGGGTCCGGTCTGGGATGGTAATATTAACTATCAACTGTCTGGTATCCCAGTCTGGGGTCTGGTCTGGGATGGTAATATTAACTATCAACTGTCTGGTACCCCAGTCTGGGGTCTGGTCTGGGATGGTAATATTAACTATCAACTGTCTGGTACCCCAGTCTGGGGTCTGGTCTGGGATGGTAATATTAACTATCAACTATCGATTTCGGTGGCGTGAGAGCAGCTGGTTAGTCAGTTTCAGCGGGAGCATTGCGGAAGGAGGGTGCTGGGAGGTAAGTCAACCTTTAAAAGCACTTCTCTTTGCAGGGGCAGGCCAGTCGATTTCGGTGGCGTGAGAGCAGCTGGTTAGTCAGTTTCAGCGGGAGCATTGCGGAAGGAGGGTGCTGGGAGGTAAGTCAACCTTTAAAAGCACTTCTCTTTGCAGGGGCAGGCCAGTCGATTTCGGTGGCGTGAGAGCAGCTGGTTAGTCAGTTTCAGCGGGAGCATTGCGGAAGGAGGGTGCTGGGAGGTAAGTCAACCTTTAAAAGCACTTCTCTTTGCAGGGGCAGGCCAGTCGATTTCGGTGGCGTGAGAGCAGCTGGTTAGTCAGTTTCAGCGGGAGCATTGCGGAAGGAGGGTGCTGGGAGGTAAGTCAACCTTTAAAAGCACTTCTCTTTGCAGGGGCAGGCCAGTCGATTTCGGTGGCGTGAGAGCAGCTGGTTAGTCAGTTTCAGCGGGAGCATTGCGGAAGGAGGGTGCTGGGAGGTAAGTCAACCTTTAAAAGCACTTCTCTTTGCAGGGGCAGGCCAGTCGATTTCGGTGGCGTGAGAGCAGCTGGTTAGTCAGTTTCAGCGGGAGCATTGCGGAAGGAGGGTGCTGGGAGGTAAGTCAACCTTTAAAAGCACTTCTCTTTGCAGGGGCAGGCCAGTCGATTTCGGTGGCGTGAGAGCAGCTGGTTAGTCAGTTTCAGCGGGAGCATTGCGGAAGGAGGGTGCTGGGAGGTAAGTCAACCTTTAAAAGCACTTCTCTTTGCAGGGGCAGGCCAGTCGATTTCGGTGGCGTGAGAGCAGCTGGTTAGTCAGTTTCAGCGGGAGCATTGCGGAAGGAGGGTGCTGGGAGGTAAGTCAACCTTTAAAAGCACTTCTCTTTGCAGGGGCAGGCCAGTCGATTTCGGTGGCGTGAGAGCAGCTGGTTAGTCAGTTTCAGCGGGAGCATTGCGGAAGGAGGGTGCTGGGAGGTAAGTCAACCTTTAAAAGCACTTCTCTTTGCAGGGGCAGGCCAGTCGATTTCGGTGGCGTGAGAGCAGCTGGTTAGTCAGTTTCAGCGGGAGCATTGCGGAAGGAGGGTGCTGGGAGGTAAGTCAACCTTTAAAAGCACTTCTCTTTGCAGGGGCAGGCCAGTCGATTTCGGTGGCGTGAGAGCAGCTGGTTAGTCAGTTTCAGCGGGAGCATTGCGGAAGGAGGGTGCTGGGAGGTAAGTCAACCTTTAAAAGCACTTCTCTTTGCAGGGGCAGGCCAGTCGATTTCGGTGGCGTGAGAGCAGCTGGTTAGTCAGTTTCAGCGGGAGCATTGCGGAAGGAGGGTGCTGGGAGGTAAGTCAACCTTTAAAAGCACTTCTCTTTGCAGGGGCAGGCCAGTCGATTTCGGTGGCGTGAGAGCAGCTGGTTAGTCAGTTTCAGCGGGAGCATTGCGGAAGGAGGGTGCTGGGAGGTAAGTCAACCTTTAAAAGCACTTCTCTTTGCAGGGGCAGGCCAGTCGATTTCGGTGGCGTGAGAGCAGCTGGTTAGTCAGTTTCAGCGGGAGCATTGCGGAAGGAGGGTGCTGGGAGGTAAGTCAACCTTTAAAAGCACTTCTCTTTGCAGGGGCAGGCCAGTCGATTTCGGTGGCGTGAGAGCAGCTGGTTAGTCAGTTTCAGCGGGAGCATTGCGGAAGGAGGGTGCTGGGAGGTAAGTCAACCTTTAAAAGCACTTCTCTTTGCAGGGGCAGGCCAGTCGATTTCGGTGGCGTGAGAGCAGCTGGTTAGTCAGTTTCAGCGGGAGCATTGCGGAAGGAGGGTGCTGGGAGGTAAGTCAACCTTTAAAAGCACTTCTCTTTGCAGGGGCAGGCCAGTCGATTTCGGTGGCGTGAGAGCAGCTGGTTAGTCAGTTTCAGCGGGAGCATTGCGGAAGGAGGGTGCTGGGAGGTAAGTCAACCTTTAAAAGCACTTCTCTTTGCAGGGGCAGGCCAGTCGATTTCGGTGGCGTGAGAGCAGCTGGTTAGTCAGTTTCAGCGGGAGCATTGCGGAAGGAGGGTGCTGGGAGGTAAGTCAACCTTTAAAAGCACTTCTCTTTGCAGGGGCAGGCCAGTCGATTTCGGTGGCGTGAGAGCAGCTGGTTAGTCAGTTTCAGCGGGAGCATTGCGGAAGGAGGGTGCTGGGAGGTAAGTCAACCTTTAAAAGCACTTCTCTTTGCAGGGGCAGGCCAGTCGATTTCGGTGGCGTGAGAGCAGCTGGTTAGTCAGTTTCAGCGGGAGCATTGCGGAAGGAGGGTGCTGGGAGGTAAGTCAACCTTTAAAAGCACTTCTCTTTGCAGGGGCAGGCCAGTCGATTTCGGTGGCGTGAGAGCAGCTGGTTAGTCAGTTTCAGCGGGAGCATTGCGGAAGGAGGGTGCTGGGAGGTAAGTCAACCTTTAAAAGCACTTCTCTTTGCAGGGGCAGGCCAGTCGATTTCGGCGGCGTGAGAGCAGCTGGTGAGTGGTGAGTCAGTTTCAGCAGGAGCTGAGACTTTTTCTCTTTTCTTTAAATTAGTTTTTTAGGCGGGATCAGGAAGTCGACCCGCGGACGTCTGGGAAGACCCTCACCAATAAATTCTGGTGGAGAGGAAACCCGAGACACTACACGTGTAGTGTCTCCCACCCGCCCTCCTCCTCTAACCTAATAATAAAACCCATTGGTCTGAGGTAAGTACCATATTTTTATTATATTATTATTATTTTTTATAAAAATTTAATTTAGTTGTTAGCCAGATCTTGGTAGAAAGTTAGAGGAATGGCAGGGAAGGGAGTACAATGTTCCTCCTGCAGGATGTTTGAGGTGAGGGATGCAGTTAGTGTCCCTGCTGATTTTACCTGCAGGAAGTGCTGCCATCTCCAGCTCCTCCAAGACCGAGTTAGGGAACTGGAGCTGGAGTTGGAAGAACTTCGGATCATTCGGGAGGCAGAAGGGGTCATAGATAGCAGCTTCAGGGAATTAGTTACACCAAAGATTGGAGATAGGTGGGTAACTGTAAGAGGGACTGGGAAAAAACAGTCAGTGCAGGGATCCCCTGCGGTCGTTCCCCTGAGAAACAAGTATACCGCTTTGGATACTTGTGGGGGGGACGACTTACCAGGGGTAAGCCATGGGGTACGGGCCTCTGGCACGGAGTCTGTCCCTGTTGCTCAGAAGGGAAGGGGGGAGAGGAGCAGAGCATTAGTAATTGGGGACTCTATAGTCAGGGGCACAGATAGGAGATTTTGTGGGAGCGTGAGAGACTCACGTTTGGTATGTTGCCTCCCAGGTGCAAGGGTACGTGATGTCTCGGATCGTGTTTTCCGGGTCCTTAGGGGGGAGGGGGAGCAGCCCCAAGTCGTGGTCCACATTGGCACCAACGACATAGGTAGGAAAGGGGACAAGGATGTCAGGCAGGCTTTCAGGGAGCTAGGATGGAAGCTCAGAACTAGAACAAACAGAGTTGTTATCTCTGGGTTGTTGCCCGTGCCACGTGATAGTGAGATGAGGAATAGGGAGAGAGAGCATTTAAACACGTGGCTACAGGGATGGTGCAGGCGGGAGGGTTTCAGATTTTTGGATAACTGGGGCTCTTTCTGGGGAAGGTGGGACCTCTACAGACAGGATGGTCTACATCTGAACCTGAGGGGCACAAATATCCTGGGGGGGAGATTTGTTAGTGCTCTTTGGGGGGGTTTAAACTAATGCAGCAGGGGCATGGGAACCTGGATTGTAGTTTTAGGGTAAGGGAGAATGAGAGTATAGAGGTCAGGAGCACAGATTTGACGTCGCAGGAGGGGGCCAGCGTTCAGGTAGGTGGTTTGAAGTGTGTCTACTTCAATGCCAGGAGTATACGAAACAAGGTAGGGGAACTGGCAGCGTGGGTTGGTACCTGGGACTTCGATGTTGTGGCCATTTCGGAGACATGGATAGAGCAGGGACAGGAATGGATGTTGCAGGTTCCGGGGTTTAGGTGTTTTAGTAAGCTCAGAGAAGGAGGCAAAAGAGGGGGAGGTGTGGCGCTGCTAGTCAAGAGCAGTATTACGGTGGCGGAGAGGATGCGAGATGGGGACTCTTCTTCCGAGGTAGTATTGGCTGAAGTTAGAAACAGGAAAGGAGAGGTCACCCTGTTGGGAGTTTTTTATAGGCCTCCTAATAGTTCTAGGGATGTAGAGGAAAGGATGGCGAAGATGATTCTGGATATGAGCGAAAGTAACAGGGTAGTTATTATGGGAGACTTTAACTTTCCAAATATTGACTGGAAAAGATATAGTTCGAGTACAATAGATGGGTCGTTTTTTGTACAGTGTGTGCAGGAGGGTTTCCTGAAACAATATGTTGACAGGCCAACGAGAGGCGAGGCCACGTTGGATTTGGTTTTGGGTAATGAACCAGGCCAGGTGTTGGATTTGGAGGTAGGAGAGCACTTTGGGGACAGTGACCACAATTCGGTGACGTTTACGTTAATGATGGAAAGGGATAAGTATACACCGCAGGGCAAGAGTTATAGCTGGGGGAAGGGCAATTATGATGCCATTAGACGTGACTTGGGGGGGATAAGGTGGAGAAGTAGGCTGCAAGTGTTGGGCACACTGGATAAGTGGGGCTTGTTCAAGGATCAGCTACTGCGTGTTCTTGATAAGTATGTACCGGTCAGACAGGGAGGAAGGCGTCGAGCGAGGGAACCGTGGTTTACCAGGGAAGTGGAATCTCTTGTTAAGAGGAAGAAGGAGGCCTATGTGAAGATGAAGTGTGAAGTTTCGGTTGGGGCGATGGATAGTTACAAGGTAGCGAGGAAGGATCTAAAGAGAGAGCTAAGACGAGCAAGGAGGGGACATGAGAAGTATTTGGCAGGAAGGATCAAGGAAAACCCAAAAGCTTTCTATAGGTATGTCAGGAATAAGCGAATGACTAGGGAAAGAGTAGGACCAGTCAAGGACAGGGATGGGAAATTGTGTGTGGAGTCTGAAGAGATAGGCGAGATACTAAATGAATATTTTTCGTCAGTATTCACTCAGGAAAAAGATAATGTTGTGGAGGAGAATGCTGAGTCCCAGGCTAATAGAATAGATGGCATTGAGGTACGTAGGGAAGAGGTGTTGGCAATTCTGGACAGGCTGAAAATAGATAAGTCCCCGGGACCTGATGGGATTTATCCTAGGATTCTATGGGAGGCCAGGGAAGAGATTGCTGGACCTTTGGCTTTGATTTTTATGTCATCATTGGCTACAGGAATAGTGCCAGAGGACTGGAGGACAGCAAATGTGGTCCCTTTGTTCAAAAAGGGGAGCAGAGACAACCCCGGCAACTATAGACCGGTGAGCCTCACGTCTGTAGTGGGTAAAGTCTTGGAGGGGATTATAAGGGACAAGATTTATAATCATCTAGATAGGAATGATATGATCAGGGATAGTCAGCATGGCTTTGTGAAGGGTAGGTCATGCCTCACAAACCTTATTGAGTTCTTTGAGAAGGTGACTGAACAGGTAGACGAGGGTAGAGCAGTTGATGTGGTGTATATGGATTTCAGCAAAGCGTTTGATAAGGTTCCCCACGGTAGGCTATTGCAAAAAATACGGAGGCTGGGGATTGAGGGTGATTTAGAGATGTGGATCAGAAATTGGCTAGCTGAAAGAAGACAGAGGGTGGTGGTTGATGGGAAATGTTCAGAATGGAGTACAGTCACAAGTGGCGTACCACAAGGATCTGTTCTGGGGCCGTTGCTGTTTGTCATTTTTATCAATGACCTAGAGGAAGGCACAGAAGGGTGGGTGAGTAAATTTGCAGATGATACTAAAGTCGGTGGTGTTGTCGATAGTGTGGAAGGATGTAGCAGGTTACAGAGGGATATAGATAAGCTGCAGAGCTGGGCTGAGAGGTGGCAAATGGAGTTTAATGTAGAGAAGTGTGAGGTGATTCACTTTGGAAGGAATAACAGGAATGCAGAATATTTGGCTAATGGTAAAGTTCTTGAAAGTGTGGCTGAGCAGAGGGATCTAGGTGTCCATGTACATAGATCCCTGAAAGTTGCCACCCAGGTTGATAGGGTTGTGAAGAAGGCCTATGGAGTGTTGGCCTTTATTGGTAGAGGGATTGAGTTCCGGAGTCGAGAGGTCATGTTGCAGCTGTACAGAACTCTGGTCCGGCCGCATTTGGAGTATTGCGTACAGTTCTGGTCACCGCATTATAGGAAGGACGTGGAGGCTTTGGAGCGGGTGCAGAGGAGATTTACCAGGATGTTGCCTGGTATGGAGGGAAAATCTTATGAGGAAAGGCTGACGGACTTGAGGTTGTTTTCGTTGGAGAGAAGAAGGCTAAGAGGAGACTTAATAGAGGCATACAAAATGATCAGGGGGTTGGATAGGGTGGACAGTGAGAGCCTTCTCCCGCGGATGGATATGGCTGGCACGAGGGGACATAACTTTAAACTGAGGGGTAATAGATATAGGACAGAGGTCAGAGGTAGGTTCTTTACGCAAAGAGTAGTGAGGCCGTGGAATGCCCTACCTGCTACAGTAGTGAACTCGCCAACATTGAGGGCATTTAAAAGTTTATTGGATAAACATATGGATGATAATGGCATAGTGTAGGTTAGATGGCTTTTGTTTCGGTGCAACATCGTGGGCCGAAGGGCCTGTACTGCGCTGTATTGTTCTATGTTCTATGTTCTATAACTGTCTGGTACCCCAGTCTGGGGTCTGGTCTGGGATGGTAATATTAACTATCAAGTGTCTGGTATCCCAGTCTGGGGTCCGGTCTGGGATGGTAATATTAACTATCAACTGTCTGGTATCCCAGTCTGGGGTCTGGTCTGGGATGGTAATATTAACTATCAACTGTCTGGTACCCCAGTCTGGGGTCTGGTCTGGGATGGTAATATTAACTATCAACTGTCTGGTATCCCAGTCTGGGGTCTGGTCTGGGATGGTAATATTAACTATCAACTGTCTGGTATCCCAGTCTGGGGTCTGGTCTGGGATGGTAATATTAACTATCAACTGTCTGGTACCCCAGTCTGGGGTCCGGTCTGGGATGGTAATATTAACTATCAACTGTCTGGTATCCCAGTCTGGGGTCTGGTCTGGGATGGTAATATTAACTATCAACTGTCTGGTATCCCAGTCTGGGGTCTGGTCTGGGATGGTAATATTAACTATCAACTGTCTGGTACCCCAGTCTGGGGTCTGGTCTGGGATGGTAATATTAACTATCAACTGTCTGGTATCCCAGTCTGGGGTCTGGTCTGGGATGGTAATATTAACTATCAACTGTCTGGTACACCAGTCTGGGGTCTGGTCTGGGATGGTAATATTAACTATCAACTGTCTGGTACCCCAGTCTGGGGTCTGGTCTGGGATGGTAATATTAACTATCAACTGTCTGGTATCCCAGTCTGGGGTCCGGTCTGGGATGGTAATATTAACTATCAACTGTCTGGTATCCCAGTCTGGGGTCCGGTCTGGGATGGTAATATTAACTATCAACTGTCTGGTATCCCAGTCTGGGGTCTGGTCTGGGATGGTAATATTAACTATCAACTGTCTGGTACCCCAGTCTGGGGTCTGGTCTGGGATGGTAATATTAACTATCAACTGTCTGGTACCCCAGTCTGGGGTCTGGTCTGGGATGGTAATATTAACTATCAACTGTCTGGTATCCCAGTCTGGGGTCCGGTCTGGGATGGTAATATTAACTATCAACTGTCTGGTATCCCAGTCTGGGGTCCGGTCTGGGATGGTAATATTAACTATCAACTGTCTGGTATCCCAGTCTGGGGTCTGGTCTGGGATGGTAATATTAACTATCAACTGTCTGGTACCCCAGTCTGGGGTCTGGTCTGGGATGGTAATATTAACTATCAACTGTCTGGTACCCCAGTCTGGGGTCTGGTCTGGGATGGTAATATTAACTATCAACTGTCTGGTACCCCAGTCTGGGGTCTGGTCTGGGATGGTAATATTAACTATCAACTGTCTGGTATCCCAGTCTGGGGTCCGGTCTGGGATGGTAATATTAACTATCAACTGTCTGGTATCCCAGTCTGGGGTCTGGTCTGGGATGGTAATATTAACTATCAACTGTCTGGTATCCCAGTCTGGGGTCTGGTCTGGGATGGTAACATTAACTATCAACTGTCTGGGACCCCAGTCTGGGGTCTGGTCTGGGATGGTAACATTAACTATCAACTGTCTGGTATCCCAGTCTGGGGTCCGGTCTGGGATGGTAATATTAACTATCAACTGTCTGGTATCCCAGTCTGGGGTCTGGTCTGGGATGGTAACATTAACTATCAACTGTCTGGTATCCCAGTCTGGGGTCTGGTCTGGGATGGTAATATTAACTATCAACTGTCTGGTACCCCAGTCTGGGGTCTGGTCTGGGATGGTAATATTAACTATCAACTGTCTGGTACCCCAGTCTGGGGTCTGGTCTGGGATGGTAATATTAACTATCAACTGTCTGGTATCCCAGTCTGGGGTCTGGTCTGGGATGGTAATATTAACTATCAACTGTCTGGTACCCCAGTCTGGGGTCTGGTCTGGGATGGTAATATTAACTATCAACTGTCTGGTATCCCAGTCTGGGGTCTGGTCTGGGATGGTAATATTAACTATCAACTGTCTGGTACCCCAGTCTGGGGTCTGGTCTGGGATGGTAATATTAACTATCAACTGTCTGGTATCCCAGTCTGGGGTCTGGTCTGGGATGGTAATATTAACTATCAACTGTCTGGTACCCCAGTCTGGGGTCTGGTCTGGGATGGTAATATTAACTATCAACTGTCTGGTATCCCAGTCTGGGGTCTGGTCTGGGATGGTAATATTAACTATCAACTGTCTGGTATCCCAGTCTGGGGTCTGGTCTGGGATGGTAATATTAACTATCAACTGTCTGGTACCCCAGTCTGGGGTCTGGTCTGGGATGGTAATATTAACTATCAACTGTCTGGTATCCCAGTCTGGGGTCTGGTCTGGGATGGTAATATTAACTATCAACTGTCTGGTACCTCAGTCTGGGGTCTGGTCTGGGATGGTAATATTAACTATCAACTGTCTGGTACCCCAGTCTGGGGTCTGGTCTGGGATGGTAATATTAACTATCAACTGTCTGGTACCCCAGTCTGGGGTCTGGTCTGGGATGGTAATATTAACTATCAACTGTCTGGTATCCCAGTCTGGGGTCTGGTCTGGGATGGTAATATTAACTATCAACTGTCTGGTACCCCAGTCTGGGGTCTGGTCTGGGATGGTAATATTAACTATCAACTGTCTGGTACCCCAGTCTGGGGTCTGGTCTGGGATGGTAATATTAACTATCAACTGTCTGGTATCCCAGTCTGGGGTCTGGTCTGGGATGGTAATATTAACTATCAACTGTCTGGTACCTCAGTCTGGGGTCTGGTCTGGGATGGTAATATTAACTATCAACTGTCTGGTACCCCAGTCTGGGGTCTGGTCTGGGATGGTAATATTAACTATCAACTGTCTGGTACCCCAGTCTGGGGTCTGGTCTGGGATGGTAATATTAACTATCAACTGTCTGGTACCCCAGTCTGGGGTCTGGTCTGGGATGGTAATATTAACTATCAACTGTCTGGTATCCCAGTCTGGGGTCTGGTCTGGGATGGTAATATTAACTATCAACTGTCTGGTACCCCAGTCTGGGGTCTGGTCTGGGATGGTAATATTAACTATCAACTGTCTGGTACCCCAGTCTGGGGTCTGGTCTGGGATGGTAATATTAACTATCAACTGTCTGGTATCCCAGTCTGGGGTCTGGTCTGGGATGGTAATATTAACTATCAACTGTCTGGTACCTCAGTCTGGGGTCTGGTCTGGGATGGTAATATTAACTATCAACTGTCTGGTACCCCAGTCTGGGGTCTGGTCTGGGATGGTAATATTAACTATCAACTGTCTGGTACCCCAGTCTGGGGTCTGGTCTGGGATGGTAATATTAACTATCAACTGTCTGGTATCCCAGTCTGGGGTCTGGTCTGGGATGGTAATATTAACTATCAACTGTCTGGTACCCCAGTCTGGGGTCTGGTCTGGGATGGTAATATTAACTATCAACTGTCTGGTATCCCAGTCTGGGGTCTGGTCTGGGATGGTAATATTAACTATCAACTGTCTGGTATCCCAGTCTGGGGTCTGGTCTGGTCTGGGATGGTAATATTAACTATCAACTGTCTGGTATCCCAGTCTGGGGTCTGGTCTGGTCTGGGATGGTAATATTAACTATCAACTGTCTGGTATCCCAGTCTGGGGTCTGGTCTGGGATGGTAATATTAACTATCAACTGTCTGGTACCCCAGTCTGGGGTCTGGTCCGCGATGGTAATATTAACTATCAACTGTCTGGTATCCCAGTCTGGGGTCTGGTCTGGGATGGTAATATTAACTATCAACTGTCTGGTATCCCAGTCTGGGGTCTGGTCTGGGATGGTAATATTAACTATCAACTGTCTGGTACCCCAGTCTGGGGTCTGGTCTGGGATGGTAATATTAACTATCAACTGTCTGGTATCCCAGTCTGGGGTCTGGTCTGGGATGGTAATATTAACTATCAACTGTCTGGTATCCCAGTCTGGGGTCTGGTCTGGGATGGTAATATTAACTATCAACTGTCTGGTACCCCAGTCTGGGGTCTGGTCTGGGATGGTAACATTAACTATCAACTGTCTGGTATCCCAGTCTGGGGTCTGGTCTGGGATGGTAATATTAACTATCAACTGTCTGGTACCCCAGTCTGGGGTCTGGTCTGGGATGGTAACATTAACTATCAACTGTCTGGTACCCCAGTCTGGGGTCTGGTCTGGGATGGTAATATTAACTATCAACTGTCTGGTATCCCAGTCTGGGGTCTGGTCTGGGATGGTAATATTAACTATCAACTGTCTGGTATCCCAGTCTGGGGTCTGGTCTGGGATGGTAATATTAACTATCAACTGTCTGGTACCCCAGTCTGGGGTCTGGTCTGGGATGGTAATATTAACTATCAACTGTCTGGTATCCCAGTCTGGGGTCTGGTCTGGGATGGTAATATTAACTATCAACTGTCTGGTACCCCAGTCTGGGGTCTGGTCTGGGATGGTAACATTAACTATCAACTGTCTGGTACCCCAGTCTGGGGTCTGGTCTGGGATGGTAATATTAACTATCAACTGTCTGGTATCCCAGTCTGGGGTCTGGTCTGGGATGGTAATATTAACTATCAACTGTCTGGTATCCCAGTCTGGGGTCTGGTCTGGGATGGTAATATTAACTATCAACTGTCTGGTACCCCAGTCTGGGGTCTGGTCTGGGATGGTAATATTAACTATCAACTGTCTGGTATCCCAGTCTGGGGTCTGGTCTGGGATGGTAATATTAACTATCAACTGTCTGGTACCCCAGTCTGGGGTCTGGTCTGGGATGGTAATATTAACTATCAACTGTCTGGTATCCCAGTCTGGGGTCTGGTCTGGGATGGTAATATTAACTATCAACTGTCTGGTATCCCAGTCTGGGGTCTGGTCTGGGATGGTAATATTAACTATCAACTGTCTGGTATCCCAGTCTGGGGTCTGGTCCGCGATGGTAATATTAACTATCAACTGTCTGGTACCCCAGTCTGGGGTCCGGTCTGGGATGGTAATATTAACTATCAACTGTCTGGTATCCCAGTCTGGGGTCCGGTCTGGGATGGTAATATTAACTATCAACTGTCTGGTACCCCAGTCTGGGGTCTGGTCTGGGATGGTAATATTAACTATCAACTGTCTGGTACCCCAGTCTGGGGTCTGGTCTGGGATGGTAATATTAACTATCAACTGTCTGGTACCCCAGTCTGGGGTCTGGTCTGGGATGGTAATATTAACTATCAACTGTCTGGTACCCCAGTCTGGGGTCTGGTCTGGGATGGTAATATTAACTATCAACTGTCTGGTATCCCAGTCTGGGGTCTGGTCTGGGATGGTAATATTAACTATCAACTGTCTGGTATCCCAGTCTGGGGTCTGGTCTGGGATGGTAATATTAACTATCAACTGTCTGGTACCCCAGTCTGGGGTCCGGTCTGGGATGGTAATATTAACTATCAACTGTCTGGTATCCCAGTCTGGGGTCCGGTCTGGGATGGTAATATTAACTATCAACTGTCTGGTACCCCAGTCTGGGGTCTGGTCTGGGATGGTAATATTAACTATCAACTGTCTGGTACCCCAGTCTGGGGTCTGGTCTGGGATGGTAATATTAACTATCAACTGTCTGGTACCCCAGTCTGGGGTCTGGTCTGGGATGGTAATATTAACTATCAACTGTCTGGTACCCCAGTCTGGGGTCTGGTCTGGGATGGTAATATTAACTATCAACTGTCTGGTATCCCAGTCTGGGGTCTGGTCTGGGATGGTCATATTAACTATCAACTGTCTGGTACCCCAGTCTGGGGTCTGGTCTGTGATGGTAATATTAACTATCAACTGTCTGGTATTAACGATCAACTGTCTGGTATCCCAGTCTGGGGTCTGGTCTGGGATGGTAATATTAACTATCAACTGTCTGGTCCCCCAGTCTGGGGTCTGGTCTGGGATGGTAATATTAACTATCAACTGTCTGGTACCCCAGTCTGGGGTCTGGTCTGGGATGGTAATATTAACTATCAACTGTCTGGTATCCCAGTCTGGGGTCTGGTCTGGGATGGTAATATTAACTATCAACTGTCTGGTACCCCAGTCTGGGGTCTGGTCTGGGATGGTAATATTAACTATCAACTGTCTGGTACCCCAGTCTGGGGTCTGGTCTGGGATGGTAATATTAACGATCAACTGTCTGGAATCCCAGTCTGGGGTCTGGTCTGGGATGGTAATATTAACTATCAACTGTCTGGTATCCCAGTCTGGGGTCTGGTCTGGGATGGTAATATTAACTATCAACTGTCTGGTACCCCAGTCTGGGGTCTGGTCTGGGATGGTAATATTAACTATCAACTGTCTGGTATCCCAGTCTGGGGTCTGGTCTGGGATGGTAATATTAACTATCAACTGTCTGGTATCCCAGTCTGGGGTCTGGTCTGGGATGGTAATATTAACTATCAACTGTCTGGTACCCCAGTCTGGGGTCTGGTCTGGGATGGTAATATTAACTATCAACTGTCTGGTACCCCAGTCTGGGGTCTGGTCTGGGATGGTAATATTAACTATCAACTGTCTGGTACCCCAGTCTGGGGTCTGGTCTGGGATGGTAATATTAACTATCAACTGTCTGGTATCCCAGTCTGGGGTCTGGTCTGGGATGGTAATATTAACGATCAACTGTCTGGTATCCCAGTCTGGGGTCTGGTCTGGGATGGTAATATTAACTATCAACTGTCTGGTATCCCAGTCTGGGGTCTGGTCTGGGATGGTAATATTAACTATCAACTGTCTGGTACCCCAGTCTGGGGTCTGGTCTGGGATGGTAATATTAACTATCAACTGTCTGGTATCCCAGTCTGGGGTCTGGTCTGGGATGGTAATATTAACTATCAACTGCCTGGTATCCCAGTCTGGGGTCTGGTCTGGGATGGTAATATTAACTATCAACTGTCTGGTATCCCAGTCTGGGGTCTGGTCTGGGATGGTAATATTAACTATCAACTGCCTGGTATCCCAGTCTGGGGTCTGGTCTGGGATGGTAATATTAACTATCAACTGTCTGGTATCCCAGTCTGGGGTCTGGTCTGGGATGGTAATATTAACTATCAACTGTCTGGTATCCCAGTCTGGGGTCTGGTCTGGGATGGTAATATTAACTATCAACTGTCTGGTACCCCAGTCTGGGGTCTGGTCTAGGATGGTAATATTAACTATCAACTGTCTGGTACCCCAGTCTGGGGTCCGGTCTGGGATGGTAATATTAACTATCAACTGTCTGGTATCCCAGTCTGGGGTCCGGTCTGGGATGGTAATATTAACTATCAACTGTCTGGTATCCCAGTCTGGGGTCCGGTCTGGGATGGTAATATTAACTATCAACTGTCTGGTATCCCAGTCTGGGGTCTGGTCTGGGATGGTAATATTAACTATCAACTGTCTGGTACCCCAGTCTGGGGTCTGGTCTGGGATGGTAATATTAACTATCAACTGTCTGGTATCCCAGTCTGGGGTCTGGTCTGGGATGGTAATATTAACTATCAACTGTCTGGTATCCCAGTCTGGGGTCTGGTCTGGGATGGTAATATTAACTATCAACTGTCTGGTATCCCAGTCTGGGGTCTGGTCTGGGATGGTAATATTAACTATCAACTGTCTGGTACCCCAGTCTGGGGTCTGGTCTAGGATGGTAATATTAACTATCAACTGTCTGGTATCCCAGTCTGGGGTCTGGTCTGGGATGGTAATATTAACTATCAACTGTCTGGTACCCCAGTCTGGGGTCTGGTCTAGGATGGTAATATTAACTATCAACTGTCTGGTATCCCAGTCTGGGGTCCGGTCTGGGATGGTAATATTAACTATCAACTGTCTGGTACCCCAGTCTGGGGTCTGGTCTGGGATGGTAATATTAACTATCAACTGTCTGGTACCCCAGTCTGGGGTCTGGTCTGGGATGGTAATATTAACTATCAACTGTCTGGTATCCCAGTCTGGGGTCTGGTCTGGGATGGTAATATTAACTATCAACTGTCTGGTACCCCAGTCTGGGGTCTGGTCTAGGATGGTAATATTAACTATCAACTGTCTGGTACCCCAGTCTGGGGTCTGGTCTGGGATGGTAATATTAACTATCAACTGTCTGGTACCCCAGTCTGGGGTCTGGTCTGGGATGGTAATATTAACTATCAACTGTCTGGTACCCCAGTCTGGGGTCTGGTCTGGGATGGTAATATTAACTATCAACTGTCTGGTATCCCAGTCTGGGGTCTGGTCTGGGATGGTAATATTAACTATCAACTGTCTGGTACCCCAGTCTGGGGTCTGGTCTGGGATGGTAATATTAACTATCAACTGTCTGGTATCCCAGTCTGGGGTCCGGTCTGGGATGGTAATATTAACTATCAACTGTCTGGTACCCCAGTCTGGGGTCCGGTCTGGGATGGTAATATTAACTATCAACTGTCTGGTACCCCAGTCTGGGGTCTGGTCTGGGATGGTAATATTAACTATCAACTGTCTGGTACCCCAGTCTGGGGTCTGGTCTGGGATGGTAATATTAACTATCAACTGTCTGGTACCTCAGTCTGGGGTCTGGTCTGGGATGGTAATATTAACTATCAACTGTCTGGTATCCCAGTCTGGGGTCTGGTCTGGGATGGTAATATTAACTATCAACTGTCTGGTATCCCAGTCTGGGGTCTGGTCTGGGATGGTAATATTAACTATCAACTGTCTGGTACCCCAGTCTGGGGTCTGGTCTGGGATGGTAATATTAACTATCAACTGTCTGGTACCGTCTGGGGTCCGGTCTGGGATGGTAATATTAACTATCAACTGTCTGGTATCCCAGTCTGGGGTCTGGTCTGGGATGGTAATATTAACTATCAACTGTCTGGTATCCCAGTCTGGGGTCTGGTCTGGGATGGTAATATTAACTATCAACTGTCTGGTACCCCAGTCTGGGGTCTGGTCTGGGATGGTAATATTAACTATCAACTGTCTGGTATCCCAGTCTGGGGTCTGGTCTGGGATGGTAATATTAACTATCAACTGTCTGGTATCCCAGTCTAGGGTCTGGTCTGGGATGGTAATATTAACTATCAACTGTCTGGTATCCCAGTCTGGGGTCTGGTCTGGGATGGTAATATTAACTATCAACTGTCTGGTATCCCAGTCTGGGGTCCGGTCTGGGATGGTAATATTAACTATCAACTGTCTGGTATCCCAGTCTAGGGTCTGGTCTGGGAGGGTAATATTAACTATCAACTGTCTGGTACCCCAGTCTGGGGTCTGGTCTGGGATGGTAATATTAACTATCAACTGTCTGGCACTCCAGTCTGGGGTCCGGTCTGGGATGGTAATATTAACTGTCAACTGTCTGGTATCCCAGTCTGGGGTCCGGTCTGGGATGGTAATATTAACTATCAACTGTCTGGTACCCCAGTCTGGGGTCCGGTCTGGGATGGTAATATTAACTATCAACTGTCTGGTACCCCAGTCTGGGGTCTGGTCTGGGATGGTAATATTAACTATCAACTGTCTGGTATCCCAGTCTAGGGTCTGGTCTGGGATGGCAATATTAACTATCAACTGTCTGGTACCCCAGTCTGGGGTCCGGTCTGGGATGGTAATATTAACTATCAACTGTCTGGTATCCCAGTCTGGGGTCTGGTCTGGGATGGTAATATTAACTATCAACTGTCTGGTATCCCAGTCTGGGGTCTGGTCTGGGATGGTCATATTAACTATCAACTGTCTGGTATCCCAGTCTGGGGTCTGGTCTGGGATGGTAATATTAACTATCAACTGTCTGGTATCCCAGTCTAGGGTCTGGTCTGGGATGGTAATATTAACTATCAACTGTCTGGTACCCCAGTCTGGGGTCCGGTCTGGGATGGTAATATTAACTATCAACTGTCTGGTATCCCAGTCTGGGGTCTGGTCTGGGATGGTAATATTAACTATCAACTGTCTGGTATCCCAGTCTGGGGTCTGGTCTGGGATGGTCATATTAACTATCAACTGTCTGGTATCCCAGTCTGGGGTCCGGTCTGGGATGGTAATATTAACTATCAACTGTCTGGTACCCCAGTCTGGGGTCTGGTCTGGGATGGTAATATTAACTATCAACTGTCTGGTACCCCAGTCTGGGGTCTGGTCTGGGATGGTAATATTAACTATCAACTGTCTGGTACACCAGTCTGGGGTCCGGTCTGGGATGGTAATATTAACTATCAACTGTCTGGTACCCCAGTCTGGGGTCCGGTCTGGGATGGTAATATTAACTATCAACTGTCTGGTATCCCAGTCTGGGGTCTGGTCTGGGATGGTAATATTAACTATCAACTGTCTGGTATCCCAGTCTGGGGTCTGGTCTCGGATGGTAATATTAACTATCAACTGTCTGGTATCCCAGTCTGGGGTCTGGTCTGGGATGGTAATATTAACTATCAACTGTCTGGTATCCCAGTCTGGGGTCCGGTCTGGGATGGTAATATTAACTATCAACTGTCTGGTATCCCAGTCTGGGGTCTGGTCTGGGATGGTAATATTAACTATCAACTGTCTGGTACCCCAGTCTGGGGTCTGGTCTGGGATGGTAATATTAACTATCAACTGTCTGGTACCCCAGTCTGGGGTCCGGTCTGGGATGGTAATATTAACTATCAACTGTCTGGTATCCCAGTCTAGGGTCTGGTCTGGGATGGTAATATTAACTATCAACTGTCTGGTATCCCAGTCTGGGGTCTGGTCTGGGATGGTAATATTAACTATCAACTGTCTGGTATCCCAGTCTGGGGTCTGGTCTGGGATGGTAATATTAACTATCAACTGTCTGGTATCCCAGTCTGGGGTCTGGTCTGGGATGGTAATATTAACTATCAACTGTCTGGTACCCCAGTCTGGGGTCTGGTCTGGGATGGTAATATTAACTATCAACTGTCTGGTACCCCAGTCTGGGGTCTGGTCTGGGATGGTAATATTAACTATCAACTGTCTGGTATCCCAGTCTGGGGTCTGGTCTGGGATGGTAATATTAACTATCAACTGTCTGGTATCCCAGTCTGGGGTCCGGTCTGGTCTGGGATGGTAATATTAACTATCAACTGTCTGGTACCCCAGTCTGGGGTCTGGCCTGGGATGGTCATATTAACTATCAACTGTCTGGTATCCCAGTCTGGGGTCTGGTCTGGGATGGTAATATTAACTATCAACTGTCTGGTATCCCAGTCTGGGGTCTGGTCTGGGATGGTCATATTAACTGTCAACTGTCTGGTATCCCAGTCTGGGGTCTGGTCTGGGATGGTAATATTAACTATCAACTGTCTGGTATCCCAGTCTGGGGTCTGGTCTGGGATGGTAATATTAACTATCAACTGTCTGGTATCCCAGTCTGGGGTCTGGTCTGGGATGGTAATATTAACTATCAACTGTCTGGTATCCCAGTCTGGGGTCTGGTCTGGGATGGTAATATTAACTATCAACTGTCTGGTATCCCAGTCTGGGGTCTGGTCTGGGATGGTAATATTAACTATCAACTGTCTGGTATCCCAGTCTGGGGTCTGGTCTGGGATGGTAATATTAACTATCAACTGTCTGGTATCCCAGTCTGGGGTCTGGTCTGGGATGGTAATATTAACTATCAACTGTCTGGTATCCCAGTCTGGGGTCTGGTCTGGGATGGTAATATTAACTATCAACTGTCTGGTATCCCAGTCTGGGGTCTGGTCTGGGATGGTAATATTAACTATCAACTGTCTGATATCCCAGTCTGGGGTCTGGTCTGGGATGGTAACATTAACTATCAACTGTCTGGTACCCCAGTCTGGGGTCTGGTCTGGGATGGTAATATTAACTATCAACTGTCTGGTATCCCAGTCTGGGGTCTGGTCTGGGATGGTAATATTAACTATCAACTGTCTGGTACCCCAGTCTGGGGTCTGGTCCGCGATGGTAATATTAACTATCAACTGTCTGGTATCCCAGTCTGGGGTCTGGTCTGGGATGGTAATATTAACTATCAACTGTCTGGTACCCCAGTCTGGGGTCCGGTCTGGGATGGTAACATTAACTATCAACTGTCTGGTATCCCAGTCTGGGGTCTGGTCTGGGATGGTAATATTAACTATCAACTGTCTGGTATCCCAGTCTGGGGTCTGGTCTGGGATGGTAACATTAACTATCAACTGTCTGGTACCCCATTCTGGGGTCTGGTCTGGGATGGTCATATTAACTATCAACTGTCTGGTACCCCAGTCTGGGGTCTGGTCTGGGATGGTAATATTAACTATCAACTGTCTGGTATCCCAGTCTGGGGTCTGGTCTGGGATGGTAATATTAACTATCAACTGTCTGGTACCGTCTGGGGTCCGGTCTGGGATGGTAATATTAACTATCAACTGTCTGGTATCCCAGTCTGGGGTCTGGTCTGGGATGGTAATATTAACTATCAACTGTCTGGTATCCCAGTCTGGGGTCTGGTCCGCGATGGTAATATTAACTATCAACTGTCTGGTACCCCAGTCTGGGGTCTGGTCTGGGATGGTAATATTAACTATCAACTGTCTGGTACCCCAGTCTGGGGTCTGGTCTGGGATGGTAATATTAACTATCAACTGTCTGGTATCCCAGTCTGGGGTCTGGTCTAGGATGGTAATATTAACTATCAACTGTCTGGTATCCCAGTCTGGGGTCTGGTCTGGGATGGTAATATTAACTATCAACTGTCTGGTATCCGGTCTGGGATGGTAATATTAACTATCAACTGTCTGGTATCCCAGTCTGGGGTCTGGTCTGGGATGGTAATATTAACTATCAACTGTCTGGTATCCCAGTCTGGGGTCTGGTCCGCGATGGTAATATTAACTATCAACTGTCTGGTACCCCAGTCTGGGGTCTGGTCTGGGATGGTCATATTAACTATCAACTGTCTGGTATCCCAGTCTGGGGTCTGGTCTGGGATGGTCATATTAACTATCAACTGTCTGGTATCCCAGTCTGGGGTCTGGTCTGGGATGGTCATATTAACTATCACCTGTCTGGTATCCCAGTCTGGGGTCTGGTCTTGGACGGTAATATTAACTATCAACTGTCTGGTATCCCAGTCTGGGGTCTGGTCTGGGATGGTCATATTAACTATCAACTGTCTGGTATCCCAGTCTGGGGTCTGGTCTGGGATGGTCATATTAACTATCAACTGTCTGGTATCCCAGTCTGGGGTCTGGTCTGGGATGGTCATATTAACTATCAACTGTCTGGTACCCCAGTCTGGGGTCCGTTCTGGGATGGTAACATTAACTATCAACTGTCTGGTACCCCAGTCTGGGGTCCGGTCTGGGATGGTAATATTAACTATCAACTGTCTGGTACCCCAGTCTGGGGTCTGGTCTGGGATGGTAATATTAACTATCAACTGTCTGGTATCCCAGTCTGGGGTCTGGTCTGGGATGGTAATATTAACTATCAACTGTCTGGTATCCCAGTCTGGGGTCTGGTCTGGGATGGTAATATTAACTATCAACTGTCTGGTATCCCAGTCTGGGGTCTGGTCTGGGATGGTAATATTAACTATCAACTGTCTGGTACCCCAGTCTGGGGTCCGGTCTGGGATGGTAATATTAACTATCAACTGTCTGGTACCCCAGTCTGGGGTCTGGTCTGGGATGGTAATATTAACTATCAACTGTCTGGTATCCCAGTCTGGGGTCTGGTCTGGGATGGTCATATTAACTATCAACTGTCTGGTATCCCAGTCTGGGGTCTGGTCTGGGATGGTCATATTAACTATCAACTGTCTGGTATCCCAGTCTGGGGTCTGGTCTGGGATGGTAATATTAACTATCAACTGTCTGGTATCCCAGTCTGGGGTCTGGTCTGGGATGGTAATATTAACTATCAACTGTCTGGTACCCCAGTCTGGGGTCTGGTCTGGGATGGTAATATTAACTATCAACTGTCTGGTATCCCAGTCTGGGGTCTGGTCTGGGATGGTCATATTAACTATCAACTGTCTGGTATCCCAGTCTGGGGTCTGGTCTGGGATGGTAATATTAACTATCAACTGTCTGGTATCCCAGTCTGGGGTCTGGTCTGGGATGGTAATATTAACTATCAACTGTCTGGTACCCCAGTCTGGGTTCTGGTCTGGTATGGTAATATTAACTATCAACTGTCTGGTATCCCAGTCTGGGGTCTGGTCTGGGATGGTAATATTAACTATCAACTGTCTGGTATCCCAGTCTGGGGTCTGGTCTGGGATGGTCATATTAACTATCAACTGTCTGGTATCCCAGTCTGGGGTCTGGTCTGGGATGGTAATATTAACTATCAACTGTCTGGTACCCCAGTCTGGGGTCTGGTCTGGTATGGTAATATTAACTATCAACTGTCTGGTATCCCAGTCTGGGGTCTGGTCTGGGATGGTAATATTAACTATCAACTGTCTGGTATCCCAGTCTGGGGTCCGGTCTGGGATGGTAATATTAACTATCAACTGTCTGGTACCCCAGTCTGGGGTCTGGTCTGGGATGGTAATATTAACTATCAACTGTCTGGTACCCCAGTCTGGGGTCTGGTCTGGGATGGCAATATTAACTATCAACTGTCTGGTATCCCAGTCTGGGGTCTGGTCTGGGATGGTAATATTAACTATCAACTGTCTGGTATCCCAGTCTGGGGTCCGGTCTGGGATGGTAATATTAACTATCAACTGTCTGGTACCCCAGTCTGGGGTCTGGTCTGGGATGGCAATATTAACTATCAACTGTCTGGTATCCCAGTCTGGGGTCTGGTCTGGGATGGTAATATTAACTATCAACTGTCTGGTATCCCAGTCTGGGGTCTGGTCTGGGATTGTAATATTAACTATCAACTGTCTGGTACCCCAGTCTGGGGTCCGGTCTGGGATGGTAATATTAACTATCAACTGTCTGGTACCCCAGTCTGGGGTCTGGTCTGGGATGGTAATATTAACTATCAACTGTCTGGTCCCCCAGTCTGGGGTCTGGTCTGGGATGGTAATATTAACTATCAACTGTCTGGTACCCCAGTCTGAGGTCCGGTCTGGTCTGGGATGGTAATATTAACTATCAACTGTCTGGTATCCCAGTCTGGGGTCTGGTCTGGTCTGGGATGGTCATATTAACTATCAACTGTCTGGTACCCCAGTCTGGGGTCCGGTCTGGTCTGGGATGGTAATAATAACTATCAACTGTCTGGTATCCCAGTCTGGGGTCTGGTCTGGGATGGTAATATTAACTATCAACTGTCTGGTACCCCAGTCTGGGGTCTGGTCTGGGATGGTAACATTAACTATCAACTGTCTGGTACCCCAGTCTTGTGTCCGGTCTGGTCTGGGATGGTAATATTAACTATCAACTGTTTAATATTAATTGCAGAGCTATTTCTTTGGTGTAAATATGGTTGATTCTGTGGTTAAAATAACGTTTATTTTAAAATAAAAAATATGTATTGGTCTGAGACATCACTCCCTGGGTGAAGTTTTACCAATTGTAAATTGTTTGGGGTTTCACGTCCGGTATTCTAACAGAAATTGGGTTCTGGTTCGCACACTTGGCGTCAAACATCCTCCATGTCAGTGCTTTTGGCGCCAAATCACAGAGCAGAGTTGCTTCCATTTTCCAGCTGCTGGCAAGTGGACTGTGAAAATGAATAGTTTTCTTAAAAGTAAGAGACGACCAAAGATACAAAAAGGCAATGTACCGACTGGAAGAATCTCACAACAGAATCTGCTGGAGAGAGCTGATTTGGAGAGTCCAGGACAGAGCAGTGCTAGTGTTAACTTTGTACAGAGCTTGAGGGCCTCTGGTTAACAGCCTACAAAGAAGAAATTTAACCCGGGAACAAAGCAGTAGAAAGATGATTTCGTGAGGTATGGTTTTGTCAATTGTGTCAATGCAAATAAGGCTGCAAAGTCCATGTGTGTTTTATGCGGGGGAGTACTGGCAAATGTGAGGAGTTTCAGATTTTGAAAGCAAAGTGGTGTGTGAAAAGTTCCTTTCGAGGTTGCTATTTCCCTTCACGACGACCTACAAGTGCACAGTTGGATTTTCTATTTCCAGAAAGATGAAGACAGCACAAAGTAACTGGCTGAAGTCTGTGCCTGATATGCACATTGTCTTGAACCTGATTGGAGTGAGATCATGAGGATTAAGCAGGCTCCCCTTTCGCACTAAAGGTAACTGAATGTGGCATGTGTCACGAAGGTCCGCCGACGTGGGTCGCAAAGGTCGGCCGACGTGGGTCGTGAAGGTCGGCCGGCGTGGGTCGCCAAGGTCGGCCGGCGTGGGTCGCCAAGGTCGGCCGGCGTGGGTCGCGAAGGTCGGCCGGCGTGGGTCGCCAAGGTCGGCCGGCGTGGGTCGCGAAGGTCGGCCGGCGTGGGTCGTGAAGGTCGGCCGCAAAGGTCGGCCGGCGTGGGTCGCAAAGGTCGGCCGGCGTGGGTCGCAAAGGTCGGCCGGTGTGGGTCGCAAAGGTCGGCTGGCGTGGGTCGCCAAGGTCGGCCGGCGTGGGTCGCCAAGGTCGGCCGGCGTGGGTCGCCAAGGTCGGCCGGCGTGGGTCGCAAAGGTCGGCCGGCGTGGGTCGCGAAGGACGGCCGGCGTGGGTCGCGAAGGTCGGCCGGCGTGGGTCGCGAAGGTCGGCCGGCGTGGGTCGCGAAGGTCGGCCGGCGTGGGTCGCGAAGGTCGGCCGGCGTGGGTCGCGAAGGTCGGCCGGCGTGGGTCGCAAAGGTCGGCCGGCGTGGGTCGCGAAGGTCAGCCGGCGTGGGTCGCGAAGGTCGGCCGGCGTGGGTCGCGAAGGTCGGCCGGCGTGGGTCGCGAAGGTCGGCCGGCGTGGGTCGGGAAGGTCGGCCGGCGTGGGTCGCGATGGACGGCCGGCGTGGGTCCCGAAGGTCGGCCGGCGTGGGTCGCGAAGGTCGGCCGGCGTGGGTCGCGAAGGTCGGCCGGCGTGGGTCGCGAAGGTCGGCCGCCGTGGGTCGCGAAGGTCGGCCGGCGTGGGTCGCGAAGGTCGGCCGGCGTGGGTCGCGAAGGTCGGCCGGCGTGGGTCGCGAAGGACGGCCAGCGTGGGTCGCGAAGGTCGGCCGGCGTGGGTCGCGAAGGACGGCCGGCGTGGGTCGCGAAGGTCGGCCGGCGTGGGTCGCGAAGGACGGCCGGCGTGGGTCGCGAAGGTCGGCCGGCGTGGGTCGCGAAGGTCGGCCGGCGTGGGTCGCGAAGGTCGGCCGGCGTGGGTCGCGAAGGTCGGCCGGCGTGGGTCGCGAAGGTCGGCCGGCGTGGGTCGCGAAGGTCGGCCGGCGTGGGTCGCGAAGGTCGGCCGGCGTGGGTCGCGAAGGTCGGCCGGCGTGGGTCGCGAAGGTCGGCCGGCGTGGGTCGCGAAGGTCGGCCGGCGTGGGTCGGGAAGGTCGGCCGGCGTGGGTCGGGAAGGTCGGCCGGCGTGGGTCGCGATGGACGGTCGGCGTGGGTCGCGAAGGTCGGCCGGCGTGGGTCGCGAAGGTCGGCCGGCGTGGGTCGGGAAGGTCGGCCGGCGTGGGTCGGGAAGGTCGGCCGGCGTGGGTCGGGAAGGTCGGCCGGCGTGGGTCGGGAAGGTCGGCCGGCGTGGGTCGCGAAGGTCGGCCGGCGTGGGTCGCGAAGGTCGGCCGGGTTGGGTCCCGAAGGTCGGCCGGCGTGGGTCGGGAAGGTCGGCCGGCGTGGGTCGCGAAGGTCGGCCGGCGTGGGTCGCGAAGGTCGGCCGGCGTGGGTCGCGAAGGTCGGCCGGCGTGGGTCGCGAAGGTCGGCCGGCGTGGGTCGCGAAGGTCGGCCGGCGTGGGTCGCGCAGGTCGGCCGGCGTGGATAGCGCAGGTCGGCCGGCGTGGGTCGCGCAGGCCGGCCGGCGTGGGTCGCGAAGGTCGGCCGGCGTGGGTCGCGAAGGTCGGCCGGCGTGGGTCGCGAAGGTCGGCCGGCGTGGGTCGCGAAGGTCGGCCGGCGTGGGTCGCGAAGGACGGCCAGCGTGGGTCGCGCAGGTCGGCCGGCGTGGATCGCGCAGGTCGGCCGGCGTGGGTCGCGAAGGTCGGCCGGCGTGGGTCGCGAAGGTCGGCCGGCGTGGGTCGCAAAGGTCGGCCGGTTGGGGAAACTGGGTCTCGGGGGAAAAACGTTTGAAAAACACAGTCCTAACACCCCTTTAAGAGTGATGCTCTATTTGTCAGAAAGACCACTGTCGATCCTCCCACAGCTTCTGGAACGTACTTGATGTAGGTGTTGGCATTGCCCTCTGGGAAAACATAGGGATGTTTCTTGCGGAAGACGTGGCCTACTCGACTACAGGGGATGATCTCCAAGCTGCCACCGCACATCCAGACACGAAAGGACATCTCTGCAAGAATGACATGGTGTAATTATACAATGTACAGCACAGAAACAGACTCATTCAGCCCCACTGGGCCATGCTGGGGTATGCCTTCCCCATGAGCTTCTCCTCCCCATGCCTAAACTACCTCAGGTGGGCGGCAGTGCAACACAGCTTCATTGGGTTGGTCCCTCGGGTAAGAGGAGGTTGTCCTCTGATGAGAGGTTGAGTAAATTAGGTCTATATTCTCTGGAGTTTAGACAAATGACAGATGATTTCTAACATTCCGGATTGTGAAGGGGTTTAACAGGGAAGATAGAGGTTGTTTCCCCTTGTCGGGAATCTAAAACATTCTGAGGATAATGGGCAAAGGGATTGAAGATGAGGAACGTCTTCACTCAAAGGGTTAGGAATCTTTGGATTCATTACCCCGAGGATTCCAGGATTTATTATATTCAAGACTGACAGCGATAGACTTTCAGACGAATGAAAGCAATGGATATGGGGATCAGGTGCAAAACAGGGGTTTAGATCGACCTGCTCTGACGCTGAAGTAACCCCGAGTTCTGGTCTCCGCCATAATTGGAATCATCTATCAGATCACCCTCCAGCCTTCTCTCCTCCAGAGCCTGTTCTAGTCATTTAGCTGGACTTTCTCTCTGATCCTCTCCCAGTGCCACTGATCCCGAATTGGGGAATGCTTTCGAGAGAACACCATGAATCAGAGTGTAACATCTGCAGTGCTCCAGTCCTCAGGCACCACCTCTTGAGTCTAAGGAATATTGGAAAATTACAGCCAATATCTCTGCAATTTCCTCTCTCACTTCCCTCAGGTTCTCGGATGCATCTCATCCAGTCCTGATGCCGTGTCAACTTTCAATACAGGCACCCGATCCAATACTTCCTCCTTTTTCTTTGTAGCTTATTGTCACAAGTAGGCTTCAATGAAGTCACTGTGAAAAGCCCCTAGTCGCCACATTCGGCGCCTGTTCGGGGAGGCTGGGACGGGAATTGAACCCGCGCTGCTGGTATTGTTCTGCATTCCAAGCCAGTTGATCAACTTGAAGGGTTTAATGTTTCTGAACAAATTCCCCTTTTATCAATAATTCACTTAAACACAAATCTTTGGATGTGAACTGAGACAGTGGATTTTACAGGCTATTTAACTACAGGTGGCCTCACACTATACTCCAGGACACAGGCATGCCAGGGCCTGTTGTTTTCGCTGCTGTTGGGCAGCATGTCCCCATGCTGGCACACCAGAGGTAAATGCCCATCGGGGGCAGTTAGGGCCCAACCACCAGGTGCATTTCCCTCTTACCAGCTCGAAGCATCCCAGATACACATCACCATTTGGTACAAAGCATCAGTCAGCCTGGAGTGAGGAGCGGCCCAGATTAAAGTGAGAGACGGCTGATTCCCACCGCACTTTGCCCCCCACACCCTGACCTCTGACCCCACACCCTGCCCCCACACCCTGACTTCTGACCCCCACACCTGCTCCCTGCCCCCCACACCCTGCCCCCCTGCCCCCCACACCCTGCCCCCCTATCCCACACCCTGCCCCCCACACCCTGCCCCCCCTGCCCTCCACACCCTGCCCCCCCACACCCTGCCCCCCACACCCTGCCCCCCTGCCCACCACACCCTGCCCCATGCCCCCCACACCCTGCCCCCCTGCCCTCCACACCCTGCCCCCCCACACCCTGCCCCCCTGCCCCCCACACCCTGCCCCCCCACACCCTGCCTCCCACACCCTGCCTCCCACACCCTGCCCCCCCACACCCTGCCCCCCTGCCCTCCACACCCTGCCCCCCCACACCCTGCCCCCCACACCCTGCCCCCCTGCCCTCCACACCCTGCCCCCCTGACCCTGCCCCCCTACCCCCCACACCCTGCCGCCCACACCCTGCCCCCTGCCTCCCACACCCTGCCCCCCACACCCTGCACCTGCCCC
The DNA here is from genome assembly GCF_047496885.1 of Scyliorhinus torazame. Lineage (NCBI taxonomy): Eukaryota > Metazoa > Chordata > Chondrichthyes > Carcharhiniformes > Scyliorhinidae > Scyliorhinus > Scyliorhinus torazame. Next base: position 336,919,720 of record NC_092710.1, on the reverse strand, counting down.
CCACACCCTGCACCTGCCCCCCACACCCTGCACCTGCCCCCCACACCCTGACCCTGCCCCCCTACACCCTGCCCCCTGCCTCCCACACCCTGCCCCCCACACCATGCACCCTGCCTCCCACACCCTGCCCCCTGCCCCCCACACCCTGCCCCCCACACCCTGCCCCCCACACCCTGCCCCCTGCCCGCCACACCCTGCCCCCCACACCCTGCCCCCCACACCCTGCCCCTGCCCCCCACACCCTGCCCCTGCCCCCTACCCCCCACACCCTGCCCCTGCCCCCTACCCCCCACACCCTGCCCCGGCCCCCTACCCCCCACACCCTGCCCCCTGCCTCCCACACCCTGCCCCGCAAACCCTGCCCCCTACCCCCCACACCCTGCCCCCTACCCCCCACACCCTGCCCCTGCCCCCCACACCCTGCCCCCTGCCCCTCACACCCTGCCCCCTGCCCCTCACACCCTGCCCCCTGCCCCCCACACCCTGCCCCCTGCCCCCACACCCTGCCCCCCACACCCTGCCCCTGCCCCCTGCCCCCCACACCCTGACCCCCCGACCCCCCACACCCTGCCCCTGCCCCCCACACCCTTCCCCCCTGACCCTGCCCCCCTACCCCCCACACCCTGCCCCCCACACCCTGCCCCTTGCCCCCCTACACCCTGCCCCCTGCCTCCCACACCCTGCCACCTGCCTCCCACACCTACCCCCCACACCCTGCCCCTGCCCCCTGCCCCCCTACACCCTGCCCCGTGCCTCCCACACCCTGCCACCCACACCCTGCCCCCCACACCCTGCCCCCCACACCCTGCCCCCTGCCTCCCACATCCTACCCCCCACACCCTGTCCCCCACACCTCCCACACCCTACCCCCCACACCCTGCCCCCCACACCCTGCCCCTGCCCCCTGCCCCCTGCCTCCCACACCCTGCCCCCCACACCCTGCCCCCCACACCCTGCCCCTGCCCCCCTACATCCTGCCCCCCACACCCTGCCCCTGCCCCCCTACATCCTGCCCCCTACACCCTGCCCCCCACACCCTGCCCCCCTGACCCTGCCCCCCTACACCCTGCCCCCCTACACCCTGCCCCCTACACCCTGCCCCCTGCCTCCCACACCCTGCCCCCCACACCCTGCCCCCATACACCCTGCCCCCATACACCCTGCCCGCTGCCTCCCACACCCTGCCCCTGCCCCCCACACCCTGCCCCCCTGACCCTGCCCCCCCTACACCTGCCCCCCGCCTCCCACACCCTGCCCCCCGCCTCCCACACCCTGCCCCCCACACCCTGCCCCCATACACCCTGCCCCCTGCCCCCCACACCCAGCCCCCCTGCCCACTACACCCTGCCCCCTGCCTCCCACACCCTGCCCCCCGCCTCCCACACCCTGCCCCCCACACCCTGCCCCCCTACACCCTGCCCCCCTACACCCTGCCCCCCTACACCCTGCCCCCTGCCCCCCACACCCTGCCCACCACACCCTGCCCCCCTGCCCCTTCCCCCCTACACCCTGCCCCCTGCCTCCCACACCCTTCCCCCACACCCTGCCCCTGCCCCCCACACCCTGCCCCTGCCCCCCACACCCTGCCCCTGCCCCGCACACCCTGCCCCTGCCCCATTCCCCCTACACCCTGCCCCCTGCCTCCCATACCCTGCCTCCCACACCCTGCCCCCCACACCCTGCCCCTGCCCCCCTGCCCCCACACCCTGCCCCTGCCCCCTGCCTCCCATACCCTGCCTCCCACACCCTGCCCCCTGCCCCTGCCCCCCTACACCCTGCCCCCTGCCTCCCATACCCTGCCCCCCGCCTCCCACACCCTGCCCCCCACACCCTGCCCCCTACACCCCGCCCCCTGCCCCCCAAACCCTGCCACCCTGCCCCCCTACACCCTGCCCCCTGCCTCCCACACCCTGCCCCCCACACCCTGCCCCTGCCCCCCACACCCTTCCCCCGACCCTGCCCCCTTGCCCCCCACACCCTGCCCCTGCCCTCCACACCCTGCCCCTGCCCCCTGCCCCCTACACCCTGCCCCCTGCCTCCCATACCCTGCCTCCTACACCCTGCCCCCACACCCTGCCCCTGCCCCCCACACCCTGCCCCTGCCCCCTACATCCTGCCCCCTACATCCTGCCCCCTGCCTCCCATACCCTGCCTCCCACACCCTGCCCCTGCCCCCCTGCCCCCCACACCCTGCCCCTGCCCCCCACACCTTGCCCCTGCCCCCTGCCTCCCATACCCTGCCTCCCACACCCTGCCCCCCACACCCTGCCCCTGCCCCCCACACCCTTTCCCTGCCCCCTGACCCCTACACCCTGCCCCCTGCCTCCCATACCCTGCCTCCCACACCCTGCCCCCCTGACCCTACCCCCATACACCCTGCCCCCTGCCTCCCACACCCTGCCCCCCACACCCTGCCCCCCACACCCTGCCCCCCACACCCTGCCCCCATTCCCCCCAGACCCTGCCCCCCTACACCCTGCCCCCTGCCTCCCACACCCTGCCCCCCTGACCCTGCCCCCCTACACCCTGCCTCCCACACCCTGCCCCCTGCCCCCCACACCCTGCCCCCTGCCCCCCACACCCTGCCCCCTGCCTCCCACGCCCTGCCCCCTGCCTCCCACACTCTGCCCCCCTACACCCTGCCCCCTGCCCCCCACACCCTGCCCCCCTGCCCCCTACACCCTGCCCCCTGCCTCCCACACCCTGCCCCCCGCCTCCCACACCCTGCCCCCCACACCCTGCCCCCCACACCCTGCCCCCCTACACCCTGCCCCCCTACACCCTGCCCCCCTACACCCTGCCCCCTGCCCCCCACACCCGGCCCACCACACCCTGCCCCCCTGCCCCTTCCCCCCTACACCCTGCACCCTGCCTCCCACACCCTTCCCCCACACCCTGCCCCTGCCCCATTCCCCCACACCCTGCCCCTGCCCCATTCCCCCACACCCTGCCCCTGCCCCATTCCCCCACACCCTGCCCCTGCCCCATTCCCCCTACACCCTGCCCCCTGCCTCCCATACCCTGCCTCCCACACCCTGCCCCCCACACCCTGCCCCTGCCCCCCTGCCCCCACACCCTGCCCCTGCCCCCTGCCTCCCATACCCTGCCTCCCACACCCTGCCCCCTGCCCCTGCCCCCCTACACCCTGCCTCCTGCCTCCCATACCCTGCCCCCCGCCTCCCACACCCTGCCCCCCACACCCTGCCCCCCACACCCTGCCCCCTACACCCCGCCCCCTGCCCCCCACACCCTGCCACCCTGCCCCCCTACACCCTGCCCCCTGCCTCCCACACCCTGCCCCCCACACCCTGCCCCTGCCCCCCACACCCTTCCCCCGACCCTGCCCCCTTGCCCCCCACACCCTGCCCCTGCCCTCCACACCCTGCCCCTGCCCCCTGCCCCCTACACCCTGCCCCCTGCCTCCCATACCCTGCCTCCTACACCCTGCCCCCACACCCTGCCCCTGCCCCCCACACCCAGCCCCTGCCCCCTACATCCTGCCCCCTACATCCTGCCCCCTGCCTCCCATACCCTGCCTCCCACACCCTGCCCCTGCCCCCCTGCCCCCCTGCCCCCCACACCCTGCCCCTGCCCCCCACAACCTGCCCCCTGCCTCCCATACCCTGCCTCCCACACCCTGCCCCCCTGACCCAACCCCCATACACCCTGCCCCCTGCCTCCCACACCCTGCCCCCCACACCCTGCCCCCATTCCCCCCACACCCTGCCCCCCTACACCCTGCCCCCTGCCCCCTGCCTCCCACACCCTGCCCCCCTGACCCTGCCCCCCTACACCCTGCCTCCCACACCCTGCCCCCCACACCCTGCCCCCTGCCTCCCACGCCCTGCCCCCTGCCCCCCACACCCTGCCCCCTGACCCCCACACCCTGCCCCCTGACCCAGCCCCCCTACACCCTGCCCCCTGCCCCCCACACCCTGCCCCCATTCCCCCACACCCTGCCCCCTGACCCCCACACCCTGCCCCCTGACCCAGCCCCCCTACACCCTGCCCCCTGCCCCCCACACCCTGCCCCCATTCCCCCCACACCCTGCCCCCCACACCCTGCCCCTGCCCCCTGCCCCCCTACACCCTGCCCCCCTGACCCTGCCCCCTACACCCTGCCCCCCTACACCCTGCCCCCTGCCCCCTGCCCCCCACACCCTGCCCCCCACACCCTGCCCCCCGCACCCTGCCCCCTGCCCCTGCCCCTGCCCCCCTCCACCCTGCCCCCCTCCACCCTGCCCCCCACACCCTGCCCCCCTGACCCTGCCCCCCTGACCCTGCCCCCTGCCCCCCACACCCTGCCCCCCTCACCCTGCCCCCCACCCTGCCCACCGACACACTGCCCCCCCACACCCTGCCCCCCACACCCTGCCCCCTGCCCCCTACACTCTGCCCCTCCTCACCCTGCCCCCCACACCCTGCCCCCCCACACCCTGCCCCCTGCCCCCCACACCCTGCCCCCCACCCTGCCCACCGACACTGCCCCCCCACACCCTGCCCCCTGCCCTCCACACCCTGCCCACCGACACACTGCCCCTCCTCACCCTGCCGCCCACACCCTGCCCCCCCACACCCTGCCCCCCAACACCCTGCCCCCCAACACCCTACCCCCCTCACCCTGCCTACTGCACCCTACCCGTGCTGCCTATGGTACCCGACCCCCCTACACCCTACCCCCTGCCAGTTGTGCACAGGTGTAGTACCAGTGAGACGGGAGTGATCAGGTTGTTCAGTATGGATCATGTGGTCCAATTCCCATCTCAACAGGAGAGAGAAGGGAGCTGACGTTTTGAGTCTGGTGACTTTGTCAAAGCTTTGAATACTGTGGATATCATTTAAACTCAGTTTTAAAATCTGGGATTCAGAAAGCTGGTTTCAGTAACCGTGACCATGGGCTATCTGTCGTTATAAACTGTATTACTTCATCTCCCCTTGGGGATAGATCCTGCTGTTCCAGCCCCATCCAGTCTATATTTGACTGCAGTCCACAGCAAGGTGGTTACTCTTTACTGCCCTCCATGGCGGCGTAGTGGTACTGTCACTGGACAATAACCTGCCCCCCGGGCACCGAGGATCGAATCCCACCATGGCGGAAATTGGAATCCCATAAAATCTGGAATTAAAAGTCCAATGATGGTGAAAACATTGTAGAAAAAACTCATCTGCTTCACTAATGTCTTTTAGAACCAAAGAATCACGTCGCCCATTTGACACTACTTTCCCAGGGTGACTATCAGGATGGACAATAAACCCAGTGACACCCACAAGAAATGAATACATTGGGTCTGTTTCCCCAATCCCACTTCCTCCAGCTGCGGCCTCCATTAACCTCCATTTGCTTTCATACACAGGGGGCAAGATTCCCTCAGCCTGGGGCCGGGCCGGAGTATCTACGCGAATCGGGCCACACCGCCCTGGCGCTATTCGTCGCAGAGCGGAGAATCGGCGTCATTGGCGCCGGTGTGGTTGGCGCGGCACCGGTTGGGGGCCGCTCTACGGGGCGCCCCCCCGGCGATTCTCGGCCCGGGATGGGCCAAACGGCCGTCGCAAACAAAAAAACGGAGTCCCGCCGTCACCGTCCGCACCTGCTCTCAGCCGGCGGGAACACGCCGTGGAAGGGAACCGCTCCAGTGCCGGCGACGGCATTTCCGATGGCATCAACACTGAGCCTCAGGATCAGAGAATCCCGCCCAGGATCTGGTTAAACCTTACCACCTCCTCACACCGGTCTTACCAAAGTTCTCTCCTCCCCAGATATCCATCGCAGTGTCATACTTTCCCAGGTGATTGAACCAGGCCTTGTCTATCACAAAGAGGCCTCCAGCTATAACAGGCGTCCTGTGGACAGAGGCTGTGTTAGTAAGTGTGTAGATATGCCCACACACATTTAAAACCACCGCGGAAATCTCAAACCAAAGCAAAATTCTAGAAAAACGCTATGTCAGCCTCTGAAGGCGTACTCTGCAAGTACAGCCCATGTTCGAGCCTGGATTTGGAATCGCAGGTACGGTGGTCAGAATTGAGCGATGATTATTCAGCCCCTCCCTCACTGATTCCCAGCCACAGTCCCACAGATAACATTGGTCTGGGGGGAGAAGCAGGTGCTCATTCAGCTCCAGCGAACCACTAAGAACCCAAGGGACATGCACCAGGAAAGGTAAGTGAGGACCGGGTAGAGTCTTGGATAAGCTTACAAGCCTTCCAGGAAGTAACGATTAATCTCCAGGACACTACTGCATGCAACCGTAGAGAAAATGTCAGTGTAATTGATTTTTATTTCCTTTGTTTATTAGTTAAAAAGATCTGAGAGATGGGAGGAATCTCTGCTTAACTGGGCAACCCATGTGGAGGTCATGTGACAATACCGCCAGGAATATGTCGAATCAGAGTTGGTAACTCTGGGGTGTTTCCAGCTGTAAGAAAATTGAATTCTGGGGCTAAGGATTTTCTCTTGACTCAGGGTCAGCTCTCCTGCATCTCCTGGGCCACAAGACACCAGACTAAAAGTTTAACATGATATTCCCTTGAATATCCAGGCCGTCTCCAGACTTCTGATTGGGTGCTAACTCGTACTACTGTTAAAATGACGAGGCTCGAGTAGGAGGTGAGAGAAATCCCATTGTTCCCTCCTGATTTACATATCCCTGGGTCACTGGGCCTGGGTCACTGGGCGTGATGCACTGGGCCTGGGTCACTGGGCCTGCTCCCTCCTGATGCCCATTTCCCTGGGTCACTGGGCCTGGGGCACTGGGCCTGGGTCACTGGGCCTGCTCCCTCCTGATGCACATCTCCCTGGGTCACTGACCTGGGTCACTGGGCCTGCTCCCTCCTGATGCACATCTCCCTGGGGCACTGGGCCTGGGTCACTGGGCCTGCTCCCTCCTGATGCACATCTCCCTGGGTCACTGGGCCTGGGTCACTGGGCCTGCTCCTTACTGATGCACATCTCCCTTGGTCACTGGGCCTGGGGCACTGGGCCTGAGGTACTGGGCCTGCTCCCTCCTGATGCACATCTCCCTGGGGCACTGGGCCTGGGGCACTGGGCCTGAGGCACTGGGCCTGCTCCCTCCTGATACACATCTCCCTGAGTCACTGGGCCTGGGTCACTGGGCCTGGGATACTGGGCCTGCTCCCACCTGATGCCCATTTCCCTGAGGTACTGGGCCTGGGGCACTGGGCCTGGGTCACTGGGCCTGCTCCCTCCTGATGCACATCTCCCTGAGTCACTGGGCCTGGGATACTGGGCCTGGGGCACTGGGCCTGGGACACTGGGCCTGCTCCCTCCTGATACACATCTCCCTGAGTCACTGGGCCTGGGTCACTGGGCCTGATGCCTCCTGATGCACATCTCCCTGGGGCACTGGGCCTGAGGCACTGGGCCTGGGGCACTGTGCCTGCTCCCTCCTGATACCCATTTCCCTAGGTCACTGGGCCTGGGTCACTGGGACTGGGGCACTGGGCCTGGGGCACTGGGCCTGCTCCTTCCAGATGCACATCTCCCTGGGTCACTGGACCTTGGGCACTGGGCCTGGGTCACTGGGCCTGCTCCCTCCTGATGCACATCTCCCTGAGGCACTGGGCCTTGGGCACTGGGCCTGGGGCACTGGGCCTGCTCCCTCCTGATGCACATCTCTCTGGGTCACTGGGCCTGGGACACTGGGCTTGGGGCACTGGGCCTGCTCCCTCCTGATGCACATCTCCCTGGGTCACTGGGCCTGAGGCACTGGGCCTGGGGAACTGGGCCTGGGGCATTGGGCCTGCTCCCTCCTGATGCACATCTCTCTGGGTCACTGGGCCTGGGACACTGGGCCTGGGGCACTGGGCCTGCTCCCTCCTGATGCAGATCTCCCTGGGTCACTGGGCCTGAGGCACTGGGCCAGGGTCACTGGGCCTGCTCCCTCCTGATGCACATCTCTCTGGGTCACTGGGCCTCAGCCACCGGGCCTGAGGCACCGGGCCTGGGTCACTGGGCCTTGGACACTGGGCCTGCTCCTTACTGATACACATCTCCCTGAGGCACTGGGCCTGAGGCACTGGGCCTGGGGCACTGGGCCTGGGGTACTGGGCCTGCTCCCTCCTGATGCACATCTCTCTGGGTCACTGGGACTGAGGCACTGGGCCTGGGGCACTGGGCCTGCTCCCTCCTGATGCACATCTCTCTGGGTCACTGGGCCTGGGACACTGAACCTGGGGCACTGGGCCTGCTCCCTCCTGATGCACATCTCTCTGGGTCACTGGGCCTCAGGTACTGGGCCTGGGTCACTGGGCATGGGTCACTGGGCCTGCTCCCTCCTGATGCACATCTCTCTGGGTCACTGGGCCTGGGGCACTGGGCCTCAGGTACTGGGCCTGGGGCACTGGGCCTGGGGTACTGGGCCTGCTCCCTCCTGATGCACTTCTCTCTGGGTCACTGGGCCTGAGTCACTGGGCCTGGGTCACTGGGCCTGCTCCCTCTTGATGCCCATTCCCTGAGTCACTAGGCCTGGGGCACTGGGCCTGCTCCCTCCTGATGCACATCTCTCTGGGTCAATGGGCCTGGGGCACCGGGCCTGGGACACTGGGCCTGGGGCACTGGGCCTGCTTCCTCCTGATACACATCTCCCTGAGGCACTGGGCCTGGGGCACTGGGCCTGGGGTACTGGGCCTGCTCCCCCCTGATGCACATCTCTCTGGGTCACTGGGCCTGATGCACTGGGCCTGGGGCACTGGGCCTGCTCCCTCCTGATGCACATCTATCTGGGTCACTGGGCCTGAGGCACTGGGCCTGCTCACTCCTGATGCACATCTCCCTGTGTCACTGGGCATTGCTCCCTCCTGATGCCCATCTCCCTGGGTCACTGGGCCTGGGTCTCTGGGCCTGCTCCCTCCAATCTCCATCTCCCTGTGGGGGGGGGGGGGTCACTGGTTCTGCTCCCTCCTGATGCCCATCTCCCTGGGTCTCTGGGCCTGGGTCTCTGCGCCTGGGTGTCCTCCTTCCTAATGCCTCTCTACCCTTGGCACAACACCTCACGCTCCACTAATTACCTGATTGGCTCGATAGGCTCCAGTCTTTTGGCCCTGAGTTCAGATGTAAGCTGTTCCCATTTAAAGTGTAGACTCCAGTCAAAGCCTGGGGAAACATAACAAACATTCAATCACTGAGCTTCACCAATATGGGCAATGGGAGGGTAGCTAAGGGCATAACTGTCAGGTATCTTAACAAAACCTTTCGCAATGAAACTCAACTCTGTAATCTGACAGCTTTATGGTCACTATTCCTGACACCAGCTTTTTAATATCTTTTCCAAAAACTAAATTCACAATTCTCAAACAGCCCAGGGTAGACATTTGAACTCCATGGGCGTCATTCTCCGACCCCCCGCCGGGGGCTCGATTCCCGCCGATAAATTGCCTGTCCCGCCGGCGTAAATTAAAGAACCTATTTACCGGCGGGACAAGGCGGCGTGGGGGGGGCGCGGGGCGATCTGACCCCGGGGGGTGCCCCCACGGTGGCCTGGCCCGCGATCGGGGCCCACCGATCCGCGGGCGGGCCTGTGCCGTGGGGGCACTCTTTCCCTTCCGCCTCCGCCACGGTCTCCACCATGGCGGAGGCAGAAGAGACTCCCTCCACTGCGCATGCGCGGGAAACTTTCAGCGGCCGCTGACGCTCCCGCGCATGCGCCGCCCCGAGATGTCATTTCCGGGCCAGCTGGCGGGGCAACAAACGCCGTTTCCGCCAGCTGGCGGGGCGGAAATTCCTCCGGCGTCGGACTAGCCCCTCAATGTTGGGGCTCGGCCCCCAAAGATGCGGAGCATTCCGCACCTTTGGGGCGGCGCGATGCCCGTCTGATTGGCGCCGTTTTGGGCGGCAGTCGGCGGACATCGTGCCGTTTCGGGAGAATTTCGCCCCTGTTCTCTGGATTATTAGTCTCAGAGTCTAGGTTACTAATCAAGTAACGTCAGCACCACCCCACCCCAGTGTTGCCAGACCCTGTCCGATGCCATGTCTTGGAACAGCTAGAACTTTCTGCAACTTATGATTGGCAGGACTGAGGCCAAGGTTTCCCCGCTCTGTCACAAACCCTTCTCCCTTGCCAGTAGTTCAAACCTCGCACTGCGGAGAATCGCGTGCCGGCTTCAGGGCGACGCGGCCCGTTGGCGGGGATTCTCCGGCCCAGCGCAGGGCTGGGAGAATCCCGCCCAAAATCTCCACACGCTTCTCAACGCTAAACATCCACAACTAAGAACTTTCACCTTCACCATATAAGACCATAAGAAGTAGGAGTCCAGCCTGCTCCACCGTCACCTAGGAAGACGGCTGATCTGATTGTGGCATTAATTCTCGTCTCCTGCCTGTCCCTCCATCACCCTCGACTGCTCGTGCATCACAAATCTGACTCAGCCTGGTGTACATTTAATGACCCAGCCTCCACTGCTCTCTCGGCAAGAGAATTCCAAACATGAATAACCCTCGGAGAAGAAATCTCTCCGCAACTCTGTCTAAATGGGAAACCTATCCTGTCATACCCCTCAGAAACCTACATATTTATACAACGTGTGACTCTGCAAAGCCGTGTACAGTTGTAGCATGACGTCCCTACTATACTCCACCCCCCTTGCATGCTGTATCTACATGCCACCTTGTTGCGATTCATGCACAAGGCCACCCAGTTCCCTCTGCACTGCAGCTTTCTGCCGCCTCTCTCCATTTCAAAAATATTCTGCTGTTTTATTCTTCCTGCCAAAGTGGACAACCTCACATTTTCCCACGTTGTACTCCGTCTGCCATATTTTCATTCCATCGCTTAACCTATCTATATCCCTCTGCAGACTTTGTATCCTCCTCAGAACTTGTGTTCATCCCCATCCTTGTATCATCTGCAAATTTGGTTACAATATAGTCAGTCCCTTCATCCAATTAGAATTATAAACCTTATATTTTTGAATTGTAAATAGTTGAGGCCCCAGCTCTGATCCCCTCACTCTTTTGAGTTTACCAGCCTGAACGTGATCATCGTTCTAACTCTGTTTCCGGTGAGTTACTTGGTTATCACTCACCTCCATTCATATCTCAGTCCTCCTCTGCCGGGGTTCTTATCCATGCTTCTATCACCTCCTTTATTCCAATGTCTTCTCTCTGCACTCCTTTCCTGTACCGTCAACAACTTCCAACCTGACTAAAGTGTCCAGAGTCCCACAGAAAGACCTGTTCCTCCATCGCCTCCACCCTCAGTGACCCAGGAGCACTGTCTGTCCTGCAACACGTCCAATTTACATTCCTTGGAAGCATCTGCAAATTGACTCTTACCAACTTTTACAGATGCACCATAGAAAGCATCCTATCAGGCTGCATCACAGCCTGGTCTGGCAACTGCTCAGCCCAGGACCGCAAGAAACTTCAGAGAGTCGTGAACACCGCCCAGTCCATCACACAAACCTGCCTCCCATCCGTTGACTCCACCTACACCTCCCGCTGCCTGGGGAAAGCAGGCAGTATAATCAAAGATCCCCCCCACCCGGCTTACTCACTCTTCCAACTTCTTCCATCGGGCAGGAGATACAGAAGTCTGAGAACACGCACGAACAGACTCAAAAACAGCTTCTTCCCCGCTGTTACCAGACTCCTAAATGACCCTCTTATGGACTGACCTCATTAACACTACACCCTGTATGCTTCATCCGATGCCAGTGCTTATGTAGTTACATTGTATATGTTGTGTTGCCCTATTATGTATTTTCTTTTATTCCCTTTTCTTCTCATGTACTTAATGATCTGTTGAGCTGCTCGCAGAAAAATACTTTTCACTGGACCTCGGTACACGTGACAATAAACAAATCCAATCCAATCCAATCCAAATTCCTTCGCAACCTGACCTCACCTCCCCCTATTGTTCTTCCTTCCTCCAGTTGCATCTCTCCGATCCCAAAATCCCCCCCGGTTCCCGCAGTCTGACCTTATGCATTTATCTCTCCATCTCCTCCTCTGCACTGCCGGAAAATCTTTTAAACACCTCAGCCCCTCTCAGCAATACATCCTCCTAAAGCAGGCCGTCTGTCGGGAACCTTCTCAAGTTCCCATTTTCCACCTCACGCAATCCCGACAGTGCTGAAGGAGGCCATTCAGCCCATCATGTCTGCACTGACCCTCTGAAAGAGCACCCTACCTCGGTCCAATCCCCCACCCTATCCCCATCAACCAACTTGGGTCTATTTAGCGTGGCCAATCCACCTAAACTGCACAAAATAAGCGATTTTCACCTTTGCACTGTGGGAGGAAACCGGAGCGCCCGCAGGAAACCCACGCAGACACGGGGAGAACGTGCAAACTCCACACGGTTACCCGAGGCCAGAATTGAACCCGGGACCCTGGAGCTGTGAGGCAGCAGTGCTACACTGTGCCACCATGCTGCCCCGGGTTCCTGGCATTATGAGGCAGCAAACAAAGAACAAAGAAAAGTACAGCACAAGAACAGGCCCTTCAGCCCTCCAAGCCCGTGCCGACCATGCTGCCCGGCTAAACTACAATCTTCTACACTTCCTGGGTCCGTATCCCTCTATTCCCATCATATTCATGCATTTGTCAAGATGCCCCTTAAATGTCACTATCGTCCCTGCTTCCACCACCTCCTCCGGCAGCGAGTTCCAGGCACCCACTACCCTCTGTGTAAAGAAGTGCTAACCACTGTGCCACCCCGAGTTCCTGCCGCTGTGATGCAGCAGTGCTAACCGCTGTGTCACTCCGAGTTCCTGCCGCTGTGATGCAGCAGTGCTAACCACTGTGTCACTGTGCCACCCCGAGTTCCTGCCGCTGTGATGCAGCAGTGCTAACCACTGTGCCGCCCTCTCTAAGTGGAGAGAGAGACTGGCAGAGTGTTGGATTTCATTCACCTATAGCTATTCCACCTTAACGCCCCTCTGGTGGCTTGGGGTCCGGTTCAGTGGCAACCGTGGTTCCAGAATCAGCTTGTGTGATTTATATTAAGATAAAGAACGCAATCGAGATACATCTTGCCGCCTCTCTGTCTTACCTCCCCTCAGATCCGATGAAGCTGCCACATATGCGAAGGTGTCCATGTTGATGATGTCGATAACCGGACTGAGAACACGGGTCGGGTCCTGACACAGAGAATGTACAGTAACTAAATGCGACCAAGCCATGATCACACAGGAACATGACAGCCTGGACCAGAAGCCACCGTTACACAGTGTGTCCTGGGACCTTACCTCAGGCTGTCTCTCTCCCTTTCCTCTGACCCTGAAGGGATGAATCACAAGGACAAATAGTAGCTCATAGAGTCATAGACGTTTACAGCATGAAAACAGCCCCTTCGGCACAACTTGTCCATGCCATCCAGTTTTTAACACTAAGCTAGTCCCAATTACCCGCATTTGACCCATATCCCGCTATACCCATCTTACCCATCTTACTGTCTAAATGCTTTTTCAAAGACAAAATTGTACCCGCCTCTACTACTGCCTCTAGCAGCTCGTCCCAGACACTCTCCACCCTCTGTGTGAAACAATTATCCCTCTGGACCCTGATGTATCTCTCCCCTCTCACCTTAAACCTATGCTCTCTAGTTTTAGACTCCTCTACTTTTGGGAAAAGATGTTGACTATCTACCTCATTATTTTATAGACCTCTACAGATCACCCCTAAGCCTCCTACGATCCAGGGAGAAATGTCCCAGTCTATCCAGCCTCTCCTTATAACTCAAGCCATCAAATCCCGGTAGCATCCTCGTAAAACTTTTCTGCGCTCTTTCTAGTTTAATAATATCCTTTCTATAATAGCGTGACCAGAACTGTACATAGTGTGGCCTTACTAATGTCTTGTACAAAGTCAACAAGACGTCCCAACTCCTGTATACAAATGTTCTGACCAATGAAACCAAGCATGCCAGATGCCTTCTTCACCACCCTGTCCACCTGTGATTCCACCTTCAAGGAGCTATGAACCTCGAATCCTAGATCTCTTTGTTCTATAACTCTCCCCAACTCCCTACCATTGACTGATTGGGTCCTGCCCCGATTTGATTTACCAAAATGCATCATCTCACGTTTATCTAAATTAAACTCCATCTGCCATTCATCGACCCACCACTGGCCCAATTGATGAAGATCCCGTTGCAATCCTAGATAACCTTCTTCACTGTCCACTATGCCACTAGTAATAAATACCAGTGGACCCAGCACTGATCCCTGAAGTAGATTATTCAGTCCATGCCCTGAGCCTGCTCCCCTGCTCAATACAACCATAGGCTTCAACTCCAGCTTAGGCCCCTGCTTCACATATCCCATAATTCCCAGAGAGATCACAAATGTGACGGAACTGTCACACAACTCTGGATTGGGTAATTCCAAAGATTCACCACCTTTGCAACGGAGACATTTTTCCTCTTCACAATCCTACATCGTTGACCCTTGACCCTTGACCCATGACCCATGTTCCGGATTCACCTCCTGGGGTAAGAATCGCACAGCATCCAGCTATCAAAGGCCCGCACACACTGGTATGTTTCTAATGGGGTTACCTCTCATTATTTTAAACTCCAGAGAGTATAATCCAAATTTATTTAGCCTCCAGGACAACCCTCTCATCAGGAAACAAAACTAAAGAATCTTTGCTGCCAACCTAAAATATGCCGAGCGAAACTGCCCGTGTTTCCAGCTGTGGTCCCAATAAACTCCTTTATTATTGGAGCGAACCTCCTCTATTCTTGTAATTCAAACACCTTAGCAGAAAGGCCAACAAGCCACTTGGTGTCATAATGATTTTGTACACATAATAATAATCTTTATTGTCACCAGTATGAAAAGCCCCTAGTCGCCACATTCCGGCGCCTGTTCGGGTCACGGAGGGAGAATTCAGAATGTCCAATTCACCTAACAGCACGTCTTTCGGGACTTGTGGGAGGAAACCGGAGCACCCGGAGGAAACCCGCACAGACACAGGGAGAATATGCCGACTCCGCACAGACAGTGACCCAAGCCCGGGTTTCGAACCTGGGACCCAGGAGCTGTGAAGCAACAGTGCTAAACACTGTGCTACCGTGCCACACTCATGCAAGCTGCATTTATGTAACTTATACAAGCAAACGCACCAAAACATTGCAAAGAATTCTGCTTTTCTATTATGATCAAAGTGACCAAGTTCACCGTTCACCACAAAATAACCCAACAGCCAGACAGGATCGATCGGTCCCTTTACTGTGCGAGAGAGACAGGATTGATCACTCTGTTTACTGTGACAGAGACAGGATCGATCACTCCCTTTACTGTGAGAGAGACAGGATCGATCACTCCCTTTACTGTGAGAGAGACAGGATCGATCTCTCCCTTTACTGTGTGAGAGAGACAGGATCTATCACTCCCTTTACTGTGTGAGAGAGAGAGGATCGATCACTCCCTTTACTGTGAGAGAGACAGGATCGATCTCTCCCTTTACTGTGTGAGAGAGACAGGATCGATCACTCCCTTTACTGTGAGAGAGAGACAGGATTGATCACTCCCTTTACTGTGTGAGAGATAGCATCGATCACTCCCTTTACTGTGAGAGAGAGACCGGATCGATCACTCCCTTTACTGTGAGAGAGAGACAGGATCGATCACTCACTTTACTGTGAGAGAGACAGGATCGATCACTCCCTTTACTGTGACAGGAGCAGGATCGATCACTCCCTTTACTGTGAGAGAGAGACAGGATCGATCACTCCCTTTACTGTGAGAGAGAGACAGGATCGATCACTCACTTTACTGTGAGAGAGACAGGATCGATCACTCCCTTTACTGTGAGAGTGACAGGATCGATCACTCCCTTTACTGTGAGAGAGAGACCGGATCGATCACTCCCTTTACTGTGAGAGAGACAGGATTGATCACCCCCTTTAATGTGCAAAGAGAGACAGGATCGATCACTCCCTTTACTGTGAGAGAGAGACAGGATCGATCACTCCCTTTACTGTGAGAGAGAGACAGGATCGATCACTCCCTTTACTGTGAGAGAGAGACAGGATCGATCACTCCCTTTACTGTGACAGAGAGACAGGATCGATCACTCCCTTTACTGTGAGAGAGCGACAGGATCGATCACTCCCTTTACTGTGAGAGAGAGACAGGATCGATCACTCCCTTTACTGTGAGAGAGAGACAGGATCGTTCACTTCCTTTACTGTGAGAGAGACAGGATCGATCGCTCCCTTTACTGTGAGAGAGAGACAGGATCGATCACTCCCTTTACTGTGTGAGAGATAGCATCGATCACTCCCTTTACTGTGAGAGAGAGACAGGATCGATCACTCCCTTTACTGTGAGAGAGAGACAGGATCGATCACTCCCTTTACTGTGACAGAGAGAGACAGGATTGATCACTCCCTTTACTGTGAGAGAGAGACAGGATCGATCACTCCCTTTACTGTGAGAGAGAGACAGGATCGATCACTCCCTTTACTGTGAGAGAGAGACAGGATCGATCTCTCCCTTTACTGTGAGAGAGAGACAGGATCGATCACTCCCCTTACTGTGTGAGAGATAGCATCGATCACTCCCTTTACTGTGACAGAGAGAGACAGGATCGATCACTCCCTTTACTGTGTGAGAGATAGCATCGATCACTCCCTTTACTGTGAGAGAGAGCCAGGATCGATCACTCCCTTTACTGTGAGAGAGAGACAGGATCGATCACTCCCTTTACTGTGACAGAGAGAGACAGGATTGATCACTCCCTTTACTGTGAGAGAGAGACAGGATCGATCACTCCCTTTACTGTGAGAGAGAGACAGGATCGATCACTCCCTTTACTGTGAGAGAGAGACAGGATCGATCTCTCCCTTTACTGTGAGAGAGAGACAGGATCGATCACTCCCTTTACTGTGTGAGAGATAGCATCGATCACTCCCTTTACTGTGACAGAGAGAGACAGGATCGATCACTCCCTTTACTGTGAGAGAGATAGCATCGATCACTCCCTTTACTGTGAGAGAGAGACCGGATCGATCACTCCCTTTACTGTGAGAGAGAGACAGGATCGATCACTCCCTTTACTGTGACAGAGAGAGACAGGATTGATCACTCCCTTTACTGTGAGAGAGAGACAGGATCGATCACTCCCTTTACTGTGAGAGAGAGACAGGATCGATCACTCCCTTTACTGTGAGAGAGAGACAGGATCGATCTCTCCCTTTACTGTGAGAGAGAGACAGGATCGATCACTCCCTTTACTGTGTGAGAGATAGCATCGATCACTCCCTTTACTGTGACAGAGAGAGACAGGATCGATCACTCCCTTTACTGTGAGAGAGAGACAGCATCGATCACTCCCTTTACTGTGACAGAGACAGGATCGATCACTCCCTTTACTGTGAGAGAGAGACAGCATCGATCACTCATAGAACATAGAACATAGAACAATACAGCGCAGTACAGGCCCTTCGGCCCACAATGTTGCACCGAAACAAAAGCCATCTCACCTACACTATGCCATTATCATCCATATGTTTATCCAATAAAGTTTTAAATGCCCTCAATGTTGGCGAGTTCACTACTGTAGTAGGTGGGGCATTCCACGGCCTAACTACTCTTTGCGTAAAGAAACTACCTCTGACCTCTGTCCTATATCTGTGAGAGAGACAGGATCGATCACTCCCTTTTCTGTGATTGAGAGAGGATCGATCACTCCCTTTACTGTGAGAGAGACAGGATCGATCACTCCCTTTACTGTGAGAGAGACAGCATCGATCACTCCCTTTACTGTGACAGAGAGAGACAGGATTGATCACTCCCTTTACTGTGAGAGAGAGACAGGATCGATCACTCCCTTTACTGTGAGAGAGAGACAGGATCGATCACTCCCTTTACTGTGAGAGAGAGACAGGATCGATCTCTCCCTTTACTGTGAGAGAGAGACAGGATCGATCACTCCCCTTACTGTGTGAGAGATAGCATCGATCACTCCCTTTACTGTGACAGAGAGAGACAGGATCGATCACTCCCTTTACTGTGTGAGAGATAGCATCGATCACTCCCTTTACTGTGAGAGAGAGCCAGGATCGATCACTCCCTTTACTGTGAGAGAGAGACAGGATCGATCACTCCCTTTACTGTGACAGAGAGAGACAGGATTGATCACTCCCTTTACTGTGAGAGAGAGACAGGATCGATCACTCCCTTTACTGTGAGAGAGAGACAGGATCGATCACTCCCTTTACTGTGAGAGAGAGACAGGATCGATCTCTCCCTTTACTGTGAGAGAGAGACAGGATCGATCACTCCCTTTACTGTGTGAGAGATAGCATCGATCACTCCCTTTACTGTGACAGAGAGAGACAGGATCGATCACTCCCTTTACTGTGAGAGAGATAGCATCGATCACTCCCTTTACTGTGAGAGAGAGACCGGATCGATCACTCCCTTTACTGTGAGAGAGAGACAGGATCGATCACTCCCTTTACTGTGACAGAGAGAGACAGGATTGATCACTCCCTTTACTGTGAGAGAGAGACAGGATCGATCACTCCCTTTACTGTGAGAGAGAGACAGGATCGATCACTCCCTTTACTGTGAGAGAGAGACAGGATCGATCTCTCCCTTTACTGTGAGAGAGAGACAGGATCGATCACTCCCTTTACTGTGTGAGAGATAGCATCGATCACTCCCTTTACTGTGACAGAGAGAGACAGGATCGATCACTCCCTTTACTGTGAGAGAGAGACAGCATCGATCACTCCCTTTACTGTGACAGAGACAGGATCGATCACTCCCTTTACTGTGAGAGAGAGACAGCATCGATCACTCATAGAACATAGAACATAGAACAATACAGCGCAGTACAGGCCCTTCGGCCCACAATGTTGCACCGAAACAAAAGCCATCTCACCTACACTATGCCATTATCATCCATATGTTTATCCAATAAAGTTTTAAATGCCCTCAATGTTGGCGAGTTCACTACTGTAGTAGGTGGGGCATTCCACGGCCTAACTACTCTTTGCGTAAAGAAACTACCTCTGACCTCTGTCCTATATCTGTGAGAGAGACAGGATCGATCACTCCCTTTTCTGTGATTGAGAGAGGATCGATCACTCCCTTTACTGTGAGAGAGACAGGATCGATCACTCCCTTTACTGTGAGAGAGACAGCATCGATCACTCCCTTTACTGTGACAGAGACAGGATCGATCACTCCCTTAACTGTGAGAGAGACAGGATCGATCACTCCCTTTACTGTGAGAGAGACAGCATCGATCACTCCCTTAATTGTGAGAGAGAGACAGGATCGATCACTCCCTTTACTGTGACAGAGAGACAGGATCGATCACTCCCTTTACTGTGAGAGAGAGACAGCATCGATCACTCATAGAACATAGAACGATACAGCGCAGTACAGGCCCTTCGGCCCACAATGTTGCACCGAAACAAAAGCCATCTAACCTACACTATGCCATTATCATCCATATGTTTATCCAATAAAGTTCTAAATGCCATCAATGTTGGCGAGTTCACTACTGTAGGAGGTGGCGCATTCCACGGCCTCACTACTCTTTGCGTAAAGAAACTACCTCTGACCTCTGTCCTATATCTATTACCCCTCAGTTTAAAGC
Organism: Scyliorhinus torazame; assembly: GCF_047496885.1. NCBI lineage: Eukaryota > Metazoa > Chordata > Chondrichthyes > Carcharhiniformes > Scyliorhinidae > Scyliorhinus > Scyliorhinus torazame. Next base: position 336,900,141 of record NC_092710.1, on the reverse strand, counting down.
TATGTCCCTCCGTGCCAGCCATTTCCATCCGCGGGAGAAGGCTCTCACTGTCCACCCTATCTAACCCCCTGATCATTTTGTATGCCTCTATTAAGTCTCCTCTTAACCTTCTTCTCTCCAACGAAAACAACCTCAAGTCCATCAGCTTTTCCTCATAAGATTTTCCCTCCATACCAGGCAACATCCTGGTAAATCTCCTCTGCACCCGCTCCAAAGCCTCCACGTCCTTCCTATAATGCGGTGACCAGAACTGTACGCAATACTCCAATTGCGGCCGTACCAGAGTTCTGTACAGCTGCACCATGACCTCCTGACTCCCTTTACTGTGAGAGAGACAGGATCGGTCACTCCCTTTCGATCACTCCCTTTACTGTGAGAGAGACAGGATCGATCACTCCCTTTACTGTGAGAGAGACAGGATTGATCACTCCCTTTACTGTGAGAGAGACAGGATCGATCACTGCCTTTACTGTGAGAGAGACAGGATTGATCACTCCCTTTACTGTGAGAGAGAGGCAGGATCGATCACTGCCTTTGCTGTGACAGAGACAGGATCGATCACTCCCTTTACTGTGAGAGAGAGACAGGATCGATCACTCCCTTTACTGTGAGAGAGAGGCAGGATCGATCACTGCCTTTGCTGTGACAGAGACAGGATCGATCACTCCCTTAACTGTGAGAGAGACAGGATCGATCACTCCCTTTACTGTGAGAGAGAGACAGGATCGATCACTCCCTTTACTGTGACAGAGACAGCATCGATCACTCCCTTTACTGTGAGAGAGACAGGATCGATCACTCCCTTTACTGTGACAGAGACAGGATCGATCACTCCCTTAACTGTGAGAGAGACAGGATCGATCACTCCCTTTACTGTGAGAGAGAGACAGGATCGATCACTCCCTTTACTGTGAGAGAGACAGGTTTGATCACTCCCTTTACTGTGAGAGAGAGACAGGATCGATCACTCCCTTTACTGTGAGAGAGAGACAGGATCGATCACTCCCTTTACTGTGAGAGAAAAACAGGATCGATCACTCCCTTTACTGTGAGAGAGACAGGATCGATCACTCCCTTTACTGTGAGAGACAGGATCGATCACTCCCTTTACTGTGAGAGAGAGACAGGATCGATCACTCCCTTTACTGTGACAGAGACAGGATCGATCACTCCCTTAACTGTGAGAGAGACAGGATCGATCACTCCCTTTACTGTGAGAGAGACAGCATCGATCACTCCCTTTATTGTGAGAGAGAGACAGGATCGATCACTCCCTTTACTGTGAGAGAGACAGGATCGGTCACTCCCTTTCGATCACTCCCTTTACTGTGAGAGAGATAGCATCGATCACTCCCTTGACTGTGAGAGAGAGACAGGATCGATCACTCCCTTTACTGTGGGAGAAAAACAGGATCGATCACTCCCTTTACTGTGAGAGAGACAGGATCGATCACTCCCTTTACTGTGAGAGACAGGATCGATCACTCCCTTGACTGTGAGAGAGAGACAGGATCGATCACTCCCTTTACTGTGACAGAGACAGGATCGATCACTCCCTTAACTGTGAGAGAGACAGGATCGATCACTCCCTTTACTGTGAGAGAGACAGCATCGATCACTCCCTTTATTGTGAGAGAGAGACAGGATCGATCACTACCTTTACTGTGACAGAGAGACAGGATCGATCACTCCCTTTACTGTGAGAGAGACAGGATCGATCACTCCCTTTTCTGTGATTCAGAGAGGATCGATCACTCCCTTTACTGTGAGAGAGATAGGATCGATCACTCCCTTTACTGTGAGAGAGAGACAGGATCGATCACTCCCTTTACTGTGACAGAGAGACAGGATCGATCACTCCCTTTACTGTGAGAGAGAGACAGGAACGATCACTCCCTTTACTGTGAGACAGACAGGATCGATCACTCCCTTTACTGTGAGAGAGAGACAGGATCGATCACTCCCTTTACTGTGAGAGAGAGACAGGATCGATCCCTCCCTTTACTGTGAGAGAGAGACAGGATCGATCACTCCCTTTACTGTGAGAGAGGTAGCATCGATCACTCCCTTGACTGTGAGAGAGAGACAGGATCGATCACTCCCTTTACTGTGAGAGAAAAACAGGATCGATCACTCCCTTTACTGTGAGAGAGACAGGATCGATCACTCCCTTTACTGTGAGAGACAGGATCGATCACTCCCTTTACTGTGAGAGAGAGACCGGATCGATCACTCCCTTTACTGTGACAGAGACAGGATCGATCACTCCCTTTACTGTGTGAGAGATAGCATCGATCACTCCCTTTACTGTGAGAGAGAGACAGGATCGATCTCACCCTTTACTGTGAGAGAGAGACAGGATCGATCTCACCCTTTACTGTGAGAGAGAGACAGGATCGATCACTCCCTTTACTGTGAGAGAGAGACAGGATTGATCACTCCCTTTACTGTGAGAGAGAGACAGGATCGATCTCACCCTTTACTGTGAGAGAGAGACAGGATCGATCACTCCCTTTAATGTGAGAGAGAGACAGGATCGATCACTCCCTTTACTGTGAGAGAGACAGGATTGATCACTCCCTTTACTGTGAGAGAGATAGCATCGATCACTCCCTTTACTGTGACAGAGAGACAGGATTGATCACTCCCTTTACTGTGAGAGAGAGACAGCATCGATCACTCATAGAACATAGAACGATACAGCGCAGTACAGGCCCTTCAGCCCACAACGTTGCACCGAAACAAAAGCCATCTAACCTACACTATGCCATTATCATCCATATGTTTATCCAATAAAGTTTTAAATGCCCTCAATGTTGGCGAGTTCACTACTGTAGCAGGTAGGGCATTCCACGGCCTCACTACTCTTTGCGTAAAGAACCTACCTCTGACCTATATCTATTACCCCTCAGTTTCAAGCTATGTCCCCTCGTGCCAGCCATTTCCATCCGCGGGAGAAGGCTCTCACTGTCCACCCTGTCTAACCCCCTGATCATTTTGTATGCCTCTATTAAGTCTCCTCTTAATCTTCTTCTCTCCAACGAAAACAACCTCAAGTCCATCAGCCTTTCCTCATAAGATTTTGCCTCCATAACAGGCAACATCCTGGTAAATCTCCTCTGCACCCGCTCCAAAGCCTCCACGTCCTTCCTATAATGCGGTGACCAGAACTGTACGCAATACTCCAAATGCGGTCGAACCATAGTTCTGTACAGCTGCACCATGACCTCCTGACTCCCTTTACTGTGAGAGAGACAAGATCGATTACTCCCTTTACTGTGAGAGAGACAGGATCGATCACTCCCTTTACTGTGAGAGAGACAGGATCGATCACTCCCTATACTGTGACAGAGAGACCGGATCGATCACTCCCTTTACTGTGAGAGAGAGACAGGATCGATCACTCCCTTTACTGTGAGAGAGACAGGATCGATCACTCCCTTTACTGTGAGAGAGACGGGATCGATCACTCCCTTTACTGTGAGAGAGAGACAGGATCGATCACTCCCTTTACTGTGAGAGAGATAGAATCGATCACTCCCTTTACTGTGAGAGAGACAGAATCGATCACTCCCTTTACTGTGAGAGAGAGACAGGATCGATCACTCCCTTTACTGTGAGAGAAATACAGGATCGATCACTCTCTTTACTGCGAGAGAGAGACAGGATCGATCACTCCGTTTACTGAGAGAGAGAGACAGGATCGATCACTCTCTTTACTGTGACAGAGACAGGATCGATCACTCCCTTTACTGTGACAGAGAGACAGGATCAATCACTCCCTTTACTGTGACAGAGAGAGACAGGATCAATCACTCCCTTTACTGTGAGAGAGACAGGATCGATCACTCCCTTTACTGTGACAGAGAGACAGGATCGATCACTCCCTTTACTGTGAGAGAGAGACAGGATCGATCACTCCCTGGACTGTGACAGAGAGACAGGATCGATCACTCCCTTTACTGTGACAGAGAGAGACAGGATCGATCACTCCCTTTACTGTGAGAGAGACAGGATCGATCACTCCCTTTACTGTGACAGAGAGACAGGATCGATCACTCCCTTTACTGTGAGAGAGAGACAGGATCAATCACTCCCTTTACTGTGTGAGAGAGACAGGATCGATCACTCCCTTTACTGTGAGAGAGAGACAGGATCGATCACTCCCTTTACTGTGACAGAGACAGGATCGATCACTCCCTTAACTGTGAGAGAGAGACAGGATCGATCACTCCCTTTACTGTGAGAGAGACAGGATCGGTCACTCCCTTTCGATCACTCCCTTTACTGTGAGAGAGATAGCATCGATCACTCCCTTGACTGTGAGAGAGAGACAGGATCGATCACTCCCTTAACTGTGAGAGACAGGATCGATCACTCCCTTTACTGTGAGAGAGAGACCGGATCGATCACTCCCTTTACTGTGACAGAGACAGGATCGATCACTCCCTTTACTGTGTGAGAGATAGCATCGATCACTCCCTTTACTGTGAGAGAGAGACAGGATCGATCTCACCCTTTACTGTGAGAGAGAGACAGGATCGATCACTCCCTTTACTGTGAGAGAGAGACAGGATTGATCACTCCCTTTACTGTGAGAGAGAGACAGGATCGATCTCACCCTTTACTGTGAGAGAGAGACAGGATCGATCACTCCCTTTACTGTGAGAGAGAGACAGGATCGATCACTCCCTTTACTGTGAGAGAGACAGGATTGATCACTCCCTTTACTGTGAGAGAGATAGCATCGATCACTCCCTTTACTGTGACAGAGAGACAGGATTGATCACTCCCTTTACTGTGAGAGAGAGACAGCATCGATCACTCATAGAACATAGAACGATACAGCGCAGTACAGGCCCTTCAGCCCACAACGTTGCACCGAAACAAAAGCCATCTAACCTACACTATGCCATTATCATCCATATGTTTATCCAATAAAGTTTTAAATGCCCTCAATGTTGGCGAGTTCACTACTGTAGCAGGTAGGGCATTCCACGGCCTCACTACTCTTTGCGTAAAGAACCTACCTCTGACCTATATCTATTACCCCTCAGTTTCAAGCTATGTCCCCTCGTGCCAGCCATTTCCATCCGCGGGAGAAGGCTCTCACTGTCCACCCTGTCTAACCCCCTGATCATTTTGTATGCCTCTATTAAGTCTCCTCTTAATCTTCTTCTCTCCAACGAAAACAACCTCAAGTCCATCAGCCTTTCCTCATAAGATTTTGCCTCCATAACAGGCAACATCCTGGTAAATCTCCTCTGCACCCGCTCCAAAGCCTCCACGTCCTTCCTATAATGCGGTGACCAGAACTGTACGCAATACTCCAAATGCGGTCGAACCATAGTTCTGTACAGCTGCACCATGACCTCCTGACTCCCTTTACTGTGAGAGAGACAGGATCGATCACTCCCTTTACTGTGAGAGAGACAGGATCGATCACTCCCTATACTGTGACAGAGAGACCGGATCGATCACTCCCTTTACTGTGTGAGAGAGACAGGATCGATCACTCCCTTTACTGTGAGAGAGACAGGATCGATCACTCCCTTTACTGTGAGAGAGACGGGATCGATCACTCCCTTTACTGTGAGAGAGAGACAGGATCGATCACTCCCTTTACTGTGAGAGAGATAGAATCGATCACTCCCTTTACTGTGAGAGAGACAGAATCGATCACTCCCTTTACTGTGAGAGAGAGACAGGATCGATCACTCCCTTTACTGTGAGAGAAATACAGGATCGATCACTCTCTTTACTGCGAGAGAGAGACAGGATCGATCACTCCGTTTACTGAGAGAGAGAGACAGGATCGATCACTCTCTTTACTGTGACAGAGACAGGATCGATCACTCCCTTTACTGTGACAGAGAGACAGGATCAATCACTCCCTTTACTGTGACAGAGAGAGACAGGATCAATCACTCCCTTTACTGTGAGAGAGACAGGATCGATCACTCCCTTTACTGTGACAGAGAGACAGGATCGATCACTCCCTTTACTGTGAGAGAGAGACAGGATCGATCACTCCCTGGACTGTGACAGAGAGACAGGATCGATCACTCCCTTTACTGTGACAGAGAGAGACAGGATCGATCACTCCCTTTACTGTGAGAGAGACAGGATCGATCACTCCCTTTACTGTGACAGAGAGACAGGATCGATCACTCCCTTTACTGTGAGAGAGAGACAGGATCAATCACTCCCTTTACTGTGTGAGAGAGACAGGATCGATCACTCCCTTTACTGTGAGAGAGAGACAGGATCGATCACTCCCTTTACTGTGACAGAGACAGGATCGATCACTCCCTTAACTGTGAGAGAGAGACAGGATCGATCACTCCCTTTACTGTGAGAGAGACAGGATCGGTCACTCCCTTTCGATCACTCCCTTTACTGTGAGAGAGATAGCATCGATCACTCCCTTGACTGTGAGAGAGAGACAGGATCGATCACTCCCTTTACTGTGGGAGAAAAACAGGATCGATCACTCCCTTTACTGTGAGAGAGACAGGATCGATCACTCCCTTTACTGTGAGAGACAGGATCGATCACTCCCTTGACTGTGAGAGAGAGACAGGATCGATCACTCCCTTTACTGTGACAGAGACAGGATCGATCACTCCCTTAACTGTGAGAGAGACAGGATCGATCACTCCCTTTACTGTGAGAGAGACAGCATCGATCACTCCCTTTATTGTGAGAGAGAGACAGGATCGATCACTCCCTTTACTGTGAGAGAGACAGGATCGGTCACTCCCTTTCGATCACTCCCTTTACTGTGAGAGAGATAGCATCGATCACTCCCTTGACTGTGAGAGAGAGACAGGATCGATCACTCCCTTTACTGTGGGAGAAAAACAGGATCGATCACTCCCTTTACTGTGAGAGAGACAGGATCGATCACTCCCTTTACTGTGAGAGACAGGATCGATCACTCCCTTGACTGTGAGAGAGAGACAGGATCGATCACTCCCTTTACTGTGACAGAGACAGGATCGATCACTCCCTTAACTGTGAGAGAGACAGGATCGATCACTCCCTTTACTGTGAGAGAGACAGCATCGATCACTCCCTTTATTGTGAGAGAGAGACAGGATCGATCACTACCTTTACTGTGACAGAGAGACAGGATCGATCACTCCCTTTACTGTGAGAGAGACAGGATCGATCACTCCCTTTTCTGTGATTCAGAGAGGATCGATCACTCCCTTTACTGTGAGAGAGATAGGATCGATCACTCCCTTTACTGTGAGAGAGAGACAGGATCGATCACTCCCTTTACTGTGACAGAGAGACAGGATCGATCACTCCCTTTACTGTGAGAGAGAGACAGGATCGATCACTCCCTTTACTGTGAGACAGACAGGATCGATCACTCCCTTTACTGTGAGAGAGAGACAGGATCGATCACTCCCTTTACTGTGAGAGAGAGACAGGATCGATCCCTCCCTTTACTGTGAGAGAGAGACAGGATCGATCACTCCCTTTACTGTGAGAGAGGTAGCATCGATCACTCCCTTGACTGTGAGAGAGAGACAGGATCGATCACTCCCTTCACTGTGAGAGAAAAACAGGATCGATCACTCCCTTTACTGTGAGAGAGACAGGATCGATCACTCCCTTTACTGTGAGAGACAGGATCGATCACTCCCTTTACTGTGAGAGAGAGACCGGATCGATCACTCCCTTTACTGTGACAGAGACAGGATCGATCACTCCCTTTACTGTGTGAGAGATAGCATCGATCACTCCCTTTACTGTGAGAGAGAGACAGGATCGATCTCACCCTTTACTGTGAGAGAGAGACAGGATCGATCACTCCCTTTACTGTGAGAGAGAGACAGGATTGATCACTCCCTTTACTGTGAGAGAGAGACAGGATCGATCTCACCCTTTACTGTGAGAGAGAGACAGGATCGATCACTCCCTTTACTGTGAGAGAGACAGGATTGATCACTCCCTTTACTGTGAGAGAGATAGCATCGATCACTCCCTTTACTGTGACAGAGAGACAGGATTGATCACTCCCTTTACTGTGAGAGAGAGACAGCATCGATCACTCATAGAACATAGAACGATACAGCGCAGTACAGGCCCTTCAGCCCACAACGTTGCACCGAAACAAAAGCCATCTAACCTACACTATGCCATTATCATCCATATGTTTATCCAATAAAGTTTTAAATGCCCTCAATGTTGGCGAGTTCACTACTGTAGCAGGTAGGGCATTCCACGGCCTCACTACTCTTTGCGTAAAGAACCTACCTCTGACCTATATCTATTACCCCTCAGTTTCAAGCTATGTCCCCTCGTGCCAGCCATTTCCATCCGCGGGAGAAGGCTCTCACTGTCCACCCTGTCTAACCCCCTGATCATTTTGTATGCCTCTATTAAGTCTCCTCTTAATCTTCTTCTCTCCAACGAAAACAACCTCAAGTCCATCAGCCTTTCCTCATAAGATTTTGCCTCCATAACAGGCAACATCCTGGTAAATCTCCTCTGCACCCGCTCCAAAGCCTCCACGTCCTTCCTATAATGCGGTGACCAGAACTGTACGCAATACTCCAAATGCGGTCGAACCATAGTTCTGTACAGCTGCACCATGACCTCCTGACTCCCTTTCCTGTGAGAGAGACAAGATCGATTACTCCCTTTACTGTGAGAGAGACAGGATCGATCACTCCCTTTACTGTGAGAGAGACAGGATCGATCACTCCCTATACTGTGACAGAGAGACCGGATCGATCACTCCCTTTACTGTGAGAGAGAGACAGGATCGATCACTCCCTTTACTGTGAGAGAGACAGGATCGATCACTCCCTTTACTGTGAGAGAGACGGGATCGATCACTCCCTTTACTGTGAGAGAGAGACAGGATCGATCACTCCCTTTACTGTGAGAGAGATAGAATCGATCACTCCCTTTACTGTGAGAGAGACAGAATCGATCACTCCCTTTACTGTGAGAGAGAGACAGGATCGATCACTCCCTTTACTGTGAGAGAAATACAGGATCGATCACTCTCTTTACTGCGAGAGAGAGACAGGATCGATCACTCCGTTTACTGAGAGAGAGAGACAGGATCGATCACTCTCTTTACTGTGACAGAGACAGGATCGATCACTCCCTTTACTGTGACAGAGAGACAGGATCAATCACTCCCTTTACTGTGACAGAGAGAGACAGGATCAATCACTCCCTTTACTGTGAGAGAGACAGGATCGATCACTCCCTTTACTGTGACAGAGAGACAGGATCGATCACTCCCTTTACTGTGAGAGAGAGACAGGATCGATCACTCCCTGGACTGTGACAGAGAGACAGGATCGATCACTCCCTTTACTGTGACAGAGAGAGACAGGATCGATCACTCCCTTTACTGTGAGAGAGACAGGATCGATCACTCCCTTTACTGTGACAGAGAGACAGGATCGATCACTCCCTTTACTGTGAGAGAGAGACAGGATCAATCACTCCCTTTACTGTGTGAGAGAGACAGGATCGATCACTCCCTTTACTGTGAGAGAGAGACAGGATCGATCACTCCCTTTACTGTGACAGAGACAGGATCGATCACTCCCTTAACTGTGAGAGAGACAGGATCGATCACTCCCTTTACTGTGAGAGAGACAGCATCGATCACTCCCTTTACTGTGACAGAGAGACCGGATCGATCACTCCCTTTACTGTGAGAGAGAGACAGGATCGATCACTCCCTTTACTGTGAGAGAGACAGGATCGATCACTCCCTTTACTGTGAGAGAGACGGGATCGATCACTCCCTTGACTGTGACAGAGAGACAGGATCGATCACTCCCTTTACTGTGAGAGAGATAGAATCGATCACTCCCTTTACTGTGAGAGAGACAGAATCGATCACTCCCTTTACTGTGAGAGAAATACAGGATCGATCACTCCCTTTACTGTGGGAGAAAAACAGGATCGATCACTCCCTTTACTGTGAGAGAGACAGGATCGATCACTCCCTTTACTGTGAGAGACAGGATCGATCACTCCCTTGACTGTGAGAGAGAGACAGGATCGATCACTCCCTTTACTGTGACAGAGACAGGATCGATCACTCCCTTAACTGTGAGAGAGACAGGATCGATCACTCCCTTTACTGTGAGAGAGACAGCATCGATCACTCCCTTTATTGTGAGAGAGAGACAGGATCGATCACTACCTTTACTGTGACAGAGAGACAGGATCGATCACTCCCTTTACTGTGAGAGAGACAGGATCGATCACTCCCTTTTCTGTGATTCAGAGAGGATCGATCACTCCCTTTACTGTGAGAGAGATAGGATCGATCACTCCCTTTACTGTGAGAGAGAGACAGGATCGATCACTCCCTTTACTGTGAGAGAGAGACCGGATCGATCACTCCCTTTACTGTGACAGAGACAGGATCGATCACTCCCTTTACTGTGTGAGAGATAGCATCGATCACTCCCTTTACTGTGAGAGAGAGACAGGATCGATCTCACCCTTTACTGTGAGAGAGAGACAGGATCGATCACTCCCTTTACTGTGAGAGAGAGACAGGATTGATCACTCCCTTTACTGTGAGAGAGAGACAGGATCGATCTCACCCTTTACTGTGAGAGAGAGACAGGATCGATCACTCCCTTTACTGTGAGAGAGAGACAGGATCGATCACTCCCTTTACTGTGAGAGAGACAGGATTGATCACTCCCTTTACTGTGAGAGAGATAGCATCGATCACTCCCTTTACTGTGACAGAGAGACAGGATTGATCACTCCCTTTACTGTGAGAGAGAGACAGCATCGATCACTCATAGAACATAGAACGATACAGCGCAGTACAGGCCCTTCAGCCCACAACGTTGCACCGAAACAAAAGCCATCTAACCTACACTATGCCATTATCATCCATATGTTTATCCAATAAAGTTTTAAATGCCCTCAATGTTGGCGAGTTCACTACTGTAGCAGGTAGGGCATTCCACGGCCTCACTACTCTTTGCGTAAAGAACCTACCTCTGACCTCTGTCCTATATCTATTACCCCTCAGTTTAAAGCTATGTCCCCTCGTGCCAGCCATTTCCATCCGCGGGAGAAGGCTCTCACTGTCCACCCTGTCTAACCCCCTGATCATTTTGTATGCCTCTATTAAGTCTCCTCTTAATCTTCTTCTCTCCAACGAAAACAACCTCAAGTCCATCAGCCTTTCCTCATAAGATTTTGCCTCCATAACAGGCAGCATCCTGGTAAATCTCCTCTGCACCCGCTCCAAAGCCTCCACGTCCTTCCTATAATGCGGTGACCAGAACTGTACGCAATACTCCAAATGCGGTCGAACCATAGTTCTGTACAGCTGCACCATGACCTCCTGACTCCCTTTACTGTGAGAGAGACAAGATCGATCACTCCCTTTACTGTGAGAGAGGCAGGATCGATCACTCCCTTTACTGTGAGAGAGACAGGATCGATCACTCCCTTTACTGTGACAGAGAGACCGGATCGATCACTCCCTTTACTGTGAGAGAGAGACAGGATCGATCACTCCCTTTACTGTGAGAGAGACAGGATCGATCACTCCCTTTACTGTGAGAGAGACGGGATCGATCACTCCCTTTACTGTGAGAGAGAGACAGGATCGATCACTCCCTTTACTGTGAGAGAGATAGAATCGATCACTCCCTTTACTGTGAGAGAGACAGAATCGATCACTCCCTTTACTGTGAGAGAGAGACAGGATCGATCACTCCCTTTACTGTGAGAGAAATACAGGATCGATCACTCTCTTTACTGCGAGAGAGAGACAGGATCGATCACTCCGTTTACTGAGAGAGAGAGACAGGATCGATCACTCTCTTTACTGTGACAGAGACAGGATCGATCACTCCCTTTACTGTGACAGAGAGACAGGATCAATCACTCCCTTTACTGTGACAGAGAGAGACAGGATCAATCACTCCCTTTACTGTGAGAGAGACAGGATCGATCACTCCCTTTACTGTGACAGAGAGACAGGATCGATCACTCCCTTTACTGTGAGAGAGAGAGACAGGATCGATCACTCCCTGGACTGTGACAGAGAGACAGGATCGATCACTCCCTTTACTGTGACAGAGAGAGACAGGATCGATCACTCCCTTTACTGTGAGAGAGACAGGATCGATCACTCCCTTTACTGTGACAGAGAGACAGGATCGATCACTCCCTTTACTGTGAGAGAGAGACAGGATCAATCACTCCCTTTACTGTGTGAGAGAGACAGGATCGATCACTCCCTTTACTGTGAGAGAGAGACAGGATCGATCACTCCCTTTACTGTGACAGAGACAGGATCGATCACTCCCTTAACTGTGAGAGAGACAGGATCGATCACTCCCTTTACTGTGAGAGAGACAGCATCGATCACTCCCTTTACTGTGACAGAGAGACAGGATCGATCACTCCCTTTACTGTGAGAGAGAGACAGGATCGATCACTCCCTTTACTGTGAGAGAGACAGGATCGATCACTCCCTTTACTGTGAGAGAGACGGGATCGATCACTCCCTTTACTGTGAGAGAGAGACAGGATCGATCACTCCCTTTACTGTGAGAGAGATAGAATCGATCACTCCCTTTACTGTGAGAGAGACAGAATCGATCACTCCCTTTACTGTGAGAGAAATACAGGATCGATCACTCTCTTTACTGCGAGAGAGAGACAGGATCGATCACTCCGTTTACTGAGAGAGAGAGACAGGATCGATCACTCTCTTTACTGTGACAGAGACAGGATCGATCACTCCCTTTACTGTGACAGAGAGACAGGATCAATCACTCCCTTTACTGTGACAGAGAGAGACAGGATCAATCACTCCCTTTACTGTGAGAGAGACAGGATCGATCACTCCCTTTACTGTGACAGAGAGACAGGATCGATCACTCCCTTTACTGTGAGAGAGAGAGACAGGATCGATCACTCCCTGGACTGTGACAGAGAGACAGGATCGATCACTCCCTTTACTGTGACAGAGAGAGACAGGATCGATCACTCCCTTTACTGTGAGAGAGACAGGATCGATCACTCCCTTTACTGTGACAGAGAGACAGGATCGATCACTCCCTTTACTGTGAGAGAGAGACAGGATCAATCACTCCCTTTACTGTGTGAGAGAGACAGGATCGATCACTCCCTTTACTGTGAGAGAGAGACAGGATCGATCACTCCCTTTACTGTGACAGAGACAGGATCGATCACTCCCTTAACTGTGAGAGAGACAGGATCGATCACTCCCTTTACTGTGAGAGAGACAGCATCGATCACTCCCTTTACTGTGACAGAGAGACCGGATCGATCACTCCCTTTACTGTGAGAGAGAGACAGGATCGATCACTCCCTTTACTGTGAGAGAGACAGGATCGATCACTCCCTTTACTGTGAGAGAGACGGGATCGATCACTCCCTTTACTGTGAGAGAGAGACAGGATCGATCACTCCCTTTACTGTGAGAGAGATAGAATCGATCACTCCCTTTACTGTGAGAGAGACAGAATCGATCACTCCCTTTACTGTGAGAGAAATACAGGATCGATCACTCTCTTTACTGCGAGAGAGAGACAGGATCGATCACTCCGTTTACTGAGAGAGAGAGACAGGATCGATCACTCTCTTTACTGTGACAGAGACAGGATCGATCACTCCCTTTACTGTGACAGAGAGACAGGATCAATCACTCCCTTTACTGTGACAGAGAGAGACAGGATCGATCACTCCCTTTACTGTGAGAGAGACAGGATCGATCACTCCCTTTACTGTGACAGAGAGACAGGATCGATCACTCCCTTTACTGTGAGAGAGAGACAGGATCGATCACTCCCTGGACTGTGACAGAGAGACAGGATCGATCACTCCCTTTACTGTGACAGAGAGAGACAGGATCGATCACTCCCTTTACTGTGAGAGAGACAGGATCGATCACTCCCTTTACTGTGACAGAGAGACAGGATCGATCACTCCCTGTGGTAGTATGTATTGGGGGTCATGTGGGACTGGAAGCCCTAATGTCATTGGCTGACAGATCCCGGGTCCTGATTGGCCGTTGACCTCATACTCCGCCCTGAAGGCGAAGTATAAGAAGCCGGTGCCTTCCCCCGCATGCCAGTTTACTATCGGGCTGCTGGGGAACAGACACGCTTAATAAAGCCTCATCGACTTCACTCTGCTTGTCTCACGGAGTCTTTGTGCGCCACAATTTATTAAGCGTGCCTAAAAAGGACTATGGAGCTCAGGATCATTCCAGAATGCCTGAGGATCAGCCCCCACGCAGTGAATGCAGCAGCAGCCTTCAAACACTGGCAGACTTGCTTTGAGGCCTACATCACATCGACCACAGGCCGAGTCTCAGATGAACAAAAACTGCAGGTCCTGCACTCGAGGGTGAGCACGGAGATTTTCACCCTCATTGAAGACACCCGCGATTTCCAGACGGCGTTCGCAGCACTGAGAAGTCTCTACGTTCGCCCAGTTAACCAAATCTACGCTCGCTACCAGCTCGCGACGAGACGGCAAGCTCCCGGAGAATCGATGGACGAGTTCTACGCTGCGCTGCTGATTTTGGGACGAGCCTGCAGCTGCCCGTCGGTGAACGCAAACGAACACACGGACATGTTAATGCGCGATGCTTTTGTTGCAGGTATACAATCCTCCCAAATCCGCCAAAGACTTCTAGAAAAAGAGTCACTAGGACTCTCAGAGGCACGGGCCCTGGCAGCCTCGCTGGACGTAGCCGCGCGTAATACCCGCGCCTACGGCCCCGACCGCGCGGCAGGCCATTGGGCCCCGTACGTACCCGCCGCGGCAAACCCCCTACCCCCCCCCCCCCGGACACCCCACAGGCTTGCGCAGTCCAAACGCCGAGTCGCACCGGGGGCGCCCGCAGTTATTTCTGCGGCCAGGCGAAGCACCCCCGACAACGCTGTCCGGCCCGCGCAGCCATCTGCAAAAGCTGCAGCAAAAAGGGCCACTATGCGGTGGTGTGCCGGTCCCGCGTGGTCGCCGCCGTCCCGGGAGAACAGGGAGCCCTACAGGCAGTCTATGCCTCCCAACCCCCCCAGCACGCCATGTGCGACCCCCAGGCGCCGCCATTTTGGGTCCCGACCACCGCGGCCCCGGGAGAACTGGGAGCCCTGCACGCCGCCTACGCTCCCCAACCCCCCTCCCCGCAGCCCATGTATGACCCGCCGCCGGCGCTCCCGATTTGGGTGCCAGCCAACACTCTCCACGGAGAGGAAGGGGTTTTCCGTATCCCGAACGCCACCCTCACCCCCGTCCCGCGCCCCACGCCTGACCCGCCGGCGCCACCTACCTTGACCCCGACCACCGCTGTCCCCGGCGAGGGAGCTCCGCGCGGTGCCAGCGCTCGCGGCCCCACGACTGACCCGCCTGACCCGCCGACCTGGGCCCTCGCCCCCGTCCCGCGCCCCACGCCTGACCCGCCAGCGCCGCCGACCTGGGCCCTCGCCCCCGTCCCGCGCCCCACGCCTGACCCGCCGACCTGGGCCCTCGCCCCCGTCCCGCGCCCCACGCCTGACCCGCCAGCGCCGCCGACCTGGGCCCTCGCCCCCGTCCCGCGCCCCACGCCTGACCCGCCGACCTGGGCCCTCGCCCCCGTCCCGCGCCCCACGCCTGACCCGCCAACGCCGCCGACCTGGTCCATCACCCCCGTCCCGCGCCCCACGCCTGACCCGCCGGCAATACAACTCACCTGGACCCCGACCTCCGTCCCCGGCGAGGGACCTCCTCACTGTCCCAGCGCTCGCACTGACCTGCCGGTCCCCAGCGAGGGAGCTCCGCGCGGTCCTAGCGCCCGCGGCCCTGGCGCTCGCACCAAAGGAACTCCGCGCGGTCCTAGCGCCCGCGGCCCGGGAACTCCGCGCGGTCCTAGCGCCCCCCAGACCCCCCAGCACTCAATGTGCGACCCGCAGACGCCGCCATTTTGGGTCCCGACCACCACGAGGGGAGGAGGGGCCCCGCCATCTTGGACCGCCCCCGACCTGTACGACGCATGGGGGCGGCCATTTTGTCCACCCCCGACGCCATCTTGTGACCCCTCATCTACGGGCGAGGTATGGGGGCGGCCATTTTATCCATCCCCGACGTCCTCTTGGACGGCAACAACGGACCCCACCCCACTACTACAACCACGGCTCGCTTCGGTTACGCTCGATCAGGCTCGGCCCCGGACTCTCCAGACGACGACGACAACGGTCCTAATTAACGGCCACGAGACGCCATGCCTAGTCGACTCCGGGAGCACGGAAAGTTTTATACATCCCGACACGGTAAGACGCTGTTCCCTAACTACCTACCCCAGCGCACAAAAGATTTGCCTAGCTGCAGGATCCCACTCCGTACAGATCCAGGGATTCTGCATAGTTACCCTAACGGTACAGGGGAGGGAATTCAAAAACTACAAACTTAACGTCCTTCCCCAACTCTGTGCCCCCACCTTGCTGGGCTTAGATTTTCAATGTAACCTACAGAGCCTTACGTTTAAATTCGGCGGCCCCATACCCCCACTCACTATCTGCGGCCTCGCCACCCTCAAGGTGCAACCCCCGTCCTTGTTTGCGAACCTCACCCCGGATTGCAAACCCGTCGCCACTAGGAGCAGACGGTACAGCGCCCAGGACCGGACCTTCATTCGCTCCGAAGTCCAGCGGCTACTAAAGGAGGGCATAATCCAGGCCAGCAATAGTCCCTGGAGAGCGCAGGTGGTAGTAGTGAAGACAGGGGAGAAACAAAGGATGGTCATTGACTATAGCCAGACCATCAACAGGTACACACAACTAGACGCGTACCCTCTCCCCCGCATATCCGACATGGTCAATCGGATTGCCCAGTATAAAGTCTTCTCCACCGTGGACCTCAAGTCCGCCTACCATCAGCTCCCCATCCGCCCAAGTGACCGCAAGTACACAGCCTTCGAGGCAGACGGGCGATTATACCACTTCCTAAGGGTCCCTTTTGGCGTCACAAACGGCGTCTCGGTCTTCCAACGGGAAATGGACCGAATGGTTGATCAACATGGGTTACGGGCCACGTTCCCGTACCTCGACAATGTAACCATCTGCGGCCACGATCAGCAGGACCACGACGCCAACCTCCAAAAATTCCTCCAGACTGCCAAAGCCTTGAACCTCACGTACAATGAGGACAAGTGCGTTTTTAGCACCGATCGGCTAGCCATTCTGGGCTACATAGTGCGCAATGGGATAATAGGCCCCGACCCCGAACGTATGCGCGCACTCATGGAATTTCCCCTCCCGCACTGCCCAAAAGCCCTGAAACGCTGCCTGGGGTTCTTTTCATACTACGCCCAGTGGGTCCCCCAGTACGCAGACAAGGCCCGCCCCCTAATACAGACCACGGCTTTCCCGCTGTCGACAGAGGCTTGCCAGGCTTTCAGCCGCATCAAAGCGGACATCGCAAAGGCCACGATGCGCGCCATCGACGAGTCCCTCCCCTTCCAGGTCGAGAGCGACGCCTCTGACGTAGCTCTCGCGGCTACCCTTAACCAAGCGGGCAGACCCGTGGCCTTTTTCTCCCGAACCCTCCACGCCTCAGAAATCCGCCACTCCTCAGTGGAAAAGGAAGCCCAAGCCATAGTGGAGGCTGTGCGACATTGGAGGCATTACCTGGCCGGCAGGAGATTCACTCTCCTCACTGACCAACGGTCGGTTGCCTTCATGTTCGATAATGCACAGCGGGGCAAGATCAAGAACGACAAGATCTTGCGGTGGAGGATCGAACTCTCCACCTTCAACTATGAGATCTTGTACCGGCCCGGAAAGCTGAACGAGCCGTCTGATGCCCTATCCCGCGGGACATGTGCCAACGCACAAATTGACCGCCTCCAAGCCCTCCACGAGGACCTCTGCCACCCGGGGGTCACTCGTTTTTACCACTTCATCAAGTCCCGCAATCTCCCCTACTCCTTAGAGGAGGTCCGTACAGTCACAAGAGACTGCCACATCTGCGCAGAATGCAAACCGCATTTTTTCAGGCCAGATGGAGCGCACCTGATTAAGGCTTCCCGCCCCTCTGAACGCCTCAGTCTCGATTTCAAAGGGCCCCTCCCCTCCACCGACCGCAACGCGTATTTCCTTAATGTAGTGGACGAATACTCCCGCTTCCCTTTTGCCATTCCCTGCTCCAACATGACCGCGGCCACAGTCATTAAAGCCCTGAACAGCATATTCACACTGTTCGGTTACCCCGCATACGTCCACAGCGACAGGGGGTCCTCTTTCATGAGTGACGAGCTGCGCCAGTTCCTGCTCAGCAAGGGTATAGCTTCAAGCAGGACGACCAGCTACAACCCCCGGGGGAACGGGCAAGTAGAAAGGGAGAACGGCACGGTCTGGAAGGCCGTCCTACTGGCCCTACGGTCCAGGGATCTCCCAGTTTCACGGTGGCAGGAGGTCCTCCCGGACGCTCTCCATTCCATCCGGTCGTTATTATGTACGAGCACTAATCAAACTCCTCACGAGCGTCTCCTTGTCTTCCCTAGGAGGTCCTCCTCTGGAACGTCGCTGCCGACCTGGCTGGCGGCCCCAGGACCCATCCTGCTCCGAAAGCACGTGCGGGCACATAAGGCGGACCCGTTGGTCGAAAGGGTTCACCTCCTCCACGCAAACCCCCAGTACGCCTACGTGGAGTACCCCGACGGCCGACAGGACACGGTCTCCCTGCGGGATCTGGCGCCCGCCGGCACCACGCACACCCCCCCCGGCACCATCAACCCAACCGCCCCCCTTCCTGCCACCGCCGCACCCCGCGACCGCCCCCTTCCCAGGAGGATCAGCCCCCCTCCCCTTTGCACCGACAGCTAAAACCGTGCGGTTCCCGGAGGCGACAACGCTGGTACAAGCACTACCACCACCGCCGGGGCCGAGGCGATCGACACGGACGACCAGGCCGCCCGACCGACTCGTGGCGTCGATGTAAAACAAAGATGGACTGTCCAATGAACATTTTGTTTTCATATATCCTCTGTAAATAGTTGTAACAGGACGATACTGTCCAATACGGTCCTACCATGTAACTGTTCTCTCCTCCCAGGACCAGTACTGTAAACCCTTACCACCATACGAAGCATCACCCCGCCGGGTTCATTTTTGACAAGGGGTGAATGTGGTAGTATGTATTGGGGGTCATGTGGGACTGGAAGCCCTAATGTCATTGGCTGACAGATCCCGGGTCCTGGTTGGCCGTTGACCTCATACTACGCCCTGAAGGCGAAGTATAAGAAGCCGGTGCCTTCCCCCGCATGCCAGTTTACTATCGAGCTGCTGGGGAACAGACACGCTTAATAAAGCCTCATCGACTTCACTCTGCTTGTCTCACGGAGTCTTTGTGCGCCACACTCCCTTTACTGTGAGAGAGAGACAGGATCAATCACTCCCTTTACTGTGTGAGAGAGACAGGATCGATCACTCCCTTTACTGTGAGAGAGAGACAGGATCGATCACTCCCTTTACTGTGACAGAGAGACAGGATCGATCACTCCCTTTACTGTGAGAGAGAGACATGAACGATCACTCCCTTTACTGTGAGAGAGACAGGATCGATCTCTCCCTTTACTGTGAGAGAGAGACAGGATCGATCACTCCCTTTACTGTGTGAGAGATAGCATCGATCACTCCCTTTACTGTGAGAGAGAGACAGGATCGATCACTCCCTTTACTGTGAGAGAGACAGGATCGATCACGCACTTTACTGTGAGAGAGACAGGATCGATCACTCCCTTTACTGTGAGAGAGAGACAGGATCGATCACTCCCTTTACTGTGAGAGAGACAGGATCGATCACGCACTTTACTGTGAGAGAGACAGGATCGATCACTCCCTTTACTGTGAGAGAGAGACAGGATCGATCTCTCCCTTTACTGTGAGAGAGAGACAGGATCGATCACTCCCTTTACTGTGAGAGAGACAGGATCGATCTCTCCCTTTACTGTGAGAGAGAGATAGGATCGATCACTCCCTTTACTGTGTGAGAGAGACAGGATCGATCACTCCCTTTACTGTGAGAGAGAGACAGGATCGATCTCTCCCTTTACTGTGAGAGAGAGAGACAGGATCGATCACTCCCTTTACTGTGAGAGAGAGACAGGATCGATCTCTCCCTTTACTGTGAGAGAGAGACAGGATCGATCACTCCCTTTACTGTGTGAGAGATAGCATCGATCACTCCCTTTACTGTGACAGAGAGAGACAGGATCGATCACTCCCTTTACTGTAAGAGAGAGACAGCATCGATCACTCCCTTTACTGTGAGAGAGAGACAGGATCGATCACTCCCTTTACTGTGTGAGAGATAGCATCGATCACTCCCTTTACTGTGACAGAGAGAGACAGGATCGATCACTCCCTTTACTGTGAGAGAGAGACAGCATCGATCACTCCCTTTACTGTGACAGAGACAGGATCGATCACTCCCTTTACTGTGAGAGAGAGACAGGATCGATCACTCCCTTTACTGTGAGAGAGAGACAGGATCGATCACTCCCTTTACTGTGAGAGAGAGACAGGATCGATCACTCCCTTTACTGTGTGAGAGAGACAGGATCGATCACTCCCTTTACTGTGAGAGAGATAGCATCGATCACTCCCTTTACTGTGAGAGAGAGACAGGATCGATCACTCCCTTTACTGTGAGAGAGAGACAGGATCGATCACTCCCTTTACTGTGAGAGAGAGACAGGATCGATCACTCCCTTTACTGTGAGAGAGAGACAGGATCGATCACTCCCTTTACTGTGAGAGAGAGACAGCATCGATCACTCCCTTTACTGTGAGAGAGAGACAGGATCGTTCACTCCCTTTACTGTGTGAGAGATAGCATCGATCACTCCCTTTACTGTGACAGAGAGAGACAGGATCGATCACTCCCTTTACTGTGAGAGAGAGACAGCATCGATCACTCCCTTTACTGTGACAGAGACAGGATCGATCACTCCCTTTACTGTGAGAGAGAGACAGGATCGATCACTCCCTTTACTGTGAGAGAGAGACAGGATCGATCACTCCCTTTACTGTGTGAGAGATAGCATCGATCACTCCCTTTACTGTGACAGAGAGAGACTGGATCGATCACTCCCTTTACTGTGAGAGAGAGACAGCATCGATCACTCCCTTTACTGTGAGAGAGAGACAGGATCGATCACTCCCTTTACTGTGACAGAGAGACAGGATCGATCACTCCCTTTACTGTGAGAGAGAGACAGGATCGATCACTCCCTTTACTGTGACAGAGAGACAGGATCGATCACTCCCTTTACTGTGAGAGAGAGACAGGATCGATCACTTCCTTTACTGTGACAGAGAGAGACAGGATCGATCACTCCCTTTACTGTGAGAGAGATAGCATCGATAACTCCCTTTACTGTGACAGAGACAGGATCGATCACTCCCTTTACTGTGAGAGAGAGACAGAATCGATCACTCATAGAACATTGAACGATACAGCGCAGTACAGGCCCTTCGGCCCACGATGTTGCACCGAAACAAAAGCCATCTCACCTACACTATGCCATTATCATCCATATGTTTATCCAATAAAGTTTTAAATGCCCTCAATGTTGGCGAGTTCACTACTGTAGTAGGTGGGGCATTCCACGGCATCACTACTCTTTGCGTAAAGAAACTACCTCTGACCTCTGTCCTATATCTGAGAGAGCGACAGGATCGATCACTCCCTTTACTGTGAGTGAGATAGGATCGATCACTCCCTTTACTGTGAGAGAGACAGGATCGATCTCTCCCTTTTCTGTGATTGAGAAAGGATCGATCACTCCCTTTACTGTGAGTGAGATAGGATCGATCACTCCCTTTACTGTGAGAGAGACAGGATCGATCACTCCCTTTACTGTGAGAGAGACAGCATCGATCACTCCCTTTACTGTGACAGAGACAGGATCGATCACTCCCTTAACTGTGAGAGAGACAGGATCGATCACTCCCTTTACTGTGAGAGAGATAGCACCGATCACTCCCTTTATTGTGAGAGAGAGACAGGATCGATCACTTCCTTTACTGTGAGAGAGAGACAGGATCGATCACTCCCTTTACTGTGAGAGAGAGACAGGATCGATCACTCCCTTTACTGTGAGAGAGAGACAGGATCGATCACTCCCTTTACTGTGAGAGAGAGACAGGATCGATCACTCCCTTTACTGTGAGAGAGACAGGATCGATCACTCCCTTTACTGTGTGAGAGAGACAGGATCGATCACTCCCTTTACTGTGAGAGAGACAGGATCGATCACTCCCTTGACTGTGACAGAGAGACAGGATCGATCACTCCCTTTACTGTGAGAGAGAGACAGGATCGATCACTCCCTTTACTGTGTGAGAGAGACAGGATCGATCACTCCCTTTACTGTGAGAGAGAGCCAGGATCGATCACTCCCTTTACTGTGAGAGAGACAGGATCGATCACTCCCTTTACTGTGAGAGAGACAGGATCGATCACTCCCTTTACTGTGAGAGAGAGACCGGATCGATCACTCCCTTTACTGTGAGAGAGACAGGATCGATCACCCCCTTTACTGTGCAGAGAGAGACAGGATCGATCACTCCCTTTACTGTGAGAGAGAGACCGGATCGATCACTCCCTTTACTGTGAGAGAGACAGGATCGATCACTCCCTTTACTGTGAGAGAGACAGGATCGATCACTCCCTTTACTGTGAGAGAGAGACCGGATCGATCACTCCCTTTACTGTGAGAGAGACAGGATCGATCACCCCCTTTACTGTGCAGAGAGAGACAGGATCGATCACTCCCTTTACTGTGACAGAGAGACAGGATCGATCACTCCCTTTACTGTGAGAGAGCGACAGGATCGATCACTCCCTTTACTGTGAGAGAGAGACAGGATCGATCACTCCCTTTACTGTGAGAGAGAGACAGGATCGATCACTCCCTTTACTGTGAGAGAGACAGGATCGATCGCTCCCTTTACTGTGAGAGAGAGACAGGATCGATCACTCCCTTTACTGTGTGAGAGATAGCATCGATCACTCCCTTTACTGTGAGAGAGAGACAGGATCGATCACTCCCTTTACTGTGAGAGAGAGACAGGATCGATCACTCCCTTTACTGTGACAGAGAGAGACAGGATTGATCACTCCCTTTACTGTGAGAGAGAGACAGGATCGATCACTCCCTTTACTGTGAGAGAGAGACAGGATCGATCACTCCCTTTACTGTGAGAGAGAGACAGGATCGATCTCTCCCTTTACTGTGAGAGAGAGACAGGATCGATCACTCCCTTTACTGTGTGAGAGATAGCATCGATCACTCCCTTTACTGTGACAGAGAGAGACAGGAACGATCACTCCCTTTACTGTGAGAGAGAGACAGGATCGATCACTCCCTTTACTGTGACAGAGACAGGATCGATCACTCCCTTTACTGTGAGAGAGAGACAGGATCGATCACTCCCTTTACTGTGTGAGAGATAGCATCGATCACTCCCTTTACTGTGACAGAGAGAGACAGGATCGATCACTCCCTTTACTGTGAGAGAGAGACAGGATCGATCACTCCCTTTACTGTGACAGAGACAGGATCGATCACGCCCTTTACTGTGAAAGAGACAGGATCGATCACTCCCTTTACTGTGACAGAGAGAGACAGGATCGATCACTCCCTTTACTGTGAGAGAGAGACAGCATCGATCACTCATAGAACATAGAACATTGAACGATACAGCGCAGTACAGGCCCTTCAGCCCACAACGTTGCACCGAAATAAAAGCCAACTAACCTACACTATGCCATTATCATCCATATGTTTATCCAATAAAGTTTTAAATTCCCTCAATGTTGGCGAGTTCACGACTGTAGTAGGTGGGGCATTCCACGGCTTTACTACTCTTTGCGTAAAGAAACTACCTCTGACCTCTGTCCTATATCTGTGAGAGAGACAGGATCGATCCCTCCCTTTTCTGTGATTGAGAGAGGATCGATCACTCCCTTTACTGTGAGAGAGATAGGCTCGATCACTCCCTTTACTGTGTGAGAGATAGCATCGATCACTCCCTTTACTGTGACAGAGACAGGATCGATCATTCCCTTTACTGTGAGAGAGAGACCGGATCGATCACTCTCTTTACTGTGAGAGAGAGACCGGATCGATCACTCCCTTTACTGTGAGAGAGAGACAGGATCGATCACTCCCTTTACTGTGAGAGAGACAGGATCGATCACTCCCTTTACTGTGACAGGAGCAGGATCGATTACTCCCTTTACTGTGAGAGAGAGACAGGATCGATCACTCCCTTTACTGTGAGAGAGAGAGACAGGATCGATCACTCCCTTTACTGTGAGAGCGAGACAGGATCGATCACTCCCTTTACTGTGACAGAGAGACAGGATCGATCACTCCCTTTACTGTGAGAGAGAGACAGGATCGATCACTCCCTTTACTGTGAGAGAGAGACAGGATCGATCACTCCCTTTACTGTGACAGAGACAGGATCGATCACTCCCTTTACTGTGAGAGAGAGACAGGATCGATCACTCCCTTTACTGTGTGAGAGATAGCATCGATCACTCCCTTTACTGTGACAGAGAGAGACAGGATCGATCACTCCCTTTACTGTGAGAGAGAGACAGGATCGATCACTCCCTTTACTGTGACAGAGACAGGATCGATCACGCCCTTTACTGTGAGAGAGACAGGATCGATCACTCCCTTTACTGTGACAGAGAGAGACAGGATCGATCACTCCCTTTACTGTGAGAGAGAGACAGCATCGATCACTCATAGAACATAGAACGATACAGCGCAGTACAGGCCCTTCAGCCCACAACGTTGCACCGAAACAAAAGCCATCTAACCTACACTATGCCATTATCATCCATATGTTTATCCAATAAAGTTTTAAATGCCCTCAATGTTGGCGAGTTCACGACTGTAGTAGGTGGGGCATTCCACGGCTTTACTACTCTTTGCGTAAAGAAACTACCTCTGACCTCTGTCCTATATCTGTGAGAGAGACAGGATCGATCCCTCCCTTTTCTGTGATTGAGAGAGGATCGATCACTCCCTTTACTGTGAGAGAGATAGGATCGATCACTCCCTTTACTGTGTGAGAGATAGCATCGATCACTCCCTTTACTGTGACAGAGACAGGATCGATCATTCCCTTTACTGTGAGAGAGAGCCAGCATCGATCACTCCCTTTACTGTGACAGAGACAGGATCGATCACTCCCTTTACTGTGAGAGAGACAGGATCGATCACCCCCTTTATTGTGACAGAGAGACAGGATCGATCACTCCCTTTACTGTGAGAGAGAGACAGGATCGATCACTCCCTTTACTGTGACAGAGAGACAGGATCGATCACTCCCTTTACTGAGAGAGAGAGACAGGATCGATCATTCCCTTTACTGTGAGAGAGAGACCGGATCGATCACTCTCTTTACTGTGAGAGAGAGACCGGATCGATCACTCCCTTTACTGTGAGAGAGAGACAGGATCGATCACTCCCTTTACTGTGAGAGAGACAGGATCGATCACTCCCTTTACTGTGACAGGAGCAGGATCGATTACTCCCTTTACTGTGAGAGAGAGACAGGATCGATCACTCCCTTTACTGTGAGAGAGAGAGACAGGATCGATCACTCCCTTTACTGTGAGAGAGAGACAGGATCGATCACTCCCTTTACTGTGACAGAGAGACAGGATCGATCACTCCCTTTACTGTGAGAGAGAGACAGGATCGATCACTCCCTTTACTGTGACAGAGAGAGACAGGATCGATCACTCCCTTTACTGTGAGAGAGAGACAGGATCGATCACTCCCTTTACTGTGACAGAGAGAGACAGGATCGATCTCTCCCTTTACTGTGAGAGAGAGACAGGATCGATCACTCCCTTTACTGTGAGAGAGATAGCATCAATCACTCCCTTTACTGTGAGAGACAGCATCGATCACTTCCTTTACTGTGAGAGAGAGACAGGATCGATCACTCCCTTTACTGTGAGAGAGAGACCGGGTCGATCACTCTCTTTACTGTGAGAGAGAGACCGGATCGATCACTCCCTTGACTGTGAGAGAGAGACAGGATCGATCACTCCCTTTACTGTGAGAGAGACAGGATCGATCACTCCCTTTACTGTGACAGGAGCAGGATCGATTACTCCTTTACTGTGAGAGAGAGACAGGATCGATCACTCCCTTTACTGTGACAGAGAGAGACAGGATCGGTCACTCCCTTTACTGTGAGAGAGAGACAGGATCGATCACTCCCTTTACTGTGAGAGAGAGACCGGATCGATCACTCTCTTTACTGTGAGAGAGAGACCGGATCGATCACTCCCTTTACTGTGAGAGAGAGACAGGATCGATCACTCCCTTTACTGTGAGAGAGACAGGATCGATCACTCCCTTTACTGTGACAGGAGCAGGATCGATTACTCCCTTTACTGTGAGAGAGAGACAGGATCGATCACTCCCTTTACTGTGAGAGAGAGAGACAGGATCGATCACTCCCTTTACTGTGAGAGAGAGACAGGATCGATCACTCCCTTTACTGTGACAGAGAGACAGGATCGATCACTCCCTTTACTGTGAGAGAGAGACAGAATCGATCACTCCCTTTACTGTGACAGAGAGAGACAGGATCGATCACTCCCTTTACTGTGAGAGAGAGACAGGATCGATCACTCCCTTTACTGTGACAGTGAGACAGGATCGATCACTCCCTTTACTGTGAGAGAGAGACAGGATCGATCACTCCCTTTACTGTGAGAGAGAGAGACAGGATCGATCAATCCCTTTTCTGTGAGAGAGAGACAGGATCGATCTCTACCTTTACTGTGAGAGAGAGACAGGATCGATCACTCCCTTTACTGTGAGAGAGATAGCATCGATCACTCCCTTTACTGTGACAGAGAGAGACAGGATCGGTCACTCCCTTTACTGTGAGAGAGAGACAGGATCGATCACTCCCTTTACTGTGAGAGAGAGACAGGATCGATCTCTCCCTTTACTGTGAGAGAGAGACAGGATCGATCACTCCCTTTACTGTGAGAGAGATAGCATCGATCACTCCCTTTACTGTGAGAGACAGCATCGATCACTCCCTTTACTGTGAGAGAGAGACAGGATCGATCTCTCCCTTTACTGTGAGAGAGAGACAGGATCGATCACTCCCTTTACTGTGAGAGAGACAGGATCGATCTCTCCCTTTACTGTGAGAGAGAGATAGGATCGATCACTCCCTTTACTGTGTGAGAGAGACAGGATCGATCACTCCCTTTACTGTGAGAGAGAGACAGGATCGATCTCTCCCTTTACTGTGAGAGAGAGAGACAGGATCGATCACTCCCTTTACTGTGAGAGAGAGACAGGATCGATCTCTCCCTTTACTGTGAGAGAGAGACAGGATCGATCACTCCCTTTACTGTGTGAGAGATAGCATCGATCACTCCCTTTACTGTGACAGAGAGAGACAGGATCGATCACTCCCTTTACTGTAAGAGAGAGACAGCATCGATCACTCCCTTTACTGTGAGAGAGAGACAGGATCGATCACTCCCTTTACTGTGTGAGAGATAGCATCGATCACTCCCTTTACTGTGACAGAGAGAGACAGGATCGATCACTCCCTTTACTGTGAGAGAGAGACAGCATCGATCACTCCCTTTACTGTGACAGAGACAGGATCGATCACTCCCTTTACTGTGAGAGAGAGACAGGATCGATCACTCCCTTTACTGTGAGAGAGAGACAGGATCGATCACTCCCTTTACTGTGAGAGAGAGACAGGATCGATCACTCCCTTTACTGTGTGAGAGAGACAGGATCGATCACTCCCTTTACTGTGAGAGAGATAGCATCGATCACTCCCTTTACTGTGAGAGAGAGACAGGATCGATCACTCCCTTTACTGTGAGAGAGAGACAGGATCGATCACTCCCTTTACTGTGAGAGAGAGACAGGATCGATCACTCCCTTTACTGTGAGAGAGAGACAGGATCGATCACTCCCTTTACTGTGAGAGAGAGACAGCATCGATCACTCCCTTTACTGTGAGAGAGAGACAGGATCGTTCACTCCCTTTACTGTGTGAGAGATAGCATCGATCACTCCCTTTACTGTGACAGAGAGAGACAGGATCGATCACTCCCTTTACTGTGAGAGAGAGACAGCATCGATCACTCCCTTTACTGTGACAGAGACAGGATCGATCACTCCCTTTACTGTGAGAGAGAGACAGGATCGATCACTCCCTTTACTGTGAGAGAGAGACAGGATCGATCACTCCCTTTACTGTGTGAGAGATAGCATCGATCACTCCCTTTACTGTGACAGAGAGAGACTGGATCGATCACTCCCTTTACTGTGAGAGAGAGACAGCATCGATCACTCCCTTTACTGTGAGAGAGAGACAGGATCGATCACTCCCTTTACTGTGACAGAGAGACAGGATCGATCACTCCCTTTACAGTGAGAGAGAGACAGGATCGATCACTCCCTTTACTGTGACAGAGAGACAGGATCGATCACTCCCTTTACTGTGAGAGAGAGACAGGATCGATCACTTCCTTTACTGTGACAGAGAGAGACAGGATCGATCACTCCCTTTACTGTGAGAGAGATAGCATCGATAACTCCCTTTACTGTGACAGAGACAGGATCGATCACTCCCTTTACTGTGAGAGAGAGACAGAATCGATCACTCATAGAACATTGAACGATACAGCGCAGTACAGGCCCTTCGGCCCACGATGTTGCACCGAAACAAAAGCCATCTCACCTACACTATGCCATTATCATCCATATGTTTATCCAATAAAGTTTTAAATGCCCTCAATGTTGGCGAGTTCACTACTGTAGTAGGTGGGGCATTCCACGGCCTCACTACTCTTTGCGTAAAGAAACTACCTCTGACCTCTGTCCTATATCTGAGAGAGCGACAGGATCGATCACTCCCTTTACTGTGAGTGAGATAGGATCGATCACTCCCTTTACTGTGAGAGAGACAGGATCGATCACTCCCTTTTCTGTGATTGAGAAAGGATCGATCACTCCCTTTACTGTGAGTGAGATAGGATCGATCACTCCCTTTACTGTGAGAGAGACAGGATCGATCACTCCCTTTACTGTGAGAGAGACAGCATCGATCACTCCCTTTACTGTGACAGAGACAGGATCGATCACTCCCTTAACTGTGAGAGAGACAGGATCGATCACTCCCTTTACTGTGAGAGAGATAGCACCGATCACTCCCTTTATTGTGAGAGAGAGACAGGATCGATCACTTCCTTTACTGTGAGAGAGAGACAGGATCGATCACTCCCTTTACTGTGAGAGAGACAGGATCGATCACTCCCTTTACTGTGAGAGAGAGACAGGATCGATCACTCCCTTTACTGTGAGAGAGAGACAGGATCGATCACTCCCTTTACTGTGAGAGAGACAGGATCGATCACTCCCTTTACTGTGTGAGAGAGACAGGATCGATCACTCCCTTTACTGTGAGAGAGACAGGATCGATCACTCCCTTGACTGTGACAGAGAGACAGGATCGATCACTCCCTTTACTGTGAGAGAGAGACAGGATCGATCACTCCCTTTACTGTGTGAGAGAGAAAGGATCGATCACTCCCTTTACTGTGAGAGAGAGCCAGGATCGATCACTCCCTTTACTGTGAGAGAGACAGGATCGATCACTCCCTTTACTGTGAGAGAGACAGGATCGATCACTCCCTTTACTGTGAGAGAGAGACCGGATCGATCACTCCCTTTACTGTGAGAGAGACAGGATCGATCACCCCCTTTACTGTGCAGAGAGAGACAGGATCGATCACTCCCTTTACTGTGAGAGAGAGACCGGATCGATCACTCCCTTTACTGTGAGAGAGACAGGATCGATCACTCCCTTTACTGTGAGAGAGACAGGATCGATCACTCCCTTTACTGTGAGAGAGAGACCGGATCGATCACTCCCTTTACTGTGAGAGAGACAGGATCGATCACCCCCTTTACTGTGCAGAGAGAGACAGGATCGATCACTCCCTTTACTGTGACAGAGAGACAGGATCGATCACTCCCTTTACTGTGAGAGAGCGACAGGATCGATCACTCCCTTTACTGTGAGAGAGAGACAGGATCGATCACTCCCTTTACTGTGAGAGAGAGACAGGATCGATCACTCCCTTTACTGTGAGAGAGACAGGATCGATCGCTCCCTTTACTGTGAGAGAGAGACAGGATCGATCACTCCCTTTACTGTGTGAGAGATAGCATCGATCACTCCCTTTACTGTGAGAGAGAGACAGGATCGATCACTCCCTTTACTGTGAGAGAGAGACAGGATCGATCACTCCCTTTACTGTGACAGAGAGAGACAGGATTGATCACTCCCTTTACTGTGAGAGAGAGACAGGATCGATCACTCCCTTTACTGTGAGAGAGAGACAGGATTGATCACTCCCTTTACTGTGAGAGAGAGACAGGATCGATCTCTCCCTTTACTGTGAGAGAGAGACAGGATCGATCACTCCCTTTACTGTGTGAGAGATAGCATCGATCACTCCCTTTACTGTGACAGAGAGAGACAGGAACGATCACTCCCTTTACTGTGAGAGAGAGACAGGATCGATCACTCCCTTTACTGTGACAGAGACAGGATCGATCACTCCCTTTACTGTGAGAGAGAGACAGGATCGATCACTCCCTTTACTGTGTGAGAGATAGCATCGATCACTCCCTTTACTGTGACAGAGAGAGACAGGATCGATCACTCCCTTTACTGTGAGAGAGAGACAGGATCGATCACTCCCTTTACTGTGACAGAGACAGGATCGATCACGCCCTTTACTGTGAAAGAGACAGGATCGATCACTCCCTTTACTGTGACAGAGAGAGACAGGATCGATCACTCCCTTTACTGTGAGAGAGAGACAGCATCGATCACTCATAGAACATAGAACATTGAACGATACAGCGCAGTACAGGCCCTTCAGCCCACAATGTTGCACCGAAATAAAAGCCAACTAACCTACACTATGCCATTATCATCCATATGTTTATCCAATAAAGTTTTAAATTCCCTCAATGTTGGCGAGTTCACGACTGTAGTAGGTGGGGCATTCCACGGCTTTACTACTCTTTGCGTAAAGAAACTACCTCTGACCTCTGTCCTATATCTGTGAGAGAGACAGGATCGATCCCTCCCTTTTCTGTGATTGAGAGAGGATCGATCACTCCCTTTACTGTGAGAGAGATAGGCTCGATCACTCCCTTTACTGTGTGAGAGATAGCATCGATCACTCCCTTTACTGTGACAGAGACAGGATCGATCATTCCCTTTACTGTGAGAGAGAGACCGGATCGATCACTCTCTTTACTGTGAGAGAGAGACCGGATCGATCACTCCCTTTACTGTGAGAGAGAGACAGGATCGATCACTCCCTTTACTGTGAGAGAGACAGGATCGATCACTCCCTTTACTGTGACAGGAGCAGGATCGATTACTCCCTTTACTGTGAGAGAGAGACAGGATCGATCACTCCCTTTACTGTGAGAGAGAGAGACAGGATCGATCACTCCCTTTACTGTGAGAGCGAGACAGGATCGATCACTCCCTTTACTGTGACAGAGAGACAGGATCGATCACTCCCTTTACTGTGAGAGAGAGACAGGATCGATCACTCCCTTTACTGTGAGAGAGAGACAGGATCGATCACTCCCTTTACTGTGACAGAGACAGGATCGATCACTCCCTTTACTGTGAGAGAGAGACAGGATCGATCACTCCCTTTACTGTGTGAGAGATAGCATCGATCACTCCCTTTACTGTGACAGAGAGAGACAGGATCGATCACTCCCTTTACTGTGAGAGAGAGACAGGATCGATCACTCCCTTTACTGTGACAGAGACAGGATCGATCACGCCCTTTACTGTGAGAGAGACAGGATCGATCACTCCCTTTACTGTGACAGAGAGAGACAGGATCGATCACTCCCTTTACTGTGAGAGAGAGACAGCATCGATCACTCATAGAACATAGAACATTGAACGATACAGCGCAGTACAGGCCCTTCAGCCCACAACGTTGCACCGAAACAAAAGCCATCTAACCTACACTATGCCATTATCATCCATATGTTTATCCAATAAAGTTTTAAATGCCCTCAATGTTGGCGAGTTCACGACTGTAGTAGGTGGGGCATTCCACGGCTTTACTACTCTTTGCGTAAAGAAACTACCTCTGACCTCTGTCCTATATCTGTGAGAGAGACAGGATCGATCCCTCCCTTTTCTGTGATTGAGAGAGGATCGATCACTCCCTTTACTGTGAGAGAGATAGGATCGATCACTCCCTTTACTGTGTGAGAGATAGCATCGATCACTCCCTTTACTGTGACAGAGACAGGATCGATCATTCCCTTTACTGTGAGAGAGAGACAGCATCGATCACTCCCTTTACTGTGACAGAGACAGGATCGATCACTCCCTTTACTGTGAGAGAGACAGGATCGATCACTCCCTTTATTGTGACAGAGAGACAGGATCGATCACTCCCTTTACTGTGAGAGAGAGACAGGATCGATCACTCCCTTTACTGTGACAGAGAGACAGGATCGATCACTCCCTTTACTGAGAGAGAGAGACAGGATCGATCATTCCCTTTACTGTGAGAGAGAGACCGGATCGATCACTCTCTTTACTGTGAGAGAGAGACCGGATCGATCACTCCCTTTACTGTGAGAGAGAGACAGGATCGATCACTCCCTTTACTGTGAGAGAGACAGGATCGATCACTCCCTTTACTGTGACAGGAGCAGGATCGATTACTCCCTTTACTGTGAGAGAGAGACAGGATCGATCACTCCCTTTACTGTGAGAGAGAGAGACAGGATCGATCACTCCCTTTACTGTGAGAGAGAGACAGGATCGATCACTCCCTTTACTGTGACAGAGAGACAGGATCGATCACTCCCTTTACTGTGAGAGAGAGACAGGATCGATCACTCCCTTTACTGTGACAGAGAGAGACAGGATCGATCACTCCCTTTACTGTGAGAGAGAGACAGGATCGATCACTCCCTTTACTGTGACAGAGAGAGACAGGATCGATCTCTCCCTTTACTGTGAGAGAGAGACAGGATCGATCACTCCCTTTACTGTGAGAGAGATAGCATCAATCACTCCCTTTACTGTGAGAGACAGCATCGATCACTTCCTTTACTGTGAGAGAGAGACAGGATCGATCACTCCCTTTACTGTGAGAGAGAGACCGGGTCGATCACTCTCTTTACTGTGAGAGAGAGACCGGATCGATCACTCCCTTGACTGTGAGAGAGAGACAGGATCGATCACTCCCTTTACTGTGAGAGAGACAGGATCGATCACTCCCTTTACTGTGACAGGAGCAGGATCGATTACTCCTTTACTGTGAGAGAGAGACAGGATCGATCACTCCCTTTACTGTGACAGAGAGAGACAGGATCGGTCACTCCCTTTACTGTGAGAGAGAGACAGGATCGATCACTCCCTTTACTGTGAGAGAGAGACCGGATCGATCACTCTCTTTACTGTGAGAGAGAGACCGGATCGATCACTCCCTTTACTGTGAGAGAGAGACAGGATCGATCACTCCCTTTACTGTGAGAGAGACAGGATCGATCACTCCCTTTACTGTGACAGGAGCAGGATCGATTACTCCCTTTACTGTGAGAGAGAGACAGGATCGATCACTCCCTTTACTGTGAGAGAGAGAGACAGGATCGATCACTCCCTTTACTGTGAGAGAGAGACAGGATCGATCACTCCCTTTACTGTGACAGAGAGACAGGATCGATCACTCCCTTTACTGTGAGAGAGAGACAGAATCGATCACTCCCTTTACTGTGACAGAGAGAGACAGGATCGATCACTCCCTTTACTGTGAGAGAGAGACAGGATCGATCACTCCCTTTACTGTGACAGTGAGACAGGATCGATCACTCCCTTTACTGTGAGAGAGAGACAGGATCGATCACTCCCTTTACTGTGAGAGAGAGAGACAGGATCGATCAATCCCTTTTCTGTGAGAGAGAGACA
This sequence comes from Scyliorhinus torazame, assembly GCF_047496885.1. Lineage (NCBI taxonomy): Eukaryota > Metazoa > Chordata > Chondrichthyes > Carcharhiniformes > Scyliorhinidae > Scyliorhinus > Scyliorhinus torazame. The sequence continues at coordinate 336,866,038 of NC_092710.1, read as the reverse complement.
GGATCGATCTCTACCTTTACTGTGAGAGAGAGACAGGATCGATCACTCCCTTTACTGTGAGAGAGATAGCATCGATCACTCCCTTTACTGTGACAGAGAGAGACAGGATCGGTCACTCCCTTTACTGTGAGAGAGAGACAGGATCGATCACTCCCTTTACTGTGAGAGAGAGACAGGATCGATCTCTCCCTTTACTGTGAGAGAGAGACAGGATCGATCACTCCCTTTACTGTGAGAGAGATAGCATCGATCACTCCCTTTACTGTGAGAGACAGCATCGATCACTCCCTTTACTGTGAGAGAGAGACAGGATCGATCTCTCCCTTTACTGTGAGAGAGAGACAGGATCGATCACTCCCTTTACTGTGAGAGAGACAGGATCGATCTCTCCCTTTACTGTGAGAGAGAGATAGGATCGATCACTCCCTTTACTGTGTGAGAGAGACAGGATCGATCACTCCCTTTACTGTGAGAGAGAGACAGGATCGATCTCTCCCTTTACTGTGAGAGAGAGAGACAGGATCGATCACTCCCTTTACTGTGAGAGAGAGACAGGATCGATCTCTCCCTTTACTGTGAGAGAGAGACAGGATCGATCACTCCCTTTACTGTGTGAGAGATAGCATCGATCACTCCCTTTACTGTGACAGAGAGAGACAGGATCGATCACTCCCTTTACTGTGAGAGAGACAGGATCGATCACTCCCTTTACTGTGACAGGAGCAGGATCGATTACTCCCTTTACTGTGAGAGAGAGACAGGATCGATCACTCCTTTACTGTGAGAGAGAGACAGGATCGATCACTCCCTTTACTGTGAGAGAGATAGCATCGATCACTCCCTTTATTGTGAGAGAGATAGCATCGATCACTCCCTTTACTGTGAGAGAGAGACAGGATCGATCACTCCCTTTACTGTGAGAGAGATAGCATCGATCACTCCCTTTACTGTGAGAGAGACAGCATCGATCACTCCCTTTACTGTGAGAGAGAGGCAGGATCGATCACGCCCTTTACTGTGAGAGAGACAGGATCGATCACTCCCTTTACTGTGACAGAGAGAGACAGGATCGGTCACTCCCTTTACTGTGAGAGAGAGACAGGATCGATCACTCCCTTTACTGTGAGAGAGAGACCGGATCGATCACTCCCTTTACTGTGAGAGAGAGACAGGATCGATCACTCACTTTACTGTGAGAGAGACAGGATTGATCACTCCCTTTACTGTGACAGGAGCAGGATCGATCACTCCCTTTACTGTGAGAGAGAGACAGGATCGATCACTCCTTTACTGTGAGAGAGAGACAGGATCGATCACTCCCTTTACTGTGAGAGAGACAGGATCGATCACTCCCTTTACTGTGACAGAGAGAGACACGATTGGTCACTCCCTTTACTGTGAGAGAGAGACAGGATCGATCACTCCCTTTACTGTGAGAGAGAGACAGGATCGATCACTCCCTTTACTGTGAGAGAGAGACAGGATCGATCACTCCCTCTACTGTGAGAGAGACAGGATCGATCACTCCCTTTACTGTGACAGGAGCAGGATCGATCACTCCCTTTACTGTGAGAGAGTGACAGGATCGATCACTCCCTTTACTGTGAGAGAAAAACAGGATCGATCACTCCCTTTACTGTGAGAGAGACAGGATCGATCACTCCCTTTACTGTGAGAGAAAAACAGGATCAATCACTCCCTTTACTGTGAGAGAGACAGGATCGATCACTCCCTTTACTGTGAGAGACAGGATCGATCACTCCCTTTACTGTGACAGAGAGAGACAGGATCGGTCACTCCCTTTACTGTGAGAGAGAGACAGGATCGATCACTCCCTTTACTGTGAGAGAGAGACCGGATCGATCACTCCCTTTACTGTGAGAGAGAGACAGGATCAATCACTCCCTTTACTGTGAGAGAGACAGGATCGATCACTCCCTTTACTGTGAGAGACAGGATTGATCACTCCCTTTACTGTGAGAGAGAGACAGGATCGATCACTCCCTTTACTGTGACAGAGACAGGATCGATCACTCCCTTTACTGTGAGGGAGACCGGATCGCTCACTCCCTTTACTGTGAGAGAGACAGGATCGATCACTCCCTTTACTGTGAGAGAGACAGCATCGATCACTCCCTTTATTGTGAGAGAGAGACAGGATCGATCACTCCCTTGACTGTGACAGAGAGACAGGATCGATCACTCCCTTTACTGTGAGAGAGACAGGATCGATCACTCCCTTTACTGTGAGAGACAGGATCGATCACTCCCTTTACTGTGACAGAGAGAGACAGGATCGGTCACTCCCTTTACTGTGAGAGAGAGACAGGATCGATCACTCCCTTTACTGTGAGAGAGAGACCGGATCGATCACTCCCTTTACTGTGAGAGAGAGACAGGATCAATCACTCCCTTTACTGTGAGAGAGACAGGATCGATCACTCCCTTTACTGTGAGAGACAGGATTGATCACTCCCTTTACTGTGAGAGAGAGACAGGATCGATCACTCCCTTTACTGTGACAGAGACAGGATCGATCACTCCCTTTACTGTGAGGGAGACCGGATCGCTCACTCCCTTTACTGTGAGAGAGACAGGATCGATCACTCCCTTTACTGTGAGAGAGACAGCATCGATCACTCCCTTTATTGTGAGAGAGAGACAGGATCGATCACTCCCTTGACTGTGACAGAGAGACAGGATCGATCACTCCCTTTACTGTGACAGGAGCAGGATCACTTGCTCCCAGTCGTCTGTGACATAATATCCACTCATGTATATAATGAGATGCAGACAGGCAGTGATTGACACACAGGATAACCAATGAACACACACAACACAGAACAACCAATCACCAGACAGGACCCCACCATTATAAAGCACACAGGGCATTAAGACTCTCCCTCTCTCACAGGACACAGCTACTGAGATAGTAAGAGTGCACAAGCCAGTGAGCACTATCACCATGAGGTAGAGAGCTAGTCTGGTCAGGCCAGTAGGAGGTTATCAGTTAGATTGATCGAGTGTCAACTCACAGCAGACTATGTACAGCAATCGGGAAGTTCAATAAAACAGTGTTGCACCATCTCCCGTTCAGAAGCCCGTTTCTAGTTTCACTGCATCCAGTTGCAGTCAACGTTGAACCAACCTACTTAACACATCATGGTACCAGAGTGCTATTAATCCTAACGAACCTACCTCGAGTGAATCTGCAACGACCAGCAAGCAGCCATCCAGCGGCATGGAAAGGATCCAGCCTCCTTCGCAACTCCGGATCTCCGGCAACCTCGGCGCCAACTGGAAAGTCTTCAAACAAAAGTTCCTCCTGTACATCGAGACCTCCGACCTCGAGGCACGATCGGAAGCCAGAAAGATCGTGCTGTTCCTGTCAACTGCGGGGGATCACGCCATCCACAGCTATAACTCGCTCACGTTTGCCGATGGCGAAGACAAGACGAAGTTCAAGACAGTTCTGCTGAAATTCGACAGCCACTGCGACATTGAGGTGAATGAGAGCTTTGAACGGTACATCTTCCAACAGAGGCTTCAGGGTAAGGATGAACCTTTTCAGTCCTTCTTGACCCATCTCTGGATCCTAGCGCAGTCATGTAACTATGACTCGACGACTGATTCCATGATCCGGGATCAGATCGTTTTCGGGGTCCAGTCCGACCCCCTCAAAATCAAACAGTTGACCCTCTCCATCGCCATCGAAACGTGCATTGTCCATGAGCATGCCAGAAATCGCTACTCCCGCATCAGGGCGGCCGAAACTGCAAAACTGGCCTCCCACGAGGCAGAAAGGGTGCAGGCCATGGCGAAAATGCAAGGCTTGAACATCGAGGAGAGTGGCCGTTTCGCGCGCTTTTCTTGGGTCCCCACGCATGTGCGCCACAACCGGGTAGACGATGAGGCCGAAAACCCTGAGGCGCATGCGCGAACGTCGGCCGACCGCACTGCGCATGTGCGATGGCGCACAGAACGTGCGGACGTCAGCGTCATGACGTGTCTGAATTGTGGCTCCGCCCATTTAAAGAAGCAATGTCCAGCCAAAGGCAGGCGATGTCTAGTGTGGAAAGCCTGGCCACTTCGCGGCCTTCTGCAGGTCCACTCCACCGAACAACAGCCAGCGATCCCAGCTGCAGCGCAGACGTGTCCGCTGCGTACAGCAAGGCATGCAGGATTCTGATCCAGACAGCCCAACGGACCCCGATGCTGACTGCCTCGAGTCTCCATATCGGGTGGGCATCATCACCACACGCGAGCTGGTCTCCTCCGCTCCTGCAAACCGCCTTTCGATCCTCAGTGTGGATCCTGACGACGAGTGGTGTGCCGTCATCACGGTCAACCAGTCTCGCATCCGATTTAAATTGGACACTGGTGCGTCTGCAAACCTCATATCACAGTCGGACCTCAACAGCATCCGAGACCAACCTAGCATTCTTCCACCAGCCTGCCAGCTCCTTGACTACAATGGTAATGCCATAGCTGCCAGTGGGTCGTGCCAGCTAGGTGTCTCTCACAAGGCAATCAAGGTGATGTTGAGATTCGAGATCGTCCGGGCTGACACGGCATCCCTGCTCGGTGCTAGCGCATGCAAACTCCTAAATCTGGTCCAGCGAGTTCATGCCATGTCCTCGACACCGGCGACTGCCTCGCCCAATGCGAATCTCCAGGCTGAGATAGACGACATTCTCACACAATACCACAGTGTGTTTGATGGGATGGGCACGCTCCCATATCGCTACAAGGTATTGCTCAAGCCGAATGCCACCCCAGTCATCCATGCACCACGCCGGGTGCCGGCTCCCCTCAAGGATCGTCTGAAAACGCAGCTACGAGAGCTCCAAGACCAGGGCATCACCTCAAAGGACACGGAACCCACAGACTGGGTCAGCTCCATGGTCTGCGTCAAGAAACCCTCTGGCGAAAGAGGGCAGCAGCGAGGGAGATAGGAGGAATTAGAGACAAAAGGGGAGACACGGTGCGAAGGGCAGGAAAGATAAATGAGGTGTTCAAGACCTTCTATGAGGAACTGTATAGGTCTCAACCCCCAGAGGGAGAGGAGGGGATGCGGCAGTTCCTGGACCAATTGAGGTTCCCGAAAGTGGAGGAGCAGGAGGTGGCAGGCCTGGGGGCACCGATTGGGGTGGACGAGGTTATTAAGGGACTGGGAAGCATGCAAGCAGGGAAGGCCCCAGGACCAGACGGGTTCCCGGTGGAGTATTACAGAAAATATGTGGACTTGTTGGCCCCGTTGATGGCGAGGACGTTCAATGAGGCCAGGGAAGGGGGGACTCTACCCCCGATGATGTCGGAGGCGACGATATCGCTAATTTTGAAGAGGGACAAAGATCCGTTGCAGTGCGGGTCCTATAGACCCATTTCATTGTTGAACGTGGACGCCAAATTGTTGGCAAAGGTGCTGGCATCGAGGATAGAGGACTGTGTCCCGGGGGTGGTGCACGAAGACCAGACAGGGTTCGTAAAAGGGAGACAACTGAATGTTAACGTGCGACGACTATTAGGGGTGATAATGATGCCCCCAGTGGAGGGGGAGGCAGAGATAGTGGCGGCAATGGACGCAGAGAAGGCATTTGTTAGGGTGGAGTGGGAGTATTTATGGGAAGTGTTAAGGAGGTTTGGGTTTGGGAACGGGTTTATTAGCTGGGTTAGATTTCTTTATGGGGCTCCAACGGCAAGCGTAGTTACAGGTCGACATAGATCGGAGTATTTCCGACTATATAGGGGAACAAGACAGGGATGCCCGCTGTCTCCATTGTTGTTCGCGTTGGCAATTGAACCTCTGGCCATGGCGCTGAGAGACTCCAGGAAATGGAGAGGGGTGATTAGAGGGGGAGAAGAGCACCGAGCCTCGTTATACGCGGATGACCTATTGTTATACGTGTCGGAACCAGCGGGGGGGATGATAGAGGTTATGCGAATTTTGAGGGGGTTCGGGGATTTCTCGGGGTATAGGCTAAACATGGGGAAGAGTGAATTATTTGTGATACATCCAGGGGACCAGAGTAGAGAGATAGAAGGCTTGCCTCTAAGGAAGTTGAAAGAAACTTCCGATACCTGGGGATTCAGATCGCTAGGAGCTGGGGAACCTTGCACAGACTTAATCTGACACGGTTGGTAGAACAAATGGAGGAGGACTTCAAGAGGTGGGACATGCAGCCTCTATCGCTGGCGGGCAGGGTGCAAGCAATTAAGATGATGGTCCTCCCGAGGTTCTTATTTGTATTTCAATATCTCCCTATACTAATCACTAAGACCTTTTCTAATAAAATAGACAGGAGCATCACGAGCTTCGTGTGGGCAGGGAAAGTCCCGAGAGTAAGGAGGGGGTTCCTTCAGCGTAGTAGGGACAGAGGAGGATTGGCACTACCGAACTTGGGCGATTATTATTGGGCCGCCAATGTGGCAATGATACGTAGATGGATGATGGAGGGTGAGGGAGCGGCGTGGAAAAGACTGGAGAGAAAGTCCTGTAAAGGGACGAGTTTAGAGGCGCTGGTGACGGCGCCGCTACCGATCTCACCTAAAAAGTTTACCACGAACCCGGTGGTGGCGGCAACATTGAATATCTGGGGACAGTGGAGGTGACAGAGAGGGGTGCGGGGAGCCCTGGTGGGGTCCCCAATCAGGAACAACCATAGGTTTGCCCCAGGAAGAATGGATGGAGGATTTCAGAGCTGGTACCAGTTGGGAATTCAGAAGGTGGGAGATTTATTTATAGATGGGACTTTTGCGAGCTTGGGAGCATTGGAGGAAAAGTATAAGTTGTCCCGGGGAAATTTCTTGAGATATATGCAGGTGAGGGCGTTTACTAGACAACAGGTGAGGGAATTTCCGTTGCTCCCGACACAGGGGATACAGGACAGGGTGCTTTCAGGGGTGTGGGTCGGAGAGGGCAAGGTGTCAGAGATTTACAGAGAGATGAGGGAAGAGGGGGAGGAGTCGGTGGGCGAACTAAAAGGAAAGTGGGAAGAAGAACTAGGGGAGGAGATAGAGGAGGGTATGTGGGCTGATGCCCTAAGCAGGGTAAATTCCTCTTCCTCATGCCCAGGCTTAGCCTGATTCAATTTAAGGTGCTACATAGAGCACACATAACGGGAGCAAGATTGAGCAGGTTCTTTGGAGTGGAGGACAAATGTGGGAGGTGTGGCGGGAGCCCGGCAAACCATGCACATATGTTTTGGGCGTGCCCGGCACTGGAAGGGTATTGGAAGGGAGTGACGGGAGTGATTTCGCGGGTGGTGAAGGCCCGGGTCAAACCAAGCTGGGGGTTAGCTCTATTTGGAGTTGCGGAAGAGCCGGGAGTGCAGGAGGCGAAAGAGGCCGATGTCGTGGCCTTTGCGTCCCTAGTAGCCCGGCGCAGGATCCTACTCATGTGGAAGGAGGCGAAACCCCCCGGACTGGAGGCCTGGGTAAATGATATGGCGGGGTTCATTAAACTGGAGCAGATAAAGTTTGCCCTGAGAGGATCGGCTCAAGGGTTCACCAGGCGGTGGCAGCCATTTCTCGACTACCTAGGGGAACGTTAGAGGGAAGACAGATGACCAGCAGCAGCAACCCAGGGGGAAGGGGGGGGGAGGGGGGGGGGGGGTTTAGTTTAGTTTAGGTCAAAGATAAAGGGGTTTTGTTACTTGTGTATTGTTAAAAATTTCTGTATTGTTATTGTTGCGTTTGCTTTGTAAGAGGGAAAAATTGTTGTTTGGGAAAAAAATTTCAATAAAACATATTAAAAAAAAAAGAAACCCTCTGGCGAACTCCGCATTTGCATTGATCCCACGACCTGGGGCGGAATTCTCCGACCCCCCCCCCCCCCGCAGTGGGGGCGGCGTGAATTCCGCCCCCGCCAGCTGCTGAATTCTCCGGCACCGAAAATTCAGCGGGGGTGGGAATCGCGCCGCGCCGGTTGGCGGGCCCCCCCCCCCCGGCGATTCTCCGGCCCGCGATGGGCCGAAGTCCCGCTGCTGTCATGCCAGTCCCGCCGGCGAGAATCAAACCACCAACCTTCCCGGTGGGACAAGGCGGCGCGGGCGGGCTCTGGGGTCCTGGGGGGGGGGGGGGGGGGGGGGCGCTGGGCGATCTGGCCCCGGGGGGGGGGGTGCCCCCACGGTGGCCTGGCCCGCGATCGGGGCCCACCGATCCACGGGCGGGCCTGTGCCGCGGGGGCACTCTTTTCCTTCCGCCTCGGCCACAGCCTCCGCGATGGCGATGCGGAAGTGACCCCCCTACGCATGCGCGGGGATGACATCAGCAGCCGATGCTCCCGCGCATGCGCGGACATCCGTCGGCCGGCGCAGTCCTTTCGGCCCCGGCTGGCGTGGGCCCACTTCGGCGCAGGCCCAGCCCCTCAAGGTGAGGAGAAATCCACACCTTTGGGGCGGCCCGACGCCGGAGTGGTTCCCGCTACTCCATCCTGCCGGGACACCACGCCCCGCCGGGTAGGGGAGAACCCCGGCCCAGAATCGCAACATCATGCGAGAGCATTACCCGATCCCGAAGTGTGAAGAAATAACCTGTGAGATGGCTCATGCCCAATTCTTTACCAAGCTGGACACCCGCGGTTTCTGGCAGATACAGCTGGACGAGTCCAGTCGGAATCTGTGCACGTTTAACACTCCGTTCGGCTGGTATTGCTACAACCGCAGGCCTTTTGGTATCATTTCAGCTACCGAAGTATTTCATCGCATAATGGAGCAAATGATGGAGGGCATCAAGGGGGTGCGAGTCTATGTGGACGACGTGATCATCTGGTCCACGACGCCCGAGGATCACATTGTTCGCCTCAAACAGGTTTTCCAGAGGATTCATGAAAATGGCCTCCAGCTCAACAGGGCCAAATACTCATGTGGGCGGTCCGCTATCAAGTCTCTGGGTGACCACATTTCACAGCAAGGTGTGCAACCTGACGCCGACAAGGTGCTGGCAATCAATGCCATGAAGACACCAGAGGACAAAAAGGCGGTCCTCGCACATCAAGCAGAGTGGCTTAGCTGAAGGCGAAGCTCACCACAGCCCCAGTACTGGTGTTCTTTGACCCAACCAAGGATACCAAGATATCCACAGACGCAAGCCAGGCCGGCATTGGGGCGGTGCTCCTCCAGCGAGACGATTCCTCGTCCTGGGCTCCAGTGGCATATGCCTCCAGGGCCATGACTCCGACCGAACAACGGTATGCCCAGATCGAAAAGGAGTCTCTGGGTCTCCTGACAGGAATAGTCAAGTTCCCTGACTACGTAGACGGTCTGCCGAAGTTCACGGTGGAAACAGACCACAGGCCTCTAGTCCACATAATCCAGAAGGATTTACATGACATGACACCCTGGCTGCAGCGAATTCTTCTTTGTCTCCGCCGATATGACTTTGAACTCGTCTATACACCGGGCAAGGAGCTGATCGTCGCGGATGCCCTATCCCGATCCATCACCACTCCGTGTGAACCGGGCGACTTCATTCGCCACATCGAGGCACAGGTGCAGTTGTGTGCCAGCAACCTCCCAGCCACTGATGGACGAGTTGTCCAGATACTGCCGAAGAAACTGCCAAAGATCCTCTACTGCAGCGCGTGATGCAACACCTTGCCCATGGCTGGCAAAAGGGGCAGAGCCCCCAGTTCTTCAACGTTAAGGACGAGTTAAGGTTGTTGAGGGGATCCATCTTAAACTAGATAGAATCGTCATTCCCCAAAGCATGCAAGCCATGGTGCTCAGACAGATCCATGAAGGTCACCTAGGGGTCGGAAAATGTCGAAGCAGAGCTCGGCAGGCAGTCTACTGGCCTGGCATCAGCCAGGAAATTGCCAACACAGTCCTCAACTGCACAACATGCCAGAAATTTCAACCAGCTCAGCCCAAGGAAACACTGCAACAGCACGAGATCGTGACTTCTCCATGGTCCAAGGTGGGGATAGACCTCTTTCACGCAAATGGGCGTGATTACGTGCTCTTGGTCGACTACTCCTCCAGCTACCCGGAAGTGGTGAAACTGTCGGACCTCACGTCCAAGTCAGTGATTAAAGCCTGCAAAGAGACGTTTGCCAGGCACGGCATACCACTCACAGTAATGAGTGACAACGGCCCATGTTTCTACAGCCAAGAGTGGTCCGACTGCACGATTCTACCACTTCAGTCACATCACATCCAGTCCCCATTACCCGCAATCAAACGGGAAGGCCGAAAAAGGGGTCCATATTGTCAAGCGGTTGCTGTGCAAGGCTGCAGACTCAGCCTTGGACTTCAGCCTGGCGCTGTTGGCATACAGAGCAACCCCTCTGTCGACTGGTTTGTCTCCGGCGCAGCTGCTCATGAACCGCAACCTGAGGACCACTGTTCCAGCCATCCACGTTCCAGACCTTGACCGCCTCACAGTGCTGCAGAAAGTGCAGCGATTCAGGGACCAGCAGAAGATCACGTATGATGCGCAGACCACGGATCTACCTGCGCTGGCTCCAGACGATGTTGTTCGCGTCCAGTTGCCTGAGGGAGGTTGGTCAGCCCCAGCTATTGTCGTCAGGCAGGCTGCCCCCAGGTCCTTCGTTGTCCAAATGGATGATGGCTCTATTCTACGGCGCAACAGGAGGGCGCTACGGAAAGTTCCCTGTTCACCGCCTGGCCGCACTTCTTCGCATGTCATCATGCCTCCTCCGAACACCTCGCACCACGAGGCCACCGATCTGGCAGCGATCCCGCCTCCCCATGAGGCCACCGACATGGCAGCAATCCCGCCTGTCCAAGTGCCGGCGTCCCCCCCGCCACCTCTGAGGCGATCAACAAGAATTTGTCGCCCGCCACAAAGACTGAATCTATAGACTCAAATCTTGTAAATTTTGTTCGGTTTGCTCTGTATCTGCACGATAGACACCTTCCCATGTACATCTGTTCATTCACTCACCACTTGTATATAATCATGCATGTATATATATCACCACGTTCCAAAATTTACTTCAAAAAGGGGAAATGTCATAATATCCACTCATGTATATAATGAGATGCAGACAGGCAGTGATTGACACACAGGATAACCAATGAACACACACGACACAGAACAACCAATCACCAGACAGGACACCACCACTATAAAGCACACAGGGCATTAAGACTCTCCCTCTCTCACAGGACACAGCTACTGAGATAGTTAGAGTGCACAAGCCAGTGAGGACTATCACCATGAGGTAGAGAGTTAGTCTGGTCAAGCCAGTAGGAGGTTATCAGTTTGATTGATAGAGGGTCAACTCACAGCAGTCTATGTACAGCAATCAGGAAGTTCAATAAAACAGTGTTGGACCATCTCCTGTTCAGAAGCCTGTTTCTAGTTTCACTGCATCCAGTTGCAGTCAACGTCGAACCAACTTACTTAACACCTCACCCTGATGATGGTATAATATATCTCACCTCTTTTGTTCGGTGTAGAAGGGGAGGCAGCCAATCCTTGTTGACCTCGCAGTGACTGTCTAGGAAAGTGAGTACTCCAGCTTCTGCAGCTTCTGCTCCTCGTACCCGGGACCTGATCAACCCTGAACGCAAGCAGAATGTCAGCCGAGAGTCTGTAAACTACAGTGTGCAAGTCCAGCACTTAAACTCCCTGTGATGTTGATGGTCTGGGTATGACATCCACACATCCTGTCACATGGGCAAAATTATCATTCTGTCTCCAGGCACCTCAATCTCCTAGCCCTCATCCCCCCCATTGCTGGAAAGTACCCACTCAGGGCTGCTGAGTGATAAGAGGTGAAGTGTTCTGTAGTCGAATAGCTGTGCAACAGTTGCGTATGAAGATCACACCCTCTGTCCCAGTTCCCTGGGGGATCAAACCTCAGCGTTGGGTTGGCACCTCAGGGAGAGGAGTGAATGTTTGTGCAAGGTTCAGATGGCTGAAAATAAGAAATCAAACCTTTGATCTCTGAAGATGGGGGCGATTGTCCCCCCCCCCCCCCATGCCCCTCTCCCCCACCCCCCCCCCCCCCCCCCCCCCAACCCATCCCTTCTGAAGGTATCCCTTTAAGTAAAGCTGCTGGCCCAGTGTGTGTTACCACAGGTAAATACGCTGGTTGCTGCAACTGTGAAATGGTACAGAGACCGAGCAGCTCCGAGAGCTTGTAAACCATCCGAGCAAATTGGCACCGGCTTGCAGCTCACCTTCCCGCTGCTTGTTCCTCAAACATTTCACCTTCGGGAGCCTGGTCAGTAACTGGCAGTCGTTGGCTGGAGGGAGAGAATGGCACAGTTTCATAGTTTGACAGTGGAGAGAATGGAGCTGCAGCTCGCAGCCTGAGCGTCCAAACGCCAGCAGCGATATTTAATAAAAACCTGGGAACTTGTGTTTTAGCACCGGGTAAAACTAGGAAAGGTCATCTAACATCCCCAACTGGTTCAAGTCTATAAAGAAGGACTTGCACTTACACAGCACTTTGTACAGCCCCTGACCTCTCTAGGTGCCTTGCAGTTTTGGTGGTCAGTCGCTGCTGTGATGTGGGAAAGGGGGCAGCAAATGTGCGGACAGCAAGACCCCGCAAACAGCAATTTGATCATCACTGGATCGGCAGCTGTTATTCCTGAAGTTGATGGGAGGCTCACACGCCTGCTATTCTTCCAGGTCCACTCGAGAGGGGTCTTGGTTTATGTCTCAATGGAAAGAGACACTCTGACAGTGCAGCACTCACTTGCTGCTCCACTGAGGGCCAGTCCTGGTTGTTGCAAATCTTGCAGTGGGACTTGAACCCACAACCATCTCTCTCAGAGCAGGAGCATTACCTCCTGTGGTCCAGCCCATACATGCTTTGGAAGAACAAGGGAATAGAAGGAGACCACTCAGCCCCTCTAACCTGTACCGCCAGTCAACAAGATCATGGCTGGTTTCTATCTCTACTTTGTTTATCTATCTTACCTTGCCTGCACAACTCTTTCTCCCATCTCAGACTTTAAAGATCTATTAACCCCCAAGCATCAATAGTTCTTTGGAGAAGTGAGATCTAGATTTCCACTATCAAGAACAAAGAAAAGTACAGCACAGGAACTGGCGATTTTTCCATGTATGGAATGATCGGTCTGGACTTTACGAAGAGCAATACTTTTCACTGTACCTCAGATCCAATCGTTATCCAATCGTTTGTTTGATGGAATGTTGCCTGCTTCAGAATTTACTCCTTTTAAGGACGGGTATAATTCTGCTGAAACCGGTTTTGCCCACTCCAGGGCAATTATATTCCTCCTAAAGTGCTTTGCCCGGAACTGAACACACGGCTCGAGGTGGGGTCTAATCAGGGCTCTGTACACCTGAAGCAGCAGTTGCTCCTTTTGGCATTGTGGCCCCCTTGTGATACAGGTCCATGTTCAAATCGCCTTTTATATTGTGACTCTTAGGATGTGATTTAGGCCTCGCAATTCTCTTAGTTGTGAAAACAATCACTGGGAGAGGGTTCATGACCATCGAACCCGTGTAACTTGGGGTGTGTGAGAAATTTAACATTGTCCACATCGTGTGAACTAATACATAATAAAGCAGCTCTTCCCAAATTCTGCTCCGAACATTCAATATCCCAGAGTCTAAGGTCATTTCTAATGTCCCAGAGACTATGAATATTCCCAATATTCCAGATTCTAATATAATTCCAATTTCCCAGAGTCTATGGGAATCCTCAATATTTCAGTGTCTATGAGAATTCCCAATATCCTAGAGTCTGTGAGTATTTCCAGTGTCCCAGCGTCAATGGGAATCCTCAATATCCGGGACTATGGGAATTCCCAACATTTCAGAGTCTATGGGAATCCTCAAAATCCTGGAGTCTGGGCATACAAAATTGATGACTCACAGGAAGCAGAGAGTATTGACAAATGGATATTTTTCGGGCTGGAGGAACGCTTATAGTGGAGTTCACCAGGGGTCGGTATTGGGACCCTTGCTTTTCCTGATCTATATTGATGATCTAGGGCTCGGTGTGCAGGGGACAATTTCAAAGTTTCCAGATGACACAAAAGTTGGAAGGATTGTAAACTGTGAAGAGGACAGTATAGAACTTGAAAAGGACATAGACAAGTTGGGGGAGCGGGAAGATAGGTTGTAGTTAAAGTTCAATGCGGAGAAGTGTGAGATGATGTATTTGGGTTCGATAGGAAGAACATGGAGAGACAATAGAAAAAAAATGAGGGTTAAATTCTAAAAGGGAGGTAGGAGCAGAGGGACCTGGGTGTATATGTGCATAGATCATTGAAGGTGGCAGGACAGGTGGAGAGAGCAGCTAATAAAGCATATAATATTCTGGGTTTTATTAACAGGGCATAGAGCACAAGAGCAAGGAGATTATGCTGAACTTATACAAGACACTAGTTAGACCTCAGCTGGAATATTATGTACAGTTCTGGGAACCACACAAGAGGATGTGCACAGTTCTGGGCACCACACTATAGTATATGTACAGTTCTGGGCGCCACACTATAGGATATGTACAGTTCTGGGCGCCACACTATAGGATGTGTACAGTTCTGGGCACCACACTATAGGATATGCACAGTTCTGGGCACCACACTATAGTATATGTACAGTTCTGGGCGCCACACTATAGGATATGTACAGTTCTGGGCACCAACTATAGGATGTGTACAGTTCTGGGCACCACACTATAGGATATGTACAGTTCTGGGCACCACACTATAGGATATGTACAATTCTGGGCGCCACACTATAGGATATGTACAGTTCTGGGCACCAACTATAGGATGTGTACAGTTCTGGGCACCACGCTATAGGATATGTACAGTTCTGGGCACCCCACTATAGGATATGTACAGTTCTGGGCACCAACTATAGGATATGTACAATTCTGGGCGCCACACTATAGGATATGTACAATTCTGGGCGCCACACTATAGGAAGGCTGTGATCACATTGGAGAGAGTGCAGAAGAGGTTTACAGAAATGGTTCCAGGGATGAGAAACGTCAGTGATGAGGATAGATTGGCGAGGTTGGGACTGTTCTCCTTGGAGAGAAGAAGGTTAAGAGGCGATTTGATAGAGATGTTCAAAATCACGAGGGGGCTGGACAGAGTAGAGAGGGAGAAGTTGTTCCCACTCGTAAAAGGATCACGAACAGGACGGCACAGGTTTAAAGTGAGTTACAAAAGATGCAACAGTGATGTGATAAAATCCCTCACTCAGTGAGGGGCTAATAATAATAATAATGAAATGCACTGTCTGGGAGTGTGGTGGAGGCAGGTTCAATCGAGGCATTCAAGAGGACATTCGAATGATTGTTTGAATAGAACCAATGCGCAGGGGTTACGGGGAAAAGGCAGGGGAATGGAACTGAGTCATGATGCTCATTTGGAGAGCCAGTGCAAACATGACTGGCCAAATGGCCTTCTCCTGCACTGTAACACTTCTGTGATTTACCAACTTGGCAGAAGAGTGCAGTTCCAGGCTCTGTCCAGCCGGTGGCACTGTGGAGTAAGTTTCTGAAGTCTGTCTGCAAACTCCGTCTCCACTTTTTAACCACTCCAAAGTGTTACATCCACTAACTGATCATGTGGTAGGATCCCCACCACAGGAGCAGCAACTCCGGGTTCCAGTCCAATGCCAGGGCTTGTTGGCTACGGAAGGAGCTTTCAACGTGGTTCAATGGAGGGATAAATCAGTTGGGGAATCCTTCCCCCGCTATTACCCAAAAGGATAAGGAACAGTGTGTGGGTGCAAAGATACGCTTAAACAGAACCTAACTGATCGGGAGCAATGTTTCATATGACAGTTTGCAGCACTATTGAGCAGTAGATAAAATCATCACTAAAGAAATAGATAGAAAGCTAAATTACTGCTGCCATAGAAATGGGGACTGGTGAATGGTACACCCTTGTTCAAAAAAAGGGTTGCTGGGATAAATCTGGCAAAACAGACCAGTCAGTTTTACTTCAGTGGTAGGGAACCTTTGGAAACTATCGCCTGGACAGGATAATTAAGGAAAGTTAGCATGGACTCATTAAGAGAAAATCATGTTTAACTAACTTACTGGAGCTTATTGAGAAGGCAACACAGAAGGTTGATAAGGGAAACACTGTTGATGTGGTGTATGTGGATTTTCAAAAGGCATTTGATGCAGTGCCACACAACAGACTTGTGAACAAAATTGTAGATGGTGGAATAAAAGGGAAGGTAGGCACTTGGATAAGAAATTGGCTGAGTGACAGGAGTGATAAATGGTTGTTTTTCAGATTGGAGGAAGGTTTATACTGGAGTTTCCCATGGGTCAGTGTTGGGACCCTCACTGTTCCTGATACATGTTAATGACCACTGCTGTTCATTGTAATCATTTAATTTTAATGATCTTTATTGTCACAAGTAGGCTTACATTAACACTGCAAAGTTACAGTGAAAATCCCCTAGTCACCACATTCTGGCGCCTGTTCGGGTCACAGAGGGAGAATTCAGAATGTGCAATTCATCCAACAGCACGTCTTTCGGGACTTGTGGGAGGAAACCGGAGCACCCGGAGGAAACCCACGCAGACACGGGGAGAACATGCAGACTCCACACAGACAGTGACCCAAGCCGGGAATCGAACCTGGGACCCTGGTGCTGTGGAGCCACAGTACTAACCACTGTGCTTTGAAGGGACGGTTAGGAAGTTAGTAAAGACAAATTAAAGAAAACCTTATGAAGATATTAAATATGCAAAAGTGTAATGCTCAGCAATGAGAGATTAAAGCAAGACTGCAGAACAAGCATGCTTAGGTACAAATTGATACAAGACAGGAAGCACTTAATTCACACTGCATTATTGATACCTAGCTGGCTCTACAGGTAGGGTGACCGGAAGCTAATTCAATCGAATCCAGGACATTGGCACTGTGAAGCAGTAATGTTACTGTGCCGCCTATGGTACTTATGTATGAAGTCATTGAAGATGGCAGGACATGTTGAGAGAGCAGTTAATAAAGCATCTAGTATCTTAGCCTTTAATAATAGGCTATTAATTGAGTACAAGAGTCAGGAGGTCATATTGAACTTGTATCAGACAGGAGTGAGGCCTCATCTGAAGAACTGCGACCAGCTCTGGACGCCATACTCGAGGAAGGGTGTGAAGGCATTAGAGAGAGTGCAGAAGAGATTCACAAGCATGATTCCAGCGACAAAGAACTGTATCATTGAGGATAGGTTGGAGAGGCTGGATCTGTTTACCTTGGACAGAAGGCAGAGAGCAGACTTGATGGAGGTATTGAAGATCCGACGGGGCATGGAGAGGGTAAATAGTGAGATACTGCTCCCACACAAGAGAGCATCGAGAATGAGAGGACACGGATTCAATATAATGGACAAAGTGAGCAAAAGTGATGGAGGAAAAATATATTTCAGAGGGTGTTTAGAACCTGGAACGAACTTCCTGAGAAGGTGGTGGAGGCAGATTTGATCGAGGTATTCAACAGGGAATTAGATTGTTATCTGAAAAGAATGTGTACGGGTACAGGGATAAGGCAGGGGAGTGGGATTAGGTGGAATGCACTTTCAGAGAGCCAGTGCAGACTTGATCTACACTGCAAAGATTCTGTGATATATCGCACAATAAGGCCATTCGGGCCACTGTTCCTGTACCTTCCTCAATCCACATTCTTCATTTTCATATATTTAATCCAACTCCCTTTTAAATGATTAAATCCCTGAAACACTGAGACGTGAGCTTTTTCTGTCACCAGAGTGGTTGAAGGAAAGGTCAGTCTAGAGGTTATCCGATACTTACCGTCCTCACTGAAGTCATCGACTAGAATGATCTCATGGACGAGGTAGGCAGGACTGCGATTCAGCACACTGTCAGCAAAAAAAGATGGAAACATTTCAATTAGGGAGTAATGACGAAGCCTGGTCTGTGGAATCTAATCATTGAATAAAATAACTAAAGTGTTACTTTACAAGGGGGCACAGGCTCAAGGTGAGGGGGGAAAGGTTCAGTGGGGATGTGCGGGGAGAGGGTGGTGGTGGCCTGGAATGCACTGCCAAGTGAGGCGGATACATTAGCGACCTTACCTAGATGGACACATGAACAGATGGGGTATAGAATGATACAGGCGGTTGGTCTGGATAGGACACGTGATCGGCGCAGGCTTGGAGGGCCGAAGGGCCTGTTCCTGTGCTGTATGCTTCTTATTTGGGAATTAATGTTACATTTTATCAAAGGATGAAGTAAGAATCAAAAATTAATTGGGTTCACATGATATGTTATGGGTTTTGAAACAAGTCAATTGATTACAACTAGCCAGCCAATCAAGACTAACTTCCCAATGGCAGCCAGCCAATGACAACCACGCTCCCAATGGCAGTTCACCAATCACAACCAACCTCACAAGGGCAGCCAGCCAATTACAACCACTCTTCCAATGACAAGCTACCAATCACAACCAACCTGCCAAAAGCAGCCAACTAATCACAACCAACTCCCAATAGCAGCCAACCAATCACAACCAACCTTCCAATTGCATCCAGCCAATCACAGCCAACATCCCAATGGCAGCCAACCAATCACAACCAACCTCCCAATGGCAGCCAACCAATCACAATCAACCTCCCAATTACAATCTACCAATAGAATCAAACTCCCAATGGCAGCCAACCAATCATTTAAAAAAAAAAGTTTTCTCATTCAAATTTTTAACATATTCACATTCAAAACACCTAATGTTACAAAGTAAAACCAACAGAAGGGCAGCACGATAGCATTGTGGATAGCACAATTGCTTCACAGCTCCAGGGTCCCAGGTTCGATTCCTGCTTGGGTCACTGTCTGTGCGGAGTCTGCACATCCTCCCCGTGTGTGCGTGGATTTCCTCCGGGTGCTCCGGTTTCCTCCCACAGTCCAAGATGTGCAGGTTAGGTGGATTGGCCATGATAAATTGCCCTTAGTGTCCAAAATTGCCCTTAGTGTTGGGTGGAGTTACTGGGTTATGGGGATAGGGTGGAGGTGTGGACCTTGGGTAGGGTGCTCTTTCCAAGAGCCGGTGCAGACTCGATGGGCCGAATGGCCTCCTTCTGCACTGTAAATTCTATGATAACACAAAACCCCCAAACCACCCCCCAATATCCTAAGTCTCCTCCCCTAGCAGTTGATGGTAACCAGCTCCTTGCAATGTAGTGTAAACAGACCCCACCCCAACCAAGTGCAAAAACTCCACTAAACCCCCCAGCCACACCGAGGCACAGGGTGCAGAGACTGACCTCCACCCCAACAGGACCCGCCTGCGAGCGATCAATGAGGTGAAGGCTAAAACATCTGCCCCCGCTCCCGTCTGCCACTCCGTCAGGTCTGACACCCCGAATGTGGCCCCCAGGTGATTGGGCTCTAAGTGCACTGCAAGGTCACCAACATGGTTCTGAAGAATGACCTCCAACCTTTCCCCAACATTGGGCAGGACCAGAACATCTGTCCGTGATTGGCTGGGCCCCTCCCTCACCGCTGTATCTCCTCTACCCCCTCAAACAACCAGCTTATCCGCGACTTTGTCAGGTGTGCTCCCTTTCGCTGTATCAACCCCAGCCTCGCGCGCAAAGTTGAGGCATCATGTTCTATTCACCCTCCGCAGCACCTCACACCCCAGTCCCTCCTCCAACGCCAACCCCAGTCCCTCCTCCCACTTGGCCTTAACTTCCTCCAGAGACGGCGTATCCTCCTCCAAAATCCTCCCATGGATCGCCAAGGTGACCCCCCCACCCCCCCTCCCACCGCTGAGTGGAGTCAGAGGAAATGGATGAGATTCTTAATGAGTACTTTGCATCGGTATTCACCAAGGAGAGGGACATGACGGATGTTGAGGCTAAGGATGGATGTTTAAATACTCTAGGTCAAGTCGGCATAAGGAAGGGGGAAGTTTTGGGTATTCTAAAAGGCATTAAGGTGGACAAGTCCCCAGGTCCGGATGGGATCTATCCCAGGTTGCTGAGGGAAGCGAGGGACGAAATAGCTGGGGCCTTAACAGATATCTTTGCAGCATCCTTGAGCTCGGGTGAGGTCCTGGAGGACTGGAGAATTGCTAATGTTGACCCTTTGTTTAAGAAGGGTAGCAGGGATAATCCAGGGAATTATAGACCTGTGAACTTGACGTCAGTGGTAGGCAAACTGTTGGAGAAGATACTGGGGGATAGGATCTATTCACATTTGGAAGAAAATAGACTTATCAGTGATAGGCAGCATGGTTTTGTGCAGGGAAGGCCAGGGGCTGTTTAGCATAGGGCTAATTCGTTGGCTTTGAAAGCAGACCAAGGCAGGCCAGCAGCACGGTTCGATTCCCGTAACAGCCTCCCCGAACAGGCGCCGGAATGTGGCGACGAGGGGCTTTTCACAGTAACTTCATTTGAAGCCTACTTGTGACAATAAGCGATTTTCATTTCATTTCTTACAAATCTAATATAATTCTTTGAGGAAGTGACAAAGTTAATTGATGAGGGAAGGGTTGTAGATGTCATATGCATGCACCTCAGTAAGGCGTTTGATAAAGTTTCCCATGGCAGGTTGATGGAAAAAGTGAAGTTGTATGGGGTTCAGGGTGTACTAGCTAGATGGATAAAGAACTGGCTGGGCAACAGGAGACAGAGAGGAGTGGTGGAAGGGAGTGTCTCAAAATGGAGAAAGGAACTACTGGTGTTCCACAGGGATCCGTGCTCGGACCACTGTTGTTTGTGATATACTGGTTTAGCACAGGGCTAAATCACTGGCTTTGAAAGCAGACCAAGGCAGGCCAGCATCACGGTTAAATTCCCGTGCCAGCCTCCCTGAACAGGCGCCGGAATGTGGCGACTAGGGGCTTTTCACAGTAACTTCATTTGAAGACTACTTGTGACAATAAGCGATTTTCATTTCATTTCATTTCATAAATGATCTGGACGAAGGTATCGGTGGTCTGATTAGCAAGTTTGCAGATGATGCTAAGATTGGTGGAGTTGCAGATAGCGAGGAGGACTGTCAGAGAATACAGCAAAATATAGATGGATTGGAGAGTTGGGCAGAGAAATGGCAGATGGAGTTCAATCCAGGCAAATGCAAGGTGATGCGTTTTGGAAGATCTAATTCAAGAGCGGACTATACGGTCAATGGAAGAGTCCTGGGGAAAATTGATGTACAGAGAGATCTGGGAGTTCAGGTCCATTGTACCCTGAAGGTGGCAACACAGATCGATAGAGTGGTCAAGAAGGCATACAGCATGCTTGTCTTCATCGGACGGGGTATTGAGTACAAGAGTCGGCAGGTCATGTTACAGTTGTATAGGACTTTGGTTAGGCCACATTTGGAATACTGCGTGCAGTTCTGGTCGCCACATTACCAGAAGGATGTGGATGCTTTAGAGAGGGTGCAGAGGAGGTTCACCAGGATGTTGCCTGGTATAGAGGGTGCTAGCTATGAAGAAAGGTTGAGTAGATTAGGATTGTTTTCGTTGGAAAGACGGAGGTTAAGGGGGGGACCTGATTGAGGTCTACAAAATTATGAGAGGTATGGACAGGGTGGATAGCAACAAGCTTTTTCCAAGAGTGGGGGTGTCAATTACTAGGGGTCACGATTTCAAGGTGAGAGGGGGAATGTTTAAGGGAGATGAGCGTGGAAGGTTTTTTACGCAGAGGGTGGTGGGTGCCTGGAACGCTTTGCCAGCGGAGGTGGTAGAGGCGGGCACGATAGCATCATTTAAGATTCATCTAGCCAGATATATGAATGGGCGGGGAACAGAGGGAAGTAGATCTATGGAAAATAGAAGACAAGTTGAGATAAAGGATCTGGATCGGCGCAGGCTGGGAGGGCCGAAGGGCTGTAATTTTTTTTTTCTTTGTCCACACACACACTCTGTCCACACACACACTCTGTCCACACACACACACTCTGTCCACACACACACTCTGTCCACACACACACACTCTGTCCACACACACACTCTGTCCACACACACACACTCTGTCCACACACACACTCTGTCCACACACACACACTGTCCACACACACACTCTGTCCACACACACACACACTCTGTCCACACACACACACACTGTCCACACACACACTCTGTCCACACACACACACACACTGTCCACACACACACTCTGTCCACACACACACTCTGTCCACACACACACACACACACTGTCCACACACACACTCTGTCCACACACACACTCTGTCCACAAACACACTCTGTCCACACACACACTCTGTCCACACACACACAGACACACTGTCCACACACACACTCTGTCCACACACACACACTGTCCACACACACACACACACTGTCCACACACACACTCTGTCCACACACACACACTGTCCACACACACACACTGTCCACACACATACTCTGTCCACACACACACACTGTCCACACACACACACACTCTGTCCACACACACACTCTGTCCACACACACACACACACTGTCCACACACACACACACACTGTCCACACACACACTCTGTTCACACACACACACTCACACACTGTCCACACACACACACACACACACTGTCCACACACACACACACACTGTCCACACACACACTCTGTCCACACACACACAGACACACTGTCCACACACACACTCTGTCCACACACACACACACACTGTCCACACACACACACACACACACTGTCCACACACACACACACACTGTCCACACACACACTCTGTCCACACACACAGACACACTGTCCACACACACACTCTGTCCACACACACACACACACTGTCCACACACACACACACACACTGTCCACACACACACACACACAGTCCACACACACACTCTGTTCACACACACACACATACACACTGTCCACACACACACTGTCCACACACACACTCTGTCCACACACACACACTCTGTCCACACAAACACTCTGTCCACACACACACACTCTGTCCACACACACACTCTGTCCACACACACACACACACACACTGTCCACACACACACTCTGTCCACACACACACACACTGTCCACACACACACTCTGTCCACACACACACTCTGTCCACACACACACACACTGTCCACACACACACACACTGTCCACACACACACTCTGTCCACACACACACACACTCTGTCCACACACACACACACTCTGTCCACACACACACACTGTCCACACACACACACACTGTCCACACACACACACTGTCCACACACTCTGTCCACACACACACTCTGTCCACACACACACACTCTGTCCACACACACACACTCTGTCCACACACACACTCTGTCCACACACACACACACACACTGTCCACACACACACTCTGTCCACACACACACACACACACTGTCCACACACACACTCTGTCCACACACACACTCTGTCCACACACACACACTGTCCACACACACACTCTGTCCACACACACACTCTGTCCACACACACACACACTGTCCACACACACACACACTGTCCACACACACACTCTGTCCACACACACACACACTCTGTCCACACACACACACACACACTGTCCACACACACACACACACTGTCCACACACACACTCGGTTCACACACACACTTGGTTCACACACACACACACTCTGTCCACACACACACACTGTCCACACACACACACACACACACTCTGTCCACACACACACACTGTCCACACACACACTCTGTCCACAC
This sequence comes from Scyliorhinus torazame, assembly GCF_047496885.1. NCBI lineage: Eukaryota > Metazoa > Chordata > Chondrichthyes > Carcharhiniformes > Scyliorhinidae > Scyliorhinus > Scyliorhinus torazame. The sequence goes on along the minus strand of NC_092710.1, from coordinate 336,842,397 downwards.
ACACACACACACTGTCCACACACACACACTGTCCACACACACACACACACTGTCCACACACACACAGACACACTGTCCACACACACACTCTGTCCACACACACACACACACTGTCCACACACACACACACACACTGTCCACACACACACACACACACAGTCCACACACACACTCTGTTCACACACACACACATACACACTGTCCACACACACACTCTGTCCACACACACACACACTCTGTCCACACAAACACTCTGTCCACACACACACACTCTGTCCACACACACACTCTGTCCACACACACACACACACACACTGTCCACACACACACTCTGTCCACACACACACACACACACACTGTCCACACACACACTCTGTCCACACACACACTCTGTCCACACACACACACACTGTCCACACACACACACACTGTCCACACACACACTCTGTCCACACACACACACACTCTGTCCACACACACACACACACACACTGTCCACACACACACACACACTGTCCACACACACACTCGGTTCACACACACACTCGGTTCACACACACACACACTGTCCACACACACACTCTGTCCACACACACACACTGTCCACACACACACACACACACACTCTGTCCACACACACACTCTGTCCACACACACACACTGTCCACACACACACTCTGTCCACACACACACACACACTGTCCACATACACACACACACACACACACTGTCCACACACACACTCTGGCCACACTCACACTCTGTCCACACACACACTCTGTCCACACACACACACTCTGTCCACACACACACACTCTGTCCACACACACACACTCTGTCCACACACACACTCTGTCCACACACACACACTCTGTCCACACACACACACTGTCCACACACACACACTCTGTCCACACACACACTCTGTCCACACACACACTCTGTCCACACACACACTCTGTCCACACACTCTGTCCACACACACACTCTGTCCACACACACACACTCTGTCCACACACACTCACACTCTGTCCACACACACTCTGTCCACACACACACACACTCTGTCCACACACACACTCTGTCCACACACACACACACTCTGTCCACCATACACACACACTCTGTCCACACACACACACACTCTGTCCACACACACTCTGTCCACACACACACTCTGTCCACACACACACACACACTCTGTCCACACACACACACTCTGTCCACACACACTCACACTCTGTCCACACACACTCTGTCCACACACACACTCTGTCCACACACACACACACACTCTGTCCACACACACACTCTGTCCACACACACACACTCTGTCCACACACACACACACTCTGTCCACACACACACACACACACTCTGTCCACACACACTCTGTCCACACACACACTCTGTCCACACACACACTCTGTCCACACACACACTCTGTCCACACACACACTCTGTCCACACACACTCTGTCCACACACACACACTCTGCCCACACACACATACTATGTCCACATACACACTCTGTCCACACACACTCTGTCCACACACACACTCTGTCCACACACACACTCTGTCTACACACACACTCTGTCCACACACACACTCTGTCCACACACACACACTCTGTCCACACACACACACACTCTGTCCACACACACACTCTGTCCACACACACACTCTGTCCACACACACACTCTGTCCACACACACACTCTGTCCACACACACACTCTGTCCACACACACACACTCTGTCCACACACACACACTCTGTCCACACACACACTGTCCACACACACACTCTGTCCACACACACACTCTGTCCACACACACACTCTGTCCACACACACACACTCTGTCCACACACGCACTCTGTCCACACACACACTCTGTCCACACACACACTCTGTCCACACTCACACTCTGTCCACACACGCACTCTGTCCACACACACACTCTGTCCACACACACACTCTGTCCACACACACACACTCTGTCCACACACACACTGTCCACACACACACTCTGTCCACACACACACACTCTGTCCACACACACACACACTCTGTCCACACACGCACTCTGTCCACACACACACTCTGTCCACACACACACTCTGTCCACACTCACACTCTGTCCACACACACACTCTGTCCACACTCACACTCTGTCCACACACACACTCTGTCCACATACACACCCTGTCCACACACACACTCTGCCCACACACACACACTCTATCCACACACACACTCTGTCCACACACACACACACTCTGTCCACACACACACTCTGTCCACACACACACACACTCTGTCCACACACACACTCTGTCCACACACACACACTCTGTCCACACACACACTCTGTCCACACACACACACTCTGTCCACACACACACACTCTGTCCACACACACACACTCTGTCCACACACACACTCTGTCCACACACACACTCTGTCCACACTCACACTCTGTCCACACACACACACTCTGTCCACACACACACTCTGTCCACACACACAGTCTGTCCACACACACACTCTGTCCACACACACACTCTGTCCACACACACACTCTGTCCACACACACACTCTGTCCACACACACACTCTGTCCACACACACACTCTGTCCACACACACAGTCTGTCCACACACACACTCTGTCCACACACACACTCTGTCCACACACACACTCTGTCCACACACACACTCTGTCCACACACACACTGTCCACACACACACTCTGTCCACACACACACACACACTCTGTCCACACACACACACACTGTCCACAGACACACACACTGTCCACACACACACTCTGCCCACACACACACTCTGCCCACACACACACTCTGTCCACACACACACACTGTCCACACACACACTCTGTCCACACACACACTCTGTCCACACACTCTGTCCACACACACAATCTCTGTCCACACACACACTCTGTCCACACACACAGTCTGTCCACACACACACTCTGTCCACACACACACTCTGTCCACACACACAATCTCTGTCCACACACACACTCTGTCCACACACACACTCTGTCCACACACACAGTCTGTCCACACACACACTCTGTCCACACACACACTCTGTCCACACACACACTCTGTCCACACACTCTGTCCACACACACAATCTCTGTCCACACACACACTCTGTCCACACACACACTCTGTCCACACACACAGTCTGTCCACACACACACTCTGTCCACACACACACTCTGTCCACACACACACTCTGTCCACACACACACTCTGTCCACACACACACTCTGTCCACACACACACTCTGTCCACACACACACTCTGTCCACACACACACTCTGTCCACACACACACACACTCTGTCCACACACACTCTGTCCACACACACACTCTGTCCACACACACACACTCTGTCCACACACTGACACTCTGTCCACACACACACTCTGTCCACACACACATTCTGTCCACACTCACACTCTGTCCACACACACACTCTGTCCACCCACTCTGTCCACACACACACTCTGTCCACACACACACACACTCTGTCCACACACACACACTCTGTCCACACACACACACACTCTGTCCACCACACACACATACTCTGTCCACACACACACACACACACTCTGTCCACACACACTCTGTCCACACACACACTCTGTCCACACACTCTGTCCACACACACACTCTCTGTCCACACACACACAATCTGTCCACACACACACACACTCTGTCCACCACACACACACACTCTGTCCACACACTCTGTCCACACACACACTCTCTGTCCACACACACACACTCTGTCCACACACACACACACACTCTGTCCACACACACTGTCCACACACACACTCTGTCCACACACTATGTCCACACACACACTCTGTCCACACACTCTGTCCACACACACACTCTGTCCACACACACACTCTGTCCACACACACACTCTGTCCACACACACACTCTGTCCACCTACACAGTCTGTCCACACACACAGTCTGTCCACACACACACTCTGTCCACACACACACTCTGTCCACACACACACTCTGTCCACACACAGGCTGTCCACACACACACTCTGTCCACACACTCTGTCCACACACACACTCTGTCCACACACACACACTCTGTCCACACACACACACACTCTGTCCACGCACACACTCTGTCCACACTCACACTCTGTCCACACTCACACTCTGTCCACACTCACACTCTGTCCACACTCACACTCTGTCCACACTCACACTCTGTCCACACACACACTCTGTCCACACTCACACTCTGTCCACACTCACACTCTGTCCATACTCACACTCTGTCCACACTCACACTCTGTCCACACTCACACTCTGTCCACACTCACACTCTGTCCACACACACACTCTGTCCACACTCACACTCTGTCCACACACACACGCTCTCCACACACACACTCTGTCCACACACACACTCTGTCCACACACACACACACTGTCCACACTCACACTCTGTCCACACACACACTCTGTCCACACTCACACTCTGTCCACACACACACGCTCTCCACACACACACTCTGTCCACACACACACTCTGTCCACACACACACTCTGTCCACACACACTCTGTCCACGCACACACTCTGTCCACACACACACACACTGTCCACACACACACTCTGTCCACACACACACTCTGTCCACACTCACACTCTGTCCACACTCACACTCTGTCCACACACACACACTGTCCACACACACACACTGTCCACACACACACTCTGTCCACGCAGACACTCTGTCCACGCACACACTCTGTCCACGCACACACACTCTGTCCACGCACACACACTCTGTCCACACACACACTCTGTCCACACTCACACTCTGTCCACACTCACACTCTGTCCACACACACACTCTGTCCACACACACACTCTGTCCACACAGACACTCTGTCCACACACACACTCTGTCCACACTCACACTCTGTCCACACAGACACTCTGTCCACACACACACTCTGTCCACACAGACACACACACTCTGTCCACACACACACTCTGTCCACACACACACACACTCTGTCCACACACACACTCTGTCCACACACACACTCTGTCCACACACACACACTCTGTCCACACACACACTCTGTCCACACACACACTCTGTCCACACAGACACACACACTCTGTCCACACACACACTCTGTCCACACACACACTCTGTCCACACAGACACACACACTCTGTCCACACACACACTCTGTCCACACACACACACACTCTGTCCACACACACACTCTGTCCACACAGACACACACACTCTGTCCACACACACACTCTGTCCACACACACACACACTCTGTCCACACACACACTCTGTCCACACACACACACTCTGTCCACACACACACACTCTGTCCACACACACACTCTCTGTCCACACACACACACTCTGTCCACACGCACACACTCTGTCCACACGCACACACTCTGTCCACACACACACTCTGTCCACACTCACACTCTGTCCACACTCACACTCTGTCCACACTCACACTCTGTCCACACTCACACTCTGTCCACACTCACACTCTGTCCACACACACACTCTGTCCACACTCACACTCTGTCCACACTCACACTCTGTCCATACTCACACTCTGTCCACACTCACACTCTGTCCACACTCACACTCTGTCCACACTCACACTCTGTCCACACACACACTCTGTCCACACTCACACTCTGTCCACACACACACGCTCTCCACGCACACACTCTGTCCACACACACACTCTGTCCACACACACTCTGTCCACGCACACACTCTGTCCACACACACACACTCTGTCCACACACACACTCTGTCCACACACACACTCTGTCCACACTCACACTCTGTCCACACTCACACTCTGTCCACACACACACACTGTCCACACACACACACTGTCCACACACACACTCTGTCCACGCAGACACTCTGTCCACGCACACACTCTGTCCACGCACACACACGCTGTCCACACACACACACTCTGTCCACACAGACACTCTGTCCACACACACACTCTGTCCACACTCACACTCTGTCCACACAGACACTCTGTCCACACACACACTCTGTCCACACAGACACACACACTCTGTCCACACACACACTCTGTCCACACACACACACACTCTGTCCACACACACACTCTGTCCACACACACACTCTGTCCACACACACACACTCTGTCCACACACACACTCTGTCCACACACACACACTCTGTCCACACACACACTCTCTGTCCACACACACACACTCTGTCCACACGCACACACTCTGTCCACACGCACACACTCTGTCCACACACACACACTCTGTCCACACACACACACACTGTCCACACACACACACACACTGTCCACACACACACTCTGTCCACACACACACACTGTCCACACACACACACACTCTGTCCACACACACACTCTGTCCACACACACACTCTGTCCACACACACACACTCTGTCCACACACACACTCTGTCCACACACACACACTCTGTCCACACACACACTCTCTGTCCACACACACACACTCTGTCCACACGCACACACTCTGTCCACACGCACACACTCTGTCCACACACACACACTCTGTCCACACACACACACACTGTCCACACATACACTCTGTCCACACACACTCTGTCCACACACACACACTCTGTCCACACACACACACTCTGTCCACACACACACACTCTGTCCACACACACACACTATGTCCACACACACAGTCTGTCCACACACACACACTCTGTCCACACACACACACTCTGTCCACACACACACACTCTGTCCACACACACACACTATGTCCACACACACAGTCTGTCCACACACACACACTCTGTCCACACACAGTCTGTCCACACTCACACACTCTGTCCACACACACACACTCTGTCCACACACACACTCTGTCCACACACACACTGTCCACACACACACTCTGTCCACACACACACTCTGTCCACACACTCTGTCCACACACACACTCTGTCCACACACACACACACTCTGTCCACACTCACACTCTGTCCACACACACACTCTATCCACACTCACACTCTATCCACACTCACACTCTGTCCACACTCACACTCTGTCCACACTCACACTCTGTCTACACACACACTCTCACCCACACACACCAACACACTGTCTCTCCCACACCCTCTCTCTCTCACACACACACACTCCCTCTCTCTCACACACACACACTCCCTCTCTCTCACACACACACACTCCCTCTCTCTCACACACACCCTCTCTCTCCCACACGCGCACACACACACTCTCTCTCACACTCACACACACACTCTCTCACACTCACACACACTCTCTCTCTCACACTCACACACACGCTCTCGCTCACACTCACACACATTCAGAATGTCCCCTGTGCGAGTGACTGTGGTCAGACAGCAGCCACTGACCAACAGGAGGTTACACTGAGCTTACCTCCTGACAGTGCGTAGCAGGGCTGACCTGGCTTCGTTGTGGAGTGTGATGATAATGCTGGTGGGTGGAAGATCAGCATTGTACTGCTGCATGGAGCATCTGTGAAAAGACAGGGAATAATCACCAAGGAAATCCTTATAAAACATCAAGAACTCTCGAACAGGAAGTGGATATGGCCGGGAAAGCTGGCGTCTGAGTCAGTGTGTGCGGGTAGGACACAGGGACACATCCAGCTGTGAAACTGAAAACTCTGAGACTGACAGGCTGAGGGAGAGGAGGGACGGAGCAGAGAGCAATTCGGAGGGGAGCGAGTGAGCAGATCTCCCATCAAGCACAAGATTAAACCATGGAAGGAAGGATGGGTGAAGAGCCACTAGAACAGTGTCCGCTGGGGCTTCATTGGCAACACTTTTGTTTCGGAATCACAAGTTGGGGGTTCAAATCCCACTCCCGGGCTTGAGCTGAGCAGTGAAGGCTGACCCTCTGCGGGACCGAGGGAGTGCTCCCATGTTGTCTTTCAGCTGAGGCATTTATCTGTGGCCACCACCTGCCTGCTCAGGTGGCTGTCAAAGACCCCATGGTACTGGTTTGAAGATGATCAGGGGAGTTATCCCTGGTGTCCCTGCCAATATTGATTGTTGAATCAACCTGAGTAAAACAGATCATCCGACCGTGGCTTGTGGGATCTTGCTGTGCTGCATTTCCTACTCCACAACAGTGACTACCCTTCAAAAGCATTCCGTTGATTGTTAAGTGTTTTCAGACATCCGGTGATCGTGAAACACTCGATACAAATGCTAATCGTTCTCTCAGGTCTGGGGAAGAGAGGAGAGATAGGGAGCGACAGGGCCGGGTGTGATGTGAGATCAGGTTTGATCGCGAGGGTGCAGCTGAAGTCTGACAATGTTGCAGTCAGTGCTCCCAGCAGAGGGCGATGGAGAAAGGTGTGCTGTCAATCAGGAAGGGAGGAGCTCAGGAAAATTACAATCGCCAAGGAAGTGGCATTGAATAAATTGTTGGAGCTGTGGGGTGACAAGCTCGGGTCCTGACCGACTTCATCCTAGAGTTTTAAACCATCGCACCATAGAATTTCTACAGTGCAGAAGGAGGCCATTCGGCCCATTGAGTCTGCATCGACCTCTGAAAGAGCTCCACACCTAGGCCCACTCCCTATAACCCCACCTAATCTGCACATCTTCGCACCGAGGGTCCCCTGCACTGTGAGGCAGCAGTGCTAACCACTGTGCCGGCCCATCTTAAACAAAGTGACGAGTGACAAAGACACTTAATGCATTGGTTTTAATTTTCCAAAATTCTCTAGATTTGGGGAAGGTTCCATTAGATTGGAAAACAATGAATGCAACTCCATTATTCAAAAAGTGTGGGAAACTGAAAAGAGGAAATAAAGGCCAGTTAGTTTAAAATCTGTCAGAGGGAAAATGCTAGAAGTCATTATTGAAGATGTTATAAGAGGGCACTTGGAAAAATTCAAGGTAAACAGGCAGAGTCAACATGGTTTTGTGAAAGGGAAATCACATCTAACCAATTTACTGAAGTTCTTTGAAGGTGTCAGATGTGCTGTGGATAAAGGGGAACTGGTGGATGTACTGCACTTAGATTTCCAGCAAGCATGTGATAAAATGCCACATCAATGGTTATTGCGGAAAATAAAAGCTGACATTATAGGGGATAACATATTGATTAAAGATTGGCCAGCTAACAGAACGCAGAGAGAAGGCAGAAATGGGTCTTTTTCTGGTTGACAAGATGTAACGAGTGGTGAGCAACAGAGATCAGTGCTGGGGCCTCAACAATTTATATACATTTATATAAATGACTTGGATGAAGAGACTGAAGGCACGAATGTTAAATTTGCTGATGATATACAGATAGATAGGAAAGTAAGTTGTGATGGGTTCATAAGGAGGCTACAAAGGGATAGAGATAGGTTAAGTGAGTGGACAAAGATCTGGCAAATGGAGTATAATGTGGGGACATGTGAATTGCCTATTTTTGCAGGAAGAATAAAAAAGCGTATATTCTCTAAATGGTGAGAGATTGCAGAGCTCTGAGATGCAGAGGGATCTGGGTGTCCTAGTGCATGGATCGCAAACCGTTAGAATGTTTGTAGAGCAAGTAATTAGGAAAGTTAATAGATTGCGATTGTTTATTTTGAGGGGAGTTGATTGCAAAAGTAGTGAGGTTATGCTTCAGTTGTACAGGACGTTGTTGAGACCACGGGCAAATTCTCCATAATCGGCGCGATGTCCGCAACCGGCGCCAAAAACGGAGCAAATCAGTCCGGCATCGCGCCACCCAAAGGTGCGGAATCCTCCGCATCTTGAGCGGCCGAGCCCTCACCTTGAGGGGCTAGGCCCGCACCGGACTGATTTCCGCCCCGCCAGCTGGCGGGAAAGGACTTTGGTGCCCCGCCAGCTGGCGGGGCGGAAATCAGTCCGGTGGCAGAAATGGCATTGCCAGGTGGCGCATGCGCGGGAGCGTGAGCGGCCGCTCACGGCATCCCCGCGCATGCGCAGTGGAGGGAGTCTCTTCCGCCTCCGCCATGGTGGAGACCGTGGCGAAGGTGGAAGGAAAAGAGTGCCCCCACGGCACAGGCCCGCCCGCGGATCGATGGGCCCCGATCGCGGGCCAGGCCACCGTGGGGGCACCCCCCGGGGCCAGATCGCCCCGCGCCCCCCCCAGGGCCCCGGAGCAGTGGCCTCCTTCAACACGCCGGCCCCGACGCCACATGGCGCAGGACTACAGGGGCCGGCTCGTAGGAAAGGAGGCCCCCAGCCACAGAGGCCCGCCGATCGGTGGGTCCCGATCGCGAGCCAGGCCACATCGGAGGCCCCCCTCCCGGGGTCGGACACCCCTCCCCCACACAGGCCGCCACCCGACCCTGACACGCCGAGGTCCCGCCGGCCCAGAGCAAGTTAGAACGGCGCCGGCGGGACTCGGCTCTTTCCCTATCGCCGCTCGGCCCATGCGGGACGGAGAAGCGGGGGGCCAGCCGCGTAGAGCAGCCCACGACCGGCACCGCGCACTGCGGAGAATCACCTGCCGGCATCGGGGCGGCTTGGCCCGTTCGCGGTTATTCTCCGGCCTAGCGCGGGGCTGGGAGAATCCCGCCCATTGTGTCCAGCATTGGTCACCTTCAGGAAAGATGTAAATGTGTTCGAATCAGTTCAGAGAAGGTTTATAAGAATTGGTGTGTTGTCTTATGAAGAAAGGTTGGGCAGTTTGGGCTTGTATCCAATGGAATTTAGAAGAGAAAGAGATGAGTTGACTGTAACATATAAGATCCGGAGTGGCATTGACTGGGTGGATCTGGAGAGGGTCTTGTGGGGAATCAGGAACATGGGGGTCACTATTTAAAACAGAGACAAGGGGAAACCTTTTCTCAGATGGTCAGATTTTCTGGAACTCGCTTTCTCAAAGGGCAGTGGAAGCAAAGTCTTTGAATATTTCTCAGGCAAAGTGAGGTAGATTCGTGATAGACAAGCGGGTGGAAGGTTATCGAGCAGGGATGTGGGGTGTGTCATGATATTCAAACACACACATCATGATAGACACACCAACAGACAAATCAGAACACACAACACCACAACCAATGACAGAAAGATATAAAAGAACATAGAACATAGAACATAGAAAATACAGCACAGAACAGGCCCTTCGGCCCACGATGTTGTGCCGAACCTTTGTCCTAGATTAATCATAGATTATCATTGAATTTACAGTGCAGAAGGAGGCCACCCGGCCCCCCGAGTCCGCACCGGCCCCCGGAAAGAGCACCCCACCCAAACCCAACACCCCCACCCAACACCAAGGGTAATTTGGACATTAAGGGCAATTTATCATTGGCCAATTCACCTAACCTGCACATCTTTGGATTGTGGGAGGAAACCGGAGCACCCGGAGGAAACCCACGCAGACACGGGGAGGACGTGCAGACTCCGCACAGTCAGTGACCCAAGCCGGAATCGAACCTGGGACCCTGGAGCTGTGAAGCAATTGTGCTATCCACAATGCTACCGTGCTGCCCTTGAGAACAAATAAATCTACACTATATCATTTAACCGTAATCCATGTACCTATCCAATAGCTGCTTGAAGGTCCCTAATGTTTCCGACTCAACTACTTCCACAGGCAGTGCATTCCATGCCCCCACTACTCTCTGGGTAAAGAACCTACCTCTGATATCCCTCCTATATCTTCCACCTTTCACCTTAAATTTATGTCCCCTTGTAATGGTTTGTTCCACCCGGGGAAAAAGTCTCTGACTGTCTACTCTATCTATTCCCCTGATCATCTTATAAACCTCTATCAAGTCGCCCCTCATCCTTCTCCGTTCTAATGAGAAAAGGCCTAGCACCGTCAACCTTTCCTCGTAAGACCTACTCTCCATTCCAGGCAACATCCTGGTAAATCTTCTTTGCACCTTTTCCAAAGTTTCCACATCCTTCCTAAAATGAGGCGACCAGAACTGTACACAGTACTCCAAATGTGGCCTTACCAAAGTTTTGTACAGCTGCATCATCACCTCACGGCTCTTAAATTCAATCCCTCTGTTAATGAACGCGAGCACACCATAGGCCTTCTTCACAGCTCTATCCACTTGAGTGGCAACTTTCAAAGATGTATGAACATAGACCCCAAGATCTCTCAGCTCCTCCACATTGCCAAGAACTCTACCGTTAACCCTGTATTCCGCATTCATATTTGTCCTTCCAAAATGGACAACCTCACACTTTTCAGGGTTAAACTCCATCTGCCACTTCTCAGCCCAGCTCTGCATCCTATCTATGTCTCTTTGCAGCCGACAACAGCCCTCCTTACTATCCACAACTCCACCAATCTTCGTATCATCTGCAAATTTACTGACCCACCCTTCAACTCCCTCATCCAAGTCATTAATGAAAATCACAAACAGCAGAGGACCCAGAACTGATCCCTGCGGTACGCCACTGGTAACTGGGATCCAGGCTGAATATTTGCCATCCACCACCACTCTCTGACTTCTATCGGTTAGCCAGTTCGTTATCCAACTGGCCAAATTTCCCACTATCCCATGCCTCCTTACTTTCTGCATAAGCCTACCATGGGGAACTTTATCAAATGCCTTACTAAAATCCATGTACACTACATCCACTGCTTTACCTTCATCCACATGCTTGGTCACCTCCTCAAAGAATTCAATAAGATTTGTAAGGCAAGACCTACCCCTCACAAATCCGTGCTGACTATCCCTAATCAAGCAGTGTCTTTCCAGATGCTCAGAAATCCTATCCTTCAGTACCCTTTCCATTACTTTGCCTACCACCGAAGTAAGACTAACTGGCCTGTAATTCCCAGGGTTATCCCTAGTCCCTTTTTTGAACAGGGGCACGACATTCGCCACTCTCCAATCCCCTGGTACCACCCCTGTTGACAGTGAGGACGAAAAGATCATTGCCAACGGCTCTGCAATTTCATCTCTTGCTTCCCATAGAATCCTTGGATATATCCCGTCAGGCCCGGGGGACTTGTCTATCCTCAAGTTTTTCAAAATGCCCAACACATCTTCCTTCCTAACAAGTATTTCCTCGAGCTTACCAATCTGTTTCACACTGTCCTCTCCAACAATATCGCCCCTCTCATTTGTAAATACAGAAGAAAAGTACTCGTTCAAGACCTCTCCTATCTCTTCAGACTCAATACACAATCTCCCGCTACTGTCCTTGATCGGACCTACCCTCGCTCTAGTCATTCTCATATTTCTCACATATGTGTAAAAGGCCTTGGGGTTTTCCTTGATCCTACCCGCCAAAGATTGTTCATGGCCTCTCTTAGCTCTCCTAATCCCTTTCTTCAGTTCCCTCCTGGCTATCTTGTATCCCTCCAATGCCCTGTCTGAACCTTGTTTCCTCAGCCTTACATAAGTCACCTTTTTCCTCTTAACAAGACATTCAACCTCTCTTGTCAACCATGGTTCCCTCACTCGACCATCTCTTCCCTGCCTGACAGGGACATACATATCAAGGACACGTAGCACCTGTTCCTTGAACAAGTTCCACATTTCATTTGTGTCCTTCCCTGCCAGCCTATGTTCCCAACTTATGCACTTCAATTCTTGTCTGACAACATCGTATTTACCCTTCCCCCAATTGTAAACCTTGCCCTGTTGCACGTACCTGTCCCTCTCCATTACTAAAGTGAAAGTCACAGAATTGTGGTCACTATCTCCAAAATGCTCCCCCACTAACAAATCTATCACTTGCCCTGGCTCATTACCCAGTACTAAATCCAATATTGCCCCTCCTCTGGTCGGACAGTCTACATACTGCGTTAGAAAAGCTTCCTGGACACACTGCACAAACACCACCCCATCCAAACTATTTGATCTAAAGAGTTTCCACTCAATATTTTGGAAGTTAAAGTCGCCCATGACTACTACCCTATGACTTCTGCACCTTTCCAAAATCTGTTTCCCAATCTGTTCCTCCACATCTCTGCTACTATTGGGGGGCCTATAGAAAACTCCTAACAAGGTGACTGCTCCTTTCCTATTTCTGACTTCAACCCATACTACCTCAGTAGGCTGATACTCCTCGAACTGCCTTTCTGCAGCTGTTATACTATCTCTAATTAATAATGCCACCCCCCCACCTCTTTTACCACCCTCCCTAATCTTATTGAAACATCTATAACCAGGGACCTCCAACAACCATTTCTGCCCCTCTTCTATCCAAGTTTCCGTGATGGCCACCACATCGTAGTCCCAAGTACCGATCCATGCCTTAAGTTCACCCACCTTATTCCTGATGCTTCTTGCGTTGAAGTATACACACTTCAACCCCTCTCCGTGCCTGCAAGTACTCTCCTTTGTCAGTGTTCCCTTCCCCACTGCCTCATTACACGCTTTCGCGTCCTGAATATCGGCTACCTTAGTTGCTGGACTACAAATCCGGTTCCCATTCCCCTGCCAAATTAGTTTAAACCCTCCCGAAGAGTACTAGAAAACCTCCCTCCCAGGATATTGGTGCCCCTCTGGTTCAGATGCAACCCGTCCTGCTTGTACAGGTCCCACCTTCCCCAGAATGCGCTCCAATTATCCAAATACCTGAAGCCCTCCCTCCTACACCATTCCTGCAGCCACGTGTTCAACTGCACTCTCTCCCTATTCCTAGCCTCGCTATCACGTGGCACCGGCAACAAACCAGAGATGACAACTCTGTCTGTCCTGGCTTTTAACTTCCAGCCTAACTCCCTAAACTTGTTTATTACCTCCACACCCCTTTTCCTACCTATGTCGTTGGTACCAATGTGCACCACAACTTCTGGCTGCTCACCCTCCCCCTTAAGGATCCTGAAGACACGATCCGAGACATCCCTGGCCCTGGCACCCGGGAGGCAACATACCTTCCGGGAGTCTCGCTCGCGACCACAGAATCTCCTATCTATTCCCCTAACCATTGAATCTCCTACAACTATTGCTTTACTATTCTCCCCCCTTCCCTTCTGAGCCCCAGAGCCAGACTCAGTGCCAGAGACCTGGCCGCTAGGGCCTTCCCCCGGTAGGTCATCCCCCCCAACAGCATCCAAAACGGTATACTTGTTTTGAAGGGGAACGGCCACGAGGGATCCCTGCACTTTCTGCCTGTTTGTTTTTTTCCCCCTGACTGTAACCCAGCTATTCTTGTCCTGTACCTTGGGTGTGGTTACCTCCTTGTAACTCTTCTCAATCACCCCCTCTGCCTCCCGGATGATCCGAAGTTCATCCAGCTTCAGCTCCAGTTCCCTAACACGGTCTTTGAGGAGCTGAAGTTGGGTGCACTTCCCGCAGGTATAGTCAGCGGGGACACCGGTGGTATCCCTCACCACCCACATCCTACAGGAGGAGCATGTAACTGGCCTAGCCTCCATCCCCTCTTACCTGACAGAATATAGCTGCCCTGTGGACTAACTAGATCTCCGCCCACCGACCCTGCTCCCAGTCAGCTACACTTTCTGTAAACTCCTGGCTCTCTTCGCACTCTTTGCGGAAATGTCGGAAACAAAATGAAAGGAGCGCCTTACTCCCTCCTCACCTAACTCCCTTGGTCACCAAACTCTCACTATCACACTCAAATGCACCAAATTCAGCACTCAGTGCAAACAAAGTCTGCACTGTAGGGGATCACTTTTATACTGTGAGTCTAGCCTCTGAAAACCTGGCCTAATCCAATTAACTAATTAACAAGCTCCAGCTGCAAGTGCCTACAAGTAGCACAGACACGACCCCCGGTGGTCAGTATTAGCTGCAGAGGAGAACCAGGACACATCTGTTACCAAACACACTCAGGGAGACAGCACGTGCAGAGTATCCAGAACGAACTGTATTATAAGAGTTATAATAAAATAGAGTTGTACCACATACAACTGTGTTGGCTCATCTGTGCACCAGAGCACCCAACACCACATGGTACAGGAGTGGATCGATACCTGCCGGCATACCTCAGTGTACACAGACAACCAGCAGTGCCCAGGCAAAATGATAGAGCTCCCGGTTCCGCAGCCGCTCCAGTGCTACGGCGATCTCCGCGAAAACTGGCGGCGATTCCGGCAAATGTTCGAATTGTTCCTGGTGGCAGCTGAACTCCAAGACCTGGATGATAGCGAAAAAATTGAATTTCTCCTCACCATCGCCGGTGCAAGGGCAAGAGAAATATTCACAAGGTTCAGGTTCTTCAGGAGGCAGCAAAGGTACGATTACCAGGCAGTCCTGGACAAATTCTCCAAGTACTGTGAAGAAAACGCAATCCAATCGGCAAATAAAGGTAAGAAAAGCTGCAGTACTCACCTCGTGGCTGGGATCCCGGAGCCCGAATTCCCAGAGGCCGAAATCCCGGGCCTGAGAGAAGGCTGGGTCGAGGTCGGCGGCCATCTTGCTAAAGGTATCACGCTAGCACAGTTGCGCGAGCAGTGCGCAGAACCGGAAGTTTCGTTTGCGCATGCGCGAGATGCTGCGCATGCGCAGTCAAGAAAACGGCCATCGGTAAAGGAACAGCGATCTGAGCATGCGCAGTCGCTTCCTACGTGCTACATACCGAGCGTCAGGATGTCAGAGGCCCCAGACTGCACCAATTTGAAAGGGAAACGTCCCAAATCCAATTTAAAAGGGAAACGTCCCAAATCAAAAAAACAAAAATCTGTTAAAGCTGTAAAACAACCTTCCCTCACCTGGAATGACAGCACAGTGCCGCAAATCGACCCAGGAGATGAATTTGACCTCCGAAGAACCCTCCGACAAGCAGTTACCTACGCACAAGCCGATGATTCCGACCTTGAATACTTCGATGACGATCTTTACAGTGTTTCCGGACCTCGCGAGCCCAATGATAGCTCCGTGGTCCTATATGACTATGACTCGGACGAACCTTTCGTGTTGCACATTGGCGGCCCCCACATTGAATCCGACGCAGATGCGGATTCATTTTTCGGATTTGAGGATCTTCAATCCAGCAGATATGACGTTCCAACTTATCAGTACCGGATGATGCTGCAGCCTGACATTAACAGACAGGGAGCGGTGCAAGCACACGGAGAGTGCCCTGCTGCCACACAGAGCGTGGTCCACGTCCCGCTCAACGTTCCCGACTCTATGAAAGAAGACATGCAAGACTCCAGAGTGCAGTCCTCGCATGAACCAGAAGTGACTCCAGTGTCACAAGCTTCCACAGCAAGCTCGTGGACAGACTCCACAATTGCAGAAATGCAAGACTCCAGAGCGCAGTCCTTGCACGGACAAGAAGTGACTCCAGTGTCACAAGCCTCCACAGAGAGCTCGTGGACAGCCTCCACGATAGAGGCAACGCAAGACTCCAGAGCGCAGTCCTTGCACGAACAAGAAGTGACTCCAGTGTCACAAGCCTCCACAGAGAGCTCGTGGACAGCCTCCACGATAGAAGCAACGCAAGACTCCAGAGCGCAGTCCTTGCACGAACAAGAAGTGACTCCAGTGTCACAAGCCTCCACAGAGAGCTCGTGGACAGCCTCCACGATAGAAGCAACGCAAGACTCCAGAGCGCAGTCCTTGCACGAACAAGAAGTGACTCCAGTGTCACAAGCCTCCACAGAGAGCTCGTGGACGGACTCCACGATGGAAGGAACGCAAGACTCCAGAGCGCAGTCCTTGCAGGAACAAGACCATGAGGGTCTAGCAACCTCTCCTGACCAACCAGCGGCAGACGATGCAAGTCTGCCATGCTCACGTGAACAGCAAGAAGGCTATAACAGCCTACCATGCTCCACTACACAGCAGCATGAACATGACGGTCTCTCATGCTACAATGAAGGGCACAGCGCTGAAGACTGTTCAAGCCCAACTGAAGACAAGCCAAAGGAATCGCCTCGTCCAAGCCCGAAGAAAAAAGGTTTATGCGCTGACCTTCAGGATCATTATAGCCGAACAGAGATTAATAATGCTGCACGGCCACAGAAGGATGCTGAGGATTTGCTAACGAAATTAATTGAATGTTTAACTTGCAAGGAGCAGACTGAGAATTGCCAGTGTTTTAGTACGGATCGAAAAAATGGACAAGACATTGATCCTCAGGTAATGGAAATAACACAACCTGAATCATATCTACAGCAGGGACAAATGTCTCCCTTCAACACAACACCGCAAAATCCCAACTTCGGAGACCAGCAGTTAGTCAGTAATGACTCTTCAAACCTTGAGGGGAACATTAATTGCATTGAACCTATACACGCTCCACTGATTATTGAGCAGAACATTGGAGCAAGAATCCTGAGGACACCGACATCGAGTAGCCAGATAACGAATTTAAAACCCACAGCAGTTTCAAGTGAACCAAGTGTGCTTTCCACTAATGGTGAAGATGCAGATAAGGTTGACCCGATTATCCATTGTACCACACTAACCCCAGTGATTAAGCAGTTATGTATGGGGAGTATAATGTGGGCAATTGAGAACAGTAAAAGAGAGACTGTGACCATGCCAGTCCCAGCAAAATCAGACCCAGAGACCATGAAGGCATGTACATTAGACAAAGATACATATAAGGCACCTGAGAAGAAAAGTGAAACGGAATGTTCTTTGGAAAATAGTACAATGTCGATAGAAACATTGGATCCTATATTCGAGACCATACCTATGGGAGAATTTGGGGGTAATAAACAAGGTTCTGCAATGTCTGGGGGAAGATTTAAAATTCCAAAGAAGAAAAGCCCAAATGAAGGACAACGGCAAGACAATGACAGTCCACCGACATGGTGTGCACCACCAGATGAAAACTCTGACAATTTACCCAACCCTAGTGAACAGCAAGCTGCTAATGAGGATCTATCCACGGGATGTGAGACGAGTGACGACAGCATCCCACTTCCCATGCAAAAGGTGCAAGGTGACAGACCTCGCCTAGTGCGTACCGAGGCACTCGACGATCACGGTGGGACCACTGACGACTGCGGTGGCGGCGCACCGCTTCCACCCTCGATGGCTCGACCCTCTCCACTGGTTGGTGCATTCCTGCATGTTCCGACTCCAGAAGTGCAGCTTCAGGGAATCTCGGCTGCCTCCAGTGAACCTGTTGGGACTCCGGACGGGGGGCATCGACGGAAGGCAGACCGGACTCCAGATGGGGAGCAGCCAAGCGCCGACTCTGATTCGCGCACGCCAGACCTTGCTCCGGACGGGCGGTGTCGCGGCCTCGGTGATGGCATGCTCAAGGTGACGGCGGATGCCACGGCGACAGGGAATGGATCGCGTGGCAGTCCCACTGGGTCGCCAGTGGCAACCAGCACCGGCGGTCCAAGATGGACACACCAATTCGCGCCATCGCCAGACGTTGATGCGAGCAACAATTCTCTCTCCAAGGCGACATGCTTCGACGTTTCTCTGCGGAGTCGCCCTTCCGGCACAGCAGGTGGCCGGAACCAGCGTACACGGTCTCGGCCAACTTCCACATCTGGCACAGTCATCGCCTTGCATGATATTAGTGATGGTGCTACTTCGATGGCAACGACCCATCGGCTACAAGATGCCGTCCACCACAAACATAAAAAGAAAAAGACTCCACCTTGTTCCTGGCATGCAGGGCGGATGGATTGGTGCGTAGGCGCAATCAGCGAGCTTTGCGCCGCCTTCCACGCTCGCAACTGAACCGTACGCACACGCCGGATCCTCCACTGGTTCCCAAGGATGACTTCGTGGAGATGCCACGGATCATGCCCCTTCCATCGCCACCAGAACCAAACCACAGCCAAGGCACCACTAACAAAGATGTTGAATGTTATATTTGCACGAATGAAAAAACCAAGCACTGCAGGAAGTACAACAAATGGTAAAGTAGAGACTTCGGCAACAGCATCACCTCCAACAGTCCAAGGTGAACCAGTGTGACCCCAAATCTCCACAGCTGAACCGGCTTGAGGACCAGCCCATTCTTGAGGCGGTCACCCATTAGACTGGACTTATAACGCTGTTCATACGTTCAAAAAGTCAAACACTTCTGTATTATAACCTGTTGTTGTTTATTGTTCCAGATATCGTCTGACCAGACCAATGTTCAAGTTTTTTTTTCTCTCGCATCCAAGTTTTGTTATGGTACAACCTTGTTAGTGTGACGCACCCGACATCGCCCCATGTAAATAGTTACGTCATATACACACGCTGTACATAACACACACACACACTCTTCGATGCACTCACGACACAATTATATTTATAACCACGTAGGCACATATCTTTGTAAAAAGGGGGGATGTCATGATATTCAAACACACACATCATGATAGACACACCAACAGACAAATCAGAACACACAACACCACAACCAATGACAGAAAGATATAAAAGCACAGACACGACCCCCGGTGGTCAGTATTAGCTGCAGAGGAGAACCAGGACACATCTGTTACCAAACACACTCAGGGAGACAGCACGTGCAGAGTATCCAGAACGAACTGTATTATAAGAGTTATAATAAAATAGAGTTGTACCACATACAACTGTGTTGGCTCATCTGTGCACCAGAGCACCCAACACCACAGGGTGGAGGTTGCAATCAGACCAGCCATGATCTTACTGAATGGTGGAGTAGGCTCGAGGGACCGAGTGGCCTATTCTGCTCCGAATCGTATGTTCATTCGCTGTTGTTACCGAAACAGAAACAAACGTCTGCAGACGTGGAAACTGTAACAGAAAATACAGGAAACACACGAGGCTGAGGCAGGATCTGTGCAGGGGGGGGAAGAGTTGACGGAGTTTCAGATCTGTGACCCTGGCAGCTGAATTTGATGTTTGCACAGAAAGGCAGGGGGTGGGCAGGCAGGCATGGAGGCTGGGCATGGTTGCGGTGGTGTTTAGGGTAAGGGAGGATGTGTGTGTGGGGGGGTCGGGGGGATGTGTGTGGGGGTCGGGGGGATGTGTGTGTGTGGGGGTAGGGGGGATGTGTGTGTGTGGGGGTCGGGAGGATGTGTGTGTGTGTGGGGGTCGGGGGGATGTGTGTGTGTGGGGGTCGGGAGGATGTGTGTGTGGGGGGGTCGGGGGGATGTGTGTGGGGGTCGGGGGGATGTGTGTGTGGGGGGGTCGGGGGGATGTGTGTGGGGGTCGGGGGGATGTGTGTGTGTGGGGGTAGGGGGGATGTGTGTGTGTGGGGGTCGGGAGGATGTGTGTGTGTGTGGGGGTCGGGGGGATGTGTGTGTGTGGGGGTCGGGAGGATGTGTGTGTGTGGGAGTCGGGGGGATGTGTGTGTGGGGGTTGGGAGGATGTGTGTGTGTGGGGGTCGGGAGGATGTGTGTGTGGGGGGGTCGGGGGGATGTGTGTGTGTGAGGGTCGGGGGGATGTGTGTGTGGGGGGGGTCGGGGGGATGTGTGTGTGTGGGGGGGTCGGGAGGATGTGTGTGTGTGGGGGTCGGGAGGATGTGTGTGTGTGGGAGGGGCAGAGGGATGTGTGTGTGGGGTCGGGAGGATGTGTGTGTGTGGGGTCGGGGGGATGTGTGTGTGTGGGGGGGTCGGGAGGATGTGTGTGTGTGGGGGTCGGCGGATGTGTGTGTGTGGGGGTCGGGAGGATGTGTGTGTGTGGGGGTCGGGGGGATGTGTGTGTGTGGGGGTCGGGGGGGATGTGTGTGTGTGGGGGTCGGGGGGATGTGTGTGTGTGTGGGATGGGGGGATGTGTGTGTGGGCGTCGGGGGGATGTGTGTGTGGGGGGTCGGGGGGATGTGTGTGTGTGTGGGGGTCGGGAGGATGTGTGTGTGTGGGAGGGGCAGAGGGATGTGTGTGTGTGGGGGTTGGGGGGATGTGTGTGTGTGGGGGTCGGGGGATGTGTGTATGTGGGGGTGTCGGGAGGATGTGTGTGTGTGGGGGTCGGGGTATGTGTGTTTGTGGGAGTCGGGGGGATGTGTGTGCGTGGGGGTCGGGAGGATGTGTGTGTGTGTGGGGGTCGGGGGGGATGTGTGTGTGGGGGTCGGGGGGGATGTGTGTGTGTGGGGGTCGGGGGGATGTGTGTGTGGGGGTCGGGAGGATGTGTGTGTGTGGGGGTCGGGGGGATGTGTGTGTGTGGGGGTCGGGGGGATGTGCGCTTGTGGGGGTCGGGGGGATGTGTGTGTGTGGGGGGGTCGGGGGGATGTGTGTGGGGGCCGGGGGGATGTGTGTGTGTGGGGGTCGGGGGGATGTGTGTGTGGGGTGGTCGGGGGGATGTGTGTGTGGGGGTCGGGAGGATGTGTGTGTGTGGGGGTCGGGAGGATGTGTGTGTGTGGGTGTCGGGGGATGTGTGTGTGGGGGTCGGGAGGATGTGTGTGTGTGGGGGTAGGGGGGATGTGTGTGTGTGGGGGTCGGGAGGATGTGTGTGTGTGTGGGGGTCGGGGGGATGTGTGTGTGTGGGGGTCGGGAGGATGTGTGTGTGTGGGGGTCGGGGGGATGTGTGTGTGCGGGTCGGGAGGATGTGTGTGTGTGGGGGTCGGGAGGATGTGTGTGTGGGGGGGTCGGGGGGATGTGTGTGTGTGAGGGTCGGGGGGATGTGTGTGTGGGGGGGTCGGGGGGATGTGTGTGTGTGGGGGGGTCGGGAGGATGTGTGTGTGTGGGGGTCGGGAGGATGTGTGTGTGTGGGAGGGGCAGAGGGATGTGTGTGTGGGGTCGGGAGGATGTGTGTGTGTGGGGTCGGGGGGATGTGTGTGTGTGGGGGGGTCGGGAGGATGTGTGTGTGTGGGGGTCGGGGGGATGTGTGTGTGTGGGGGTCGGGGGGGATGTGTGTGTGTGGGGGTCGGGGGGATGTGTGTGTGTGTGGGATGGGGGGATGTGTGTGTGGGCGTCGGGGGGATGTGTGTGTGGGGGGTCGGGGGGATGTGTGTCTGTGTGGGGGTCGGGAGGATGTGTGTGTGTGGGAGGGGCAGAGGGATGTGGGGGTTGGGGGGATGTGTGTGTGTGGGGGTCGGGGGAAGTGTGTGTGTGGGGGTGTCGGGAGCATGTGTGTGTGTGGGGGTCGGGGGATGTGTATGTGTGGGGGTCGGGAGGATGTGTGTGTGTGGGGGTCGAGGGGATGTGTGTGTGTGGGGGTCGGGGGGATGTGTGTTTGTGGGAGTCGGGGGGATGTGTGTGCGTGGGGGTCGGGAAGATGTGTGTGTGTGTGGGGGTCGGGGGGGATGTGTGTGTGTGGGGGTCGGGGGGGGATGTGTGTGTGGGGGTCGGGAGGATGTGTGTGTGTGGGGGTCGGGGGGATGTGTGTGTGTGGGGGTCGGGGGGTTGTGTGCTGGTGGGGGTCGGGAGGATGTGTGTGTGTGGGGGGGTCGGTAGGATGTGTGTGGGTGGGAGGGGCAGAGGGATGTGTGTGTGTGTGGGGGTCGGGAGGATGTGTGTGTGTGGGGGTCGGGGGGGATGAGTGTGTGTGGGGGTCGGGAGGATGTGTGTGTGTGGGGGTCGGGGGGATGTGTGTGTTTGGGGGTCAGAGGGATGTGTGCTTGTGGGGGTCGGGGGGATGTGTGTGTGTGGGGGGGTTGGGAGGATGTGTGTGTGTGGGAGGGGCAGAGGGATGTGTGTGTGTGTGGGGGTCGGGGGGATGTGTGTTTGTGGGGGTCGGGGGGATGTGTGTGTGGGGGGGTCGGGAGGATGTATTTGTGTGGGAGGGGCAGAGGGTGTGTGTGGGGGGGTCGGGGGGATGTGTGTGTGGGGAGGTCGGGGGGATGTGTGTGTGTGGGGGCCGGGAGGATGTGTGTGTGTGGGGATCGGGGGGATGTGTGTGTGTGGGGGTCGGGGAATGTGTGTGTGGGGGGGTCGGGGGGGTGTGTGTGTGTGGGGGTCGGGGGGATGTGTGTGTGTGGGGGTCGGGGGGATGTGATTGTGTGTGGGGGTCGGGGGGATGTGTGTGTGGGGGGGTCGGGGAGATGTGTGTGTGTGGGGGGGGTCGGGAGGATGTGTGTGTGTGGGGGTCGGGGGGATGTGTGTTTGTGGGGGTCGGGGGGATGTGTGTGTGTGGGGGTCGGGGGGGTGTGTGTGTGTGGGGGTCGGGGGTGTGTGTGTATGTGTGGAAGTCGGGGGTATGTGTGTGTGGGGGGGTCGGGGGTGTGTGTTTGTGAGGGGGTCGGGGGTGTGTGTGTGTGTGTGGAGGTCGGGGGGATGTGTGTGTGGGGGTGTGGGGGGGGTCGGGGGGATGTGTGTGTGTGGGGGTCGGGTGGATGTGTGTGTGTGGGGGTCGGGGGGATGTGTCTGTGTGGGGGTCGGGGGGGATGTGTGTGGGGGGGTTCGGGGGAATGTGTGTGTGGGGGGTTTGGGGGGTGTGTGTGTGGGGGTCGGGGGTGTGTGTGTGGGGGGGTTGGGGGGATGTATGTGTGTGGGGGTCGGGGGGATGTGTGTGTGGGGGTCGGGGTGATGTGTGTGTGGGGGGGTCGGGGGTGTGTGTGTGTGGAGGTTGGGGGGATGTGTGTGGGGGGGTCGGGGGTGTGTGTGTGGGGGGGTTGGGGGGATGTGTGTGTGTGGGGGTCGGGGGGATGTGTGTGTGTGGGGGTCGGGGGGATGTGTGTGTGTGGGGGTCGGGGGGATGTGTGTGTGTGGGGGTCGGGGTGATGTGTGTGTGGGGGGGTCGGGGGTGTGTGTGTGTGTGGAGGTCAGGGGGTTGTGTGTGTGGAGGGGTCGGGGGTGTGTGTGTGTGTGGGGGTCAGGGGATGTGTGTGTGTGTGGGGGGGTTGGGGGATGTGTGTGTGTGGGGGTCAGGGGGGATGTGTGTGTAGGGGTGTCGGGGGGGATGTGTGTGTAGGGGTGTGGGGGGGATGTGTGTGTGTGTGTGTCGGGAGCATGTGTGTGTGTGGGAGAGGCAGAGGGTGTGTGTGTGTGGGGGTCGGGAGGATGTATGTGTGTGGGGGGGTCGGGGGGGGGATGTGTGTGTGGGGAGGTCTGGGGGATGTGTGTGTGTGGGGGCCGGGAGGATGTGTGTGTGTGGGGGTCGGGGGGATGTGTGTGTGTGGGGGTCGGGGGGGTGTGTGTGTGTGGGGGTCGGGGGGATGTGTGTGTGTGGGGGTCGGGGGGATGTGTGTGTGGGTTGGTCGGGGGGATGTGTGTGTGGGGGTCGGGAGGATGTGTGTGTGTGGGGGTCGGGAGGATGTGTGTGTGTGGGTGTCGGGGGGATGTGTCTGTGTGGGGGTCGGGGGGATGTGTGTGGGGGGGTTCGGGGGAATGTGTGTGTGGGGGGTTTGGGGGGTGTGTGTGTGGGGGTCGGGGGTGTGTGTGTGGGGGGGTTGGGGGGATGTATGTGTGTGGGGGTCGGGGGGATGTGTGTGTGGGGGTCGGGGTGATGTGTGTGTGGGGGGGTCGGGGGTGTGTGTGTGTGGAGGTTGGGGGGATGTGTGTGGGGGGGTCGGGGGTGTGTGTGTGGGGGGGTTGGGGGGATGTGTGTGTGTGGGGGTCGGGGGGATGTGTGTGTGTGGGGGTCGGGGGGATGTGTGTGTGTGGGGGTCGGGGGGATGTGTGTGTGTGGGGGTCGGGGTGATGTGTGTGTGGGGGGGTCGGGGGTGTGTGTGTGTGTGGAGGTCAGGGGGTTGTGTGTGTGGAGGGGTCGGGGGTGTGTGTGTGTGTGGGGGTCAGGGGATGTGTGTGTGTGTGGGGGGGTTGGGGGGTGTGTGTGTGTGGGGGTCAGGGGGGATGTGTGTGTAGGGGTGTCGGGGGGGATGTGTGTGTAGGGGTGTGGGGGGGGATGTGTGTGTGTGTGTGTCGGGAGCATGTGTGTGTGTGGGAGAGGCAGAGGGTGTGTGTGTGTGGGGGTCGGGAGGATGTATGTGTGTGGGGGGGTCGGGGGGGGGATGTGTGTGTGGGGAGGTCTGGGGGATGTGTGTGTGTGGGGGCCGGGAGGATGTGTGTGTGTGGGGGTCGGGGGGATGTGTGTGTGTGGGGGTCGGGGGGGTGTGTGTGTGTGGGGGTCGGGGGGATGTGTGTGTGTGGGGGTCGGGGGGATGTGATTGTGTGTGGGGGTCGGGGGGATGTCTTTTTGGGGGGGTCGGGGAGATGTGTGTGTGTGGGGGGGGGGTCGGGAGGATGTGTGTGTGTGGGGGTCAGGGGGATGTGTGTGTGTGGGGGTCGGGGGGGTGTGTGTGTGTGGGGGTCGGGGGGATGTGTGTGTGTGGGGGTCGGGGGGATGTGATTGTGTGTGGGGGTCGGGGGGATGTGTGTTTGTGGGGGTCGGGGGGATGTGTGTGTGTGGGGGTCGGGGGGGTGTGTGTGTGTGGGGGTCGGGGGTGTGTGTGTATGTGTGGAAGTCGGGGGTATGTGTGTGTGGGGGGGTCGGGGGTGTGTGTGTGTGAGGGGGTCGGGGGTGTGTGTGTGTGTGTGGAGGTCGGGGGGATGTGTGTGTGGGGGTGTGGGGGGGGTCGGGGGGATGTGTGTGTGTGGGGGTCGGGTGGATGTGTGTGTGTGGGGGTCGGGGGGATGTGTCTGTGTGGGGGTCGGGGGGATGTGTGTGGGGGGGTTCGGGGGAATGTGTGTGTGGGGGGTTTGGGGGGTGTGTGTGTGGGGGTCGGGGGTGTGTGTGTGGGGGGGTTGGGGGGATGTATGTGTGTGGGGGTCGGGGGGATGTGTGTGTGGGGGTCGGGGTGATGTGTGTGTGGGGGGGTCGGGGGTGTGTGTGTGTGGAGGTTGGGGGGATGTGTGTGTGGGGGGGTCGGGGGTGTGTGTGTGGGGGGGTTGGGGGGATGTGTGTGTGTGGGGGTCGGGGGGATGTGTGTGTGTGGGGGTCGGGGGGATGTGTGTGTGTGGGGGTCGGGGGGATGTGTGTGTGTGGGGGTCGGGGTGATGTGTGTGTGGGGGGGTCGGGGGTGTGTGTGTGTGTGGAGGTCAGGGAGTTGTGTGTGTGGAGGGGTCGGGGGTGTGTGTGTGTGTGGGGGTCAGGGGATGTGTGTGTGTGTGGGGGGGTTGGGGGATGTGTGTGTGTGGGGGTCAGGGGGGATGTGTGTGTAGGGGTGTCGGGGGGGATGTGTGTGTAGGGGTGTGGGGGGGATGTGTGTGTGTGTGTGTCGGGAGCATGTGTGTGTGTGGGAGAGGCAGAGGGTGTGTGTGTGTGGGGGTCGGGAGGATGTATGTGTGTGGGGGGGTCGGGGGGGGGATGTGTGTGTGGGGAGGTCTGGGGGATGTGTGTGTGTGGGGGCCGGGAGGATGTGTGTGTGTGGGGGTCGGGGGGATGTGTGTGTGTGGGGGTCGGGGGGGTGTGTGTGTGTGGGGGTCGGGGGGATGTGTGTGTGTGGGGGTCGGGGGGATGTGATTGTGTGTGGGGGTCGGGGGGATGTGTGTGTGGGGGGGTCGGGGAGATGTGTGTGTGTGGGGGGGGGTCGGGAGGATGTGTGTGTGTGGGGGTCGGGGGGATGTGCGTTTGTGGAGGTCGGGGGGATGTGTGTGTGTGGGGGTCGGGGGTGTGTGTGTGTGTGGGGGTCGGGGGTGTGTGTGTATGTGTGGAGGTCGGGGGTGTGTGTGGGGGGGTCGGGGGTGTGTGTGTGTGAGGGGGTCGTGTGTGTGTGTGTGTGGAGGTCGGGGGGATGTGTGTGGGGGGGTCGGGGGGGATGTGTGTGTGTGGGGGTCGGGTGGATGTGTGTGTGTGGGGGTCGGGGGGATGTGTCTGTGTGGTGGTCGGGGGGGTGTGTGTGTGGGGGTCGGGGGTGTGTGTGTGGGGGGGTTGGGGAGATGTGTGTGTGTGGGGGTCGGGGTGATGTGTGTGTGGGGGGGTCGGGGGTGTGTGTGTGTGGAGGTTGGGGGGATGTGTGTGTGGGGGGGTCGGGGGTGTGTGTGTGTGTGGGGGTCGGGGGTGTGTGTGTGTGTGTGGGTCAGCGGATGTGTGTGTGTGGGGGTCGGGGGTGTGTGTGTGTGTGGGGGGGTCGGGGGATGTGTGTGTGTGGGGGTCGGGGGGATGTGTGTGTGTGGGGTGTCGGGGGGATGTGTGTGTGTGGGGGTCGGGGGATGTGTGTGTGAGGGGGTTGGGGGATGTGTGTGTGGGGGGGGTCGGGGGGATGTGTGTGTGTGGGGGACGGGGGTTGTATGTGTGTGTGGGGGGGGTCGGGGGTGTGTGTGTGTGTGGGGGGTCGGGGGGATGTGTGTGTGTGGGGGTCGGGGGGATGTGTGTGTGTGTGTGGGGTGTCGGGGGGATGTGTGTGTGTGGGGGACGGGGGGATGTGTGTGTGGGGGGCCGGGGGGATGTGTGTGTGTGGGGGGGTCGGGGGGATGTGTGTGTGTGGGAGGGGCAGAGGGATGTGTGTGTGGGGGTGTCGGGGGGATGTGTGTGTGTGGGGGACGGGGGATGTGTGTGTGTGGGGGTCGGGAGAATGTGTGTGTGTGGGAGGGGCAGAGGGATGTGTGTGTGGGGGTGTCGGGGGGATGTGTGTGTGTGGGGGACGGGGGATGTGTGTGTGTGGGGGTCGGGGGGATGTGTGTGTGGGTGGAGATGTGTTTCTGGGCGTGGTTGCGGTGGTGTTTAGGGTAAGGGAGGATGTGGACGAGGGGCTAAGTGAGGTGGGCTATGGGAGGGCAGGGCCATTTCTCCGCAGCCTCGAGCGTTGTGAAAGTTGTCGCTGCTTCCTTGTTCCCAGGGTCGCTGACACATCATCGCTGTCAGTCAGCTCATTCGAGTCTGAGGAATAATGGAAGCAACAGTTTTGTGTCTCTGGCTGACAGACACACCCAAGATGAAAAGTGACATTTTCTGGAGGAGTGATTACCGAGGAGATGAGCTACACCAATTATACTGAAACATCAAAGAAGGATCATCTCTGAGGTTACTGATTGTCATAATATGCACCCATGCACATCATGAGGTAAAAGCAGGCACTGACAGACACCCAGCTGAGCCAATCAACTTACAGGACAAAACAACCAATCACCAGACAGAACACCAGAGGGGGGCTTCCAACTATAAAACACACGAGGCATCAGCACTCCGCCTGTTTCCACTGGTGATAACTGCAGTGACAGTCAGGGTGTATATATCAGTTAGCACCTTCTGCATGTGGATCAGAGCTAGCCTGGTCTAGTTAGTTAGAGTTAGCACACTAGAGTAGTAGAGTGTCAACCCACAGCCAGCTGTGTGCATTGTTACAGAAGTTCAATAAATCGTATTGAACCAACGCCTATGTTTGGTGTCTGCTTTACAGTCCAACTGCATCCTGTTGCAGTCCGTGTTACCCCAGGGTGAACAACACGACATGATACCAGGAGTCTACTTCATCAAAGTAATTTACCTTGACTAATTCAGTGACGACCAGCAAGTGCCTTCCAGCGGCACGGAGAAGATCCAGGCCCCTCCAGAGCTCCGGTTCTCCGGAACCTTGGCGCCGACTGGCAGGTCTTCAAGCAGAAATTCAGTCTCTACATTGAGGCCTCGGGCCTCGAGGATGCGTCCGATGCCCGAAATATCGCGCTGCTACTGTCGACTGCGGGGGACCAGGCCATCCAAATCTTCAATTCGCTCACTTTTGCTGACGGCGAGGACAAGACCAAGTTCCAGACCGTGTGAGCCAAATTCGACAGTCACTGTGAAGTCGAAACGAACGAGAACTTTGAGCGCTATGTCTTCCAGCAGTGCCTTTAGGGTAAGGATGAGCCTTTCCAGTCTTTTCTCACTCACCTCCGCATTCCAGCGCAATCCTGCAGCTACGGTGACACCGCTGACTCCCTCATCAGGGATCGGATCGTGTTTGGCATCCACTCCGACGCCCTGCAGGAGCAGCTCCTAAAAATTAAAAATATGACCCTGCCAGTGGCCATCGAGATGTGCAAAGTCCACGAACAGGCGAAAAGTCGCTATTCCCGCCTTAAATCGGCAGAACAGGACTAACTTGCCTCCCACGAGGCTGAGAGTGTTCAGGCCATCGCCCGAATGCGGTGCCTTAGCATCAATCAAGGCAGCCATTTCGCGCGCTTTTCCCGGGGTACCATGCATGCGCACCACGGACAAAGAACGAAGCAACCGAAGACCATATTGCGCAGGTGCGAGCACCGGCTGACCGCACTGCGCATGTGCGACAACGCACGGAGCGGTACGACGTCAACGTCATGACGTGCCCGCACTGCGGCACCGTCCACTTAAAGCGACAATGCCCAGCAAGAGGCAGGCGATGTTTAAATTGTGGGAAGCCTGGCCATTCTGCAGCCTTGTGCAGGTCTGCACCTCCGATTGTGGGCCAGCGATCCCAGTTCCAACGCAAACGCGTTCAAAGTGTGCAGCAAGGGCTGCTGGATTTGGGACCTGATACCACCGCGGGTCCAGAAGACGGCTGCCTGGAGTCCCCATATCGAGTGGGCATCGTTACCGTGTATGACAAGGCCGCCTCACATTCAGCAACGTGGATTCTGCGGACGGGTGGCGTGCAATCGTACAAGTCAACCAATGCAGCATCCGGTTCAGCCAATCTCATCTCAAACAGATCTTGCTCGCATCCAAAGGCAGCCAAAAATTCTTTCGCCGGCCTGCCAGCTGCTTGATTATAATGGCAATGCCATCACTGTGTTAGGGTCCTGTCACCTGCATATCTCCAACAAGGCCATCAAGGCACATTGCGGTTTGAAATCGTCAAGCCTGACAAGCTTGGCGCCCATGCATGCAAGGTACTCAATCTGGTCCAGCGGGTACATGCCATGTCCTCAGCCAACATGAATCTTCAGGCTAAAATTGACGAACTCCTATCGCAATATCCGGACGTGTTCAGTGCGATGGGCACGCTGCCGTACCGCTACAAAATCTTGCTCAGGCCTGATGCCACGCCTGTGATCCATGCACCACGCCGGGTGCCGGCTCCTCTGAAGGAATGTTTAAAGGCGCAGCTGCAGGAGCTCCAAGACCAGGGCATAATCTCCAAAGTGACGGAACCGACTGACTGGGTCAGCTCGATGGTCCGTGTGAAGAAGCCCTCTGGAGAACTACGCTATGTATAGATCCCAAGGATCTTAACCGAAACATAATGCGGGAACACTACCCGATCCCGAAGTGGGAGGAGCTGACAAGTGAGATGGCACACGCCAAATTCTTCACAAAGCTGGATGCATCGCGTGGCTTCTGGCAGATAGAACTGGACGAGTCCAGCAGGAATCTCTGCACGTTTAATACACCTTTCGGAAGGTACTGTTACTACCGCATGCCCTTTGGTATTGTTTCAGCCTCTGAAGTCTTTCACAGGATCATGGAACAGATGCTAGAGGGCATTGAGGGTGTGCGGGTTTACGTTGATGACGTCATTATATGGTCCACGACCCCAGAGGAACATATCTCTCATCTGCAACAAGTCTTCAGACGCATCCATGCAAACGGCCTCAAGTTGGACAAGGCCAAATGCTCCTTTGGCATGTCATCAATCAAGCTTTTGGGCGATCAAATATCCCAGCAGAGCGTGCAACCGGTCTCGGACAAAGTCAAGACTATCAACACCATGAAGACCCCGGAAGACAAAAAGGCGGTACTCCGCTTCCTGGGTATGGTAAATATTTTGGGAAAGTTAATTCCCAACCTCGCATCACACACCATGGCTCTCAGGCATCTGGTGAAGAAGTCCACTGAATTCTAGTGGCTACCCACACATCAAGCAGAGTGGCTCGAGTTAAAGGCAAAGCTCACCACTGCTCCAGTGCTAGCGTTTTTTGACCCAGAGCGGGAGACCAAAATCTCCACGGACGCCGGCCAGGACGGCATTGGGACGGTGCTCCTCCAGAGAGACGACTCCTCGTCCTGGGCTCCAGTGGCCTATGCGTCAAGGCCCATGACCCGCACTGAGCAAAGGTATGCTCAGATAGAGAAAGAATGCCTGGGCCTCCTCACCGGCATTGTAAAGTTCCACGATTACGTCTACGTCTACCAACCTTCACAGTAGAGACTGACCACAGACCCCTAGTCCATATCATTCACAAGGACTTGAATGACATGACGCCCAGGCTTCAGCACATTCTCCTTCGACTCTGCAGGTATGATTTCGACACCTGGTTTACACACCTGGAAAGGAGCTAATCATTGCCGATGCCCGTCTCGCGCCATCACCTCGCCCTGTGAACAGGTCGACTTCATCCGCCAAATTGAAGCACAGGTGCAACTGTGTGCCAGCAACCTCCCGGCCTCAGACGAACGAGTCGTCAACATTCGAGAAGAGACCGCCACGGACCCTCTTCTGCAGCGGCTCATACATCGTTATGCCTTCTCCGGACACCTCGCTCCACGAGGCCACCAATCTGGCTGCATTCCCGCCTGTCAAGGCGCCGTCATCACAACCTCCACCTCTCAGGCGATCGACAAGAATCCGACGCCAGCCCCAGCGACTGGACTTATAAATATTCCTTTTTATATATTGTTCAGTATCTGCACGCTAGACACCTTACATGTGCATATGCATTCACTCACCATTTGCTGTAAATAGTTATCTCTGTAAATATGTTGTATATGCTCTAAGCAACCGACAATTTTTTTTTTAAAAGGGGGGAAGTCATAATATGCACCCATGCACATCATGAGGCAAAAGCAGGCAGTGACAGGCACCCAGGTTAGCCAATCAATATACAGGACAGAACACAACCAATCACCAGACAGAACACCAGAGGGGGGCTTCCAACTATAAAAAACACAAGGCATCAGTACTCTGCCTCTTTCCACTGGTGACAACTGTAGTAACAGTCAGGGTGTATATATCAGTCAGCACCTTCTACACATGGATCAGAGCTAACCTGGTTAGTTAGAGTTAGTACACTTAGAGTAGTAGAGAGCCAACCCACAGCCAGCTGTGTGCATTGTTACAGAAGTTCAATAAATCGTATTGAACCAACACCTACGTTTGGTGTCTGCTTTATGGCTTATCTGCATCGTGTTGCAGTCCGTGTTACCCCAGGGTGAATAACATAACACCGATCACCTCTCACTTCCCCACCACTAATTCTATCTCAGGCTTCGAGTTTTGATTGGTACATGACAGAATCTGCAGGAGTGAAAATTCAGACAAAAGTTCTCCACAGACTGAACAGGGGATTGGTTTGGGGAGCGGTGGGGATTGGTTTGGGGCTTGGTTTGAGGAGTGGTTTGGGAGTGGTTTGGGGAGTGGTTTGGGGATTGGTTTGGGGCTTGGTTTGGGGAGTGGTTTGGAAGTGGTTTGGGGATTGGTTTGGGGATTGGTCTAGGGATTGGTTTGGGGATTGGTCTGGGGATTGGTCTGGGGAGTGGTCTGGGGAGTGGTCTGGGGATTGGTCTGGGGATTGGTTTGGGGATTGGTTTGGGGACTGGTTTGTGAGTGGTTTGGGGATTGATTTGGGGAGTGGTTTAGGGATTGGTTTGCGGATTGGTTTGGGGATTGGTCTGGGGATTGGTCTGGGGAGTGGTTTGGGGAGAGGTCTGGGAATTGGTTTGCGGATTGGTCTGGGGAGTGGTTTGGGGATTGGTTTGGGGATTGGTTTGGGGAGTGGTTTGGGGATTGGTTTGGGGACAGGTTTGGGGATTGGTTCGGGGATTGGTTTGGGGACAGGTTTGGGGATTGATTTGGGGAGTGGTCTGGGGAGTGGTTTGGGGATTGGTTTGGGGATTGGTTTGGGGGGTGGTCTGGGGATTGGTCTGGAGATTGATTTGGGGAGTGGTTTGGGGAGTGGTTTGGGGAGTGGTTTGGGGATTGGTTTGGGGATTAGTTTGGGGATTGGTTTGGGGATTGGTCTGGGGATTGATTTGGGGAGCGGTTTGGGGATTGGTTTGGGGAGTGGTTTGGGGATTGGTTTGGGGATTGGTTTGGGGATTGGTCTGGGGATTGATTTGGGGAGTGGTTTGGGGAGTGATTTGGGGATTGGTCTGGGGAGTGGTCTGGGGATTGATTTGGGGAGTGGTCTGGCGAGTGGTTTGGGGATTGGTTTGGGGAGTGGTTTGGGGATTGGTTTGGGGATTGGTTTGGGGATTGGTCTGGGGATTGATTTGGGGAGTGGTTTGGGGAGTGGTTTGGGGATAGGTTCGGGGATTGGTCTGGGGAGTGGTCTGGGGATTGATTTGGGGAGTGGTTTGGGGAGTGGTTTGGGGAGTGGTTTGCGGATTGGTTTGGGGAGTGGTTTGGGGATTGGTCTGGGGAGTGGTTTGGGGATTGGTTTGGGGATTCATTTGGGGATTGGTCTGGGGATTGGTCTGGGGATTGGTCTGGGGATTGGCTTGGGGATTGATTTGGGAAGGGGTTTGGGGATTGGTCTGGGGATTGGTCTGGGGATTGGCTTGGGGATTGATTTGGGGATTGGTCTGGGGAGTGGTCGGGGGATTGGTCTGGGGATTGGTTTGGGGATTGGTTTGCGGAGTGGTTTGGGGATTGGTTTGCGGATTGGTTTGGGGATTGGTTTGGGGAGTGGTTTGGGGATTGGTTTGGGGATTGGTTTGCGGATTGGTTTGGGGATTGGTCTGGGGTGTGGTTTAGGGAGTGGTTTGGGGATTGGTTTGGGGAGTGGTCTGGGGAGTGGTTTGGGGATTGGTTTGGGGAGTTAGTTTGGGGATTGGTTTGGGGATTGGTTTGGGGAGTGGTCTGGGGAGTGGTTTGGGGATTGGTTTGGGGAGTTAGTTTGGGGATTGGTTTGGGGATTGGTTTGGGGAGTGGTCTGGGGATTGGTTTGGGGAGTGGTTTGGGGATTGGTCTGGGGAGTGGTTTGGGGATTGGTCTGGGGATTGATTTGGGGATTGGTTTGGGGAGTGGTTTGGGGATTGGTCTGGGGAGTGGTTTGGGGGGTGGTTTGGGGATTGGTCTGGGGATTGGTTTGGGGAGTGGTTGGGGATTGGTTTGGGGATTGGTCTGCGGATTGGTTTGGGGAGTGGTTTGGGGAGTGGTTTGGGGAGTGGTTTGCGGATTGGTCTGGGGAGTGGTTTGGGGATTGGTTGGGGAGTGGTTTGGCGAGTGGTTTGGGGATTGGTTTGGGGAGTGGTCTGGGGATTGGTCTGGGGATTGATTTGGGGAGTGGTGTGGGGATTGGTTTGGGGATTGGTCTGGGGAGTGGTTTGGGGAGTGGTTTGGGGAGTGGTTTGAGGATTGGTTTGGGGATTAGTCTGGGAGTGGTCTGGGGAGTGGTTTGGGGATTGGTTTGCGGAGTGGTTTGGGGAGTGGTTTGGGAATTGGTCTGGGGAGTGGTCTGGGGATTGATTTGGGGATTGGTCTGGGGAGTGGTCTGGGGATTGGTTTGGGGATTGGTTTGAAGATTGGTTTGCGGATTGATTTGGGGATTGGTTTGGGGATTGGTTTGGGGAGTGGTTTGGGGATTGGTTTGGGGAGTGGTTTGGGGATTGGTTTGGGGAGTGGTTTGGGGAGTGGTTTGGGGAGTGGTCTGGGGATTGGTTTGTGAGTGGTTTGGGGATTGATTTGGGGAGTGGTTTGGGGATTGATTTGGGGATTGGTCTGGGGATTGGTTTGGGGATTCATTTGGGGATTGGTCTGGGGATTGGTCTGGGGATTGGTCTGGGGATTGGCTTGGGGATTGATTTGGGAAGGGGTTTGGGGATTGGTCTGGGGATTGGTCTGGGGATTGGCTTGGGGATTGATTTGGGGATTGGTCTGGGGAGTGGTCGGGGGATTGGTCTGGGGATTGGTTTGGGGATTGGTTTGCGGAGTGGTTTGGGGATTGGTTTGCGGATTGGTTTGGGGATTGGTTTGGGGAGTGGTTTGGGGATTGGTTTGGGGATTGGTTTGCGGATTGGTTTGGGGATTGGTCTGGGGTGTGGTTTAGGGAGTGGTTTGGGGATTGGTTTGGGGAGTGGTCTGGGGAGTGGTTTGGGGATTGGTTTGGGGAGTTAGTTTGGGGATTGGTTTGGGGATTGGTTTGGGGAGTGGTCTGGGGATTGGTTTGGGGAGTGGTTTGGGGAGTGGTCTGGGGAGTGGTTTGGGGATTGGTTTGGGGAGTTAGTTTGGGGATTGGTTTGGGGATTGGTTTGGGGAGTGGTCTGGGGATTGGTTTGGGGAGTGGTTTGGGGATTGGTCTGGGGAGTGGTTTGGGGATTGGTCTGGGGATTGATTTGGGGATTGGTTTGGGGAGTGGTTTGGGGATTGGTCTGGGGAGTGGTTTGGGGGGTGGTTTGGGGATTGGTCTGGGGATTGGTTTGGGGAGTGGTTGGGGATTGGTTTGGGGATTGGTCTGCGGATTGGTTTGGGGAGTGGTTTGGGGAGTGGTTTGGGGAGTGGTTTGCGGATTGGTCTGGGGAGTGGTTTGGGGATTGGTTGGGGAGTGGTTTGGCGAGTGGTTTGGGGATTGGTTTGGGGAGTGGTCTGGGGATTGGTCTGGGGATTGATTTGGGGAGTGGTGTGGGGATTGGTTTGGGGATTGGTCTGGGGAGTGGTTTGGGGAGTGGTTTGGGGAGTGGTTTGAGGATTGGTTTGGGGATTAGTCTGGGAGTGGTCTGGGGAGTGGTTTGGGGATTGGTTTGCGGAGTGGTTTGGGGAGTGGTTTGGGAATTGGTCTGGGGAGTGGTCTGGGGATTGATTTGGGGATTGGTCTGGGGAGTGGTCTGGGGATTGGTTTGGGGATTGGTTTGAAGATTGGTTTGCGGATTGATTTGGGGATTGGTTTGGGGATTGGTTTGGGGAGTGGTTTGGGGATTGGTTTGGGGAGTGGTTTGGGGATTGGTTTGGGGAGTGGTTTGGGGAGTGGTTTGGGGAGTGGTCTGGGGATTGGTTTGTGAGTGGTTTGGGGATTGATTTGGGGAGTGGTTTGGGGATTGATTTGGGGATTGGTCTGGGGATTGGTTTGGGGATTGGTTTGGGGACTGGTTTGGGGATTGGTTTGGGGATTGATTTGGGGATTGGTTTGGGGACTGGTTTGGGGATTGGTTTGGGGATTGGTCTGGGGATTGGTCTGGGGAGTGGTCTGTGGAATGGTCTGGGGAGTGGTCTGGGGATTGGTTTGGGGAGTGGTTTGGGGAGTGGTTTGGGGATTGGTTTGGGGAGTGTTTTGAGGATTGGTTTGGGGACTGGTTTGGGGATTGGTTTGGGGAGTGGTTTGGGGATTGGTTTGGGGATTGTTTTGGGGATTGGTCTGGGGATTGGTTTTGGGAGTGGTTTGGGGATTGGTGTTGGGATTGGTGTTGGGATTGGTTTTGGGAGTGGTTTGGGGATTGGTTAGCGGATTGGTTTGGGGATTGGTCTGGGGATTGGTTTGGGGATTGGTTTGGGGAGTGGTTTGGGGAGTGGTTTGGGGAGTGGTTTGGGGATTGGTTTGGGGATTGGTTTGGGGAGTCGTTTGGGGATTGGTTTGCAGATTGGTTTGGGGATTGGTTTGGGGAGTGGTTTGGTGATTGGT
Source organism: Scyliorhinus torazame (assembly GCF_047496885.1). Taxonomy (NCBI): domain Eukaryota; kingdom Metazoa; phylum Chordata; class Chondrichthyes; order Carcharhiniformes; family Scyliorhinidae; genus Scyliorhinus; species Scyliorhinus torazame. Next base: position 336,805,144 of record NC_092710.1, on the reverse strand, counting down.
TTGGGGATGGTTTGGGGATTGGTTTGGGGATTGGTTTGGGGATTGGTTTGGGGATTGGTTTGGGGACTGGTTTGGGGACTGGTTTGGGGATTGGTTTGGGGATTGGTCTGGGGATTGGTCTGGGGAGTGGTTTGGGGATTGGTTTGGGGATTGGTTTGGGGATTGGTTTGGGGATTGGTTTGGGGATTGGTTTGTGGAAAGATTTGGGGAGTGGTTTGGGGATTGGTTTGGGGATTGGTTTGGGGATTGGTTTGGGGATTGGTCTGGGGATTGGTCTGGGGAGTGGTTTGGGGATTGGTTTGGGGAGTGGTTTGGGGATTGGTCTGGGGAGTGGTTTGGGGATTGGTTTGGTGATTGGTCTGGGCAGTGGTTTGGGGAGTGGTTTGGGGATTGATTTGGGGATTGGTCTGGGGAGTGGTCTGGGGATTGGTCTGGGGATTGGTCTGGGAATTGGCTTGGGGATTTATTTGGGGATTGGTCTGGGGATTGGTCTGGGGCGTGGTCTGGGACGTGGTCTGGGGAATGGTCTGGGGAGTGGTTTGGGGATTGGTTTGGGGAGTGGTTTGTGGATTGGTTTGGGGACTGGTTTGGGGATTGGTTTGGGGATTGGTCTGGGGATTGGTCTGGGCAGTGGTTTGGGGATTGGTTTGGGGATTGGTTTGGGGATTGGTTTGCGGATTGGTTTGGGGAGTGGTTTGGGGATTGGTTTGGGGAGTGGTTTGGGGATTGGTTTGGGGATTGGTCTGGGGATTGGTCTGGGGAGTGGTTTGGGGATTGGTTTGGGGACTGGTTTGGGGAGTGGTTTGGGGATTGGTTTGGGGGATTGGTCTGGGGATTGGTCTGGGGATTGGTCTGGGGAGTTGTTTGGGGATTGGTTTGGGGAGTGGTTTGGGGATTGGTCTGGGGAGTGGTTTGGGGATTGGTTTGGGGATTGGTCTGGGGAGTGGTTTGGGGAGTGGTTTGGGGATTGATTTGGGGATTGGTCTGGGGAGTGGTCTGGGGATTGGTCTGGGGATTGGTCTGGGAATTGGCTTGGGGATTGATTTGGGGATTGTCTGGGGATTGGTCTGTGGAGTGGTCTGGGGAATGGTCTGGGGAGCCATTGGGGGATTGGTTTGGGGAGTGGTTTTGGGATTGGTTTCGGGACTGGTTTGGGGATTGGTTTGAGGATTGGTTTGAGGATTGGTTTGGGGATTAATTTGGGGATTGGTCTGGGGATTGGTTTGCGGACTGGTTTGGGGAGTGGTTTGGGGAGTGGTTTGGGGATTAGTGGTTAGGACAAGTCAGCATGAATTTAGTAAGGGGAGGTCGTGCCTGACAAACCTGTTAGAGTTCTTTAAAGAGATAACAAATAGGTTAGACCAAGGAGAGCCAATGGATGTTATCTATCTTGACTTCCAAAAGGCCTTTGATAAGGTGCCTCACGGGAGACTGCTGAGTAAAATAAGGGCCCATGGTATTCGAGGGAAGGTACTAACATGGATTGACGATTGGCTGTCAGGAAGAAGGCAGAGAGTTGGGATAAAAGGTTCTTTTTCGGAATGGCAACCGGTGACGAGTGGTGTCCCGCAGGGTTCAGTGTTGGGGCCACAGCTGTTCCCTTTATATATTAACGATCTAGATGACGGGACTGGGGGCATTCTGGCTAAGTTTGACGATGATACAAAGATAGGTGGAGGGACAGGTAGTATGGAGGAGGTGGGGAGGCTGCAGAAAGATTTAGACAGTTTAGGAGAGTGGTCCAAGAAATGGCTGATGAAATTCAACGTGGGCAAGTGCGAGGTCTTGCACTTTGGAAAAAAGAATAGAGGCATGGACTATTTTCTAAACGGTGACAAAATTCATAATGCTGAAGTGCAAAGGGACTTGGGAGTCCTAGTCCAGGATTCTCTAAAGGTAAACTTGCAGGTTGAGTCCGTAATTAAGAAAGCAAATGCAATGTTGTCATTTATCTCAAGAGGCTTGGAATATAAAAGCAGGGATGTACTTCTGAAGCTTTGAAAAGCATTAGTTAGGCCCCATTTAGAATACTGTGAGCAATTTTGGGCCCCACACCTCAGGAAGGACATACTGGCACTGGAGCGGGTCCAGCGGAGATTCACACGGATGATCCCAGGAATGGTAGGCCTAACATACGATGAACGTCTGAGGATCCTGGGATTATATTCATTGGAGTTTAGGAGGTTGAGGGGAGATCTAATAGAAACTTACAAGATAATGAATTGCTTAGATAGGGTGGATGTAGGGAAGTTGTTTCCATTAGCAGGGGAGACTAGGACCCGGGGGCACAACCTTAGAATAAAAGGGAGTCACTTTAGAACGGAGATGAGGAGAAATTTCTACAGCCAGAGAGTGGTGGGTCTGTGGAATTCGTTGCCACAGAGGGCGGTGGAGGCCGGGACGTTGAGTGTCTTTAAGACAGAAGGTGATAAATTCTTGATTTCTCGAGGAATTAAGGGCTATGGAGAGAGAGCGGGTAAATGGAGTTGAAATCAGCCATGATTGAATGGCGGAGTGGACTCGATGTGCCGAATGGCCTTACTTCCGCTCCTATGTCTTATGGTCTTATGGATTGGTCTGGGGATTGGTCTAGGGAGTGGTTTGAGGAGTGGTCTGGGGTGTGGTCTGGGGAGTGGTTTGGGGATTGGTTTGAGGATTGGTTTGGGGATTGGTTTGGGAATTGATTTGGGGATTGGTTTGGGGATTGGTCTGGGGAGTGGTCTGGGGAGTGGTTTGGGGAATGGTATGGGGATTGGTTTGGGGATTGGTTTGGGGAGTGGTTTGGGGATTGGTTTGGGGAGTGGTTTGGGGCGTGGTTTGCGGTTTGGTTTGGGGAGTGGTTTGGGGACTGGTTTGGGGATTGGTTTGGGGAGTGGTTTGGGGAGTGGTTTGCGGATTGGTTTGGGGAGTGGTTTGGGGAGTGGTCTGGGGATTGGTTTGGGGATTGGTTTGGGGAGTGGTTTGCGGATTGGTTTGGGGACTGGTTTGGGGATTGGTTTGGGGAGTGGTTTGGGGAGTGGTTTGCGGATTGGTTTGGGGAGTGGTTTGGGGATTGATTTGCGGATTGGTTTGGGGATTGGTTTGCGGATTGGTCTGGGGAGTGGTTTGGGGAGTGGTTTGGGGAGTGGTTTGGGGAGTGGTTTGGGGATTGGTTTGCGGATTGGTTTGGGGATTGGTCTGGGGATTGGTTTGGGGATTGGTTTGGGGAGTGGTTTGGGGATTGGTTTGGGGATTGGTTTGGGGAGTGGCTTGGGGATTGGTTTGGGGATTGGTTTGGGGAGTGGTTTGGGGAGTGGTTTGGGGAGTGGTTTGGGGATGGTTTGGGGAGTGGTTTGGGGAGTGGTTTGGGGATTGGTTTGCGGATTGGTCTGGGCAGTGGTTTGGGGATTGGTCTGGGGATTGGTTTGGGGAGTGGTTTGGGGATTGGTTTGGTGATTGGTTTGGGGATGGTTTGGGGAGTGGTGTGGGGAGTGGTTTGGGGAGTGGTTTGGGGATGGTTTGGGGAGTGGTTTGCGGATTGGTTTGGGGAGTGGTTTGGGGAGTGTTTTGGGGAGTGGTTTGGGGATGGTTTGGGGAGTGGTTTGGGGAGTGGTTTGGGGATGGTTTGGGGAGTGGTTTGCGGATTGGTTTGCGGATTGGTTTGGGGATTGGTTTGGGGAGTGGTTTGGGGAGTGGTTTGGGGAGTGGTTTGGGGAGTGGTTTGGGGAGTGGTTTGGGGATGGTTTGGGGAGTGGTTTGGGGATTGGTTTGGGGATTGGTTTGGGGAGTGGTTTGGGGATTGGTTTGGGGAGTGGTTTGGGGATTGGTTTGGGGATTGGTTTGGGGAGTGGTTTGGGGAGTGGTTTGGGGAGTGGTTTGGGGATGGTTTGGGGAGTGGTTTGGGGAGTGGTTTGGGGATTGGTTTGCGGATTGGTCTGGGGAGTGGTCTGGGGATTGGTCTGGGGATTGGTCTGGGGATTGGTTTGGGGAGTGGTTTGGGGATTGGTTTGGGGATTGGTTTGGGGAGTGGTTTGGGGAGTATTTTGGGGAGTGGTTTGGGGAGTGGTTTGGGGATGGTTTGGGGAGTGGTTTGCGGATTGGTTTGGGGAGTGGTTTGGTGAGTGGTTTGGGGATTGGTTTGGGGATTGGTTTGGGGATTGGTTTTGGGAATGGTTTGGGGAGTGGTTTGGGGATGGTTTGGGGAGTGGTTTGCGGATTGGTTTGGGGAGTGGTTTGGGGAGTGGTTTGGGGAGTGGTTTGGGGATGGTTTGGGGAGTGGTTTGCTGATTGGTTTGGGGAGTGGTTTGGGGAGTGGTTTGGGGAGTGGTTTGGGGATTGGTTTGGGGATTGGTTTGGGGATTGGTTTGGGGATTGGTTTGGTGAGTGGTTTGCGGATTGGTTGGGGAGTGGTTTGGGGATTGGTTTGGGGATTGGTTTGGGGAGTGGTTTGGGGATTGGTCTGGGGAGAGGTTTGGGGATTGGTTTGGGGAGTGGTTTGGGGATTGGTTTGGGGATTGGTTTGGGGATTGGTTTGGGGAGTGGTTTGGGGATTGGTTTGGGGATTGGTTTGGGGATTGGTTTGGGGATTGGTTTGGGAATTGATTTGGGGATTGGTTTGGGGATTGGTCTGGGGAGAGGTTTGGGGAGTGGTTTGGGGTTTGGTTTGGGGAGTGGTTTGCGGATTGGTTTGGGGAGTGGTTTGGGGATTGGTTTGGGGAGTGGTTTGGGGAGTGGTTTGCGGATTGGTTTGGGGAGTGGTTTGGGGATTGGTTTGGGGAATGGTTTGGGGAGTGGTTTGCGGATTGGTCTGGGGAGTGGTTTGGGAATTGGTTTGGGGATTGGTTTGGGGAATGGTTTGGGGAGTGGTTTGGGGATTGGTTTGGGGAGTGGTTTGGGGAGTGGTTTGGGAATTGGTTTGCGGATTGGTTTGGGGATTGGTCTGGCGATTGGTTTGGGGATTGGTTTGGGGATTGGTTTGGGGAATGGTTTGGGGAGTGGTTTGGGGATTGGTTTGCGGATTGGTCTGGGGAGTGGTTTGGGGAGTGGTTTGCGAATTGGTTTGGAGATTGGTTTGGGGAGTGGTCTGGGGAGTGGTTTGGGGAGTAGTTTGCGGATTGGTTTGGGGATTGGTTTGGGGAGTTGTTTGGGGATTGGTTTGGGGAGTGGTTTGGGCATTGGTTTGGGGATTGGTTTGGGGAGTGCTTTGCGGATTGGTTTGGGGATTGGTTTGGGGAGTGGTTGGGGAGTGGTTTGGGGAATGGTTTGGGGATTGGTTTGGGGATTGGTTTGGGGAGTGGTTTGGGGAGTGGTTTGGGGAGCGGTGGGGATTGGTTTGGGGAGTGGTTTGGGGAGTGGTTTGGGGATTGGTTTGGGGATTGGTTTGGGGAGTGGTTTGGGGAGTGGTTTGGGGATTGGTTTGGGGATTGGTTTGGGGATTGGTTTGGGGAGTGGTTTGGGGATTGGTTTGCGGATTGGTTTGGGGATTGGTTTGGGGATTGGTTTGCGGATTGGTCTGGGGAGTGGTTTGCAGATTGGTCTGGGGAGTGGTTTGGGGATTGGTTTGGGGAGTGGTTTGGTGATTGGTTTGGGGATGGTTTGGGGATTAGTGGTTAGGACAAGTCAGCATGGATTTAGTAAGGGCAGGTCGTGCCTGACAAACCTGTTAGAGTTCTTTAAAGAGATAACAAATAGGTTAGACCAAAGAGAGCCAATGGATGTTATCTATCTTGACTTCCAAATGTCCTTTGATAAGTTGCCTCACGGGAGACTGCTGAGTAAAATAAGGGCCCATGGTATTTGAGGCAAGGTACTAACATGGATTGACGATTGGCTGTCAGGCAGAAGGCAGAGAGTTGGGATAAAAGGTTCTTTTTCGGAATGGCAACCGGTGACGAGTGGTGTCCCGCAGGGTTCAGTGTTGGGGCCACAGCTGTTCTCTTTATATATTAACGATCTAGATGACGGGACTGGGGGCATTCTGGCTAAGTTTGACGATGATACAAAGATAGGTGGAGGGACAGGTAGTATGGAGGAGGTGGCAAGGCTGCCGAAAGATTTAGACAGTTTAGGAGAGTGGTCCAAGAAATGGCTGATGAAATTCAACGTGGGCAAGTGCGAGGTCTTGCACTTTGGAAAAAAGAATAGAGGCATGGACTATTTTCTAAATGGTGACAAAATTCATAATGCTGAAGTGCAAAGGGACTTGGGAGTCCGAGTCCAGGATTCTCTAAAGGTAAACTTGCAGGTTGAGTCCGTAATTAAGAAAGCAAATGCAATGTTGTCATTCATCTCAAGAGGCTTGGAATATAAAAGCAGGGATGTACTTCTGAAGCTTTGTAAAGCATTAGTTAGGCCCCATTTAGAATACTGTGAGCAATTTTGGGCCCCACACCTCAGGAAGGACATACTGGCACTGGAGCGGGTCCAGCGGAGATTCACACGGATGATCCCAGGAATGGTAGGCCTAACATACGATGAACGTCTGAGGATCCTGGGATTATATTCATTGGAGTTTAGGAGGTTGAGGGGAGATCTAATAGAAACTTACAAGATAATGAATTGCTTAGATAGGGTGGATGTAGGGAAGTTGTTTCCATTAGCAGGGGAGACTAGGACCCGGGGGCACAGCCTTAGAATAAAAGGGAGTCACTTTAGAACGGAGATGAGGAGAAATTTCTTCAGCCAGAGAGTGGTGAGTCTTTTGAATTCATTGCCACAGAGGGCGGTGGAGGCCGGGACGTTGAGTGTCTAAGACAGAAGTTGATAAATTCTTGATTTCTCGAGGAATTAAGGGCTATGGAGAGAGAGCGGGTAAATGGAGTTGAAATCAGCCATGATTGAATGGTGGAGTGGACTCGATGTGCCGAATGGCCTTACTTCCGCTCCTATGTCTTATGGTCTTATGGATTGGTCTGGGGATTGGTCTAGGGAGTGGTTTGAGGAGTGGTCTGGGGTGTGGTCTGGGGAGTGGTTTGAGGATTGGTTTGGGGATTGGTTTGGGAATTGATTTGGGGATTGGTTTGGGGATTGGTCTGGGGAGTGGTTTGGGGAATGGTTTGGGGATTGGTTTGGGGAGTGGTTTGGGGATTGGTTTGGGGAGTGGTTTGGGGAGTGGTTTGCGGATTGGTTTGGGGAGTGGTTTGGGGATTGGTTTGGGGAGTGGTTTGCGGATTGGTTTGGGGACTGGTTTGGGGATTGGTTTGGGGAGTGGTTTGGGGAGTGGTTTGCGGATTGGTCTGGGGACTGGTTTGGGGAGTGGTTTGGGGAGTGGTTTGGGGATTGGTTTGGGGAGTGGTTTGGGGATTGGTTTGCGGATTGGTTTGGGGATTGGTCTGGGGATTGGTTTGGGGATTGGTTTGGGGATTGATTTGGGGTGTGGTTTGGGGAGTGGTTTGGGGATTGGTTTGGGGATTGGTCTAGGGAGTGGTTTGCGGATTGGTTTGGGGAATGGTTTGGGGAGTGGTTTGGGTATTGGTTTGCGGATTGGTCTGGGGAGTGGTTTGGGGAGTGGTTTGCGGATTGATTTGGGGATTGGTTTGGGGAGTGGTCTGGGGAGTGGTTTGGGGAGTGGTTTGCGGATTGGTTTGGGGATTGGTTTGGGGAGTGGTTTGGGGATTGGTTTGGGGAGTCGTTTGGGGATTGGTTTGGGGATTGGTTTGGGAAGTGGTTTGCGGATTGGTTTGGGGATTGGTTTGGGGAGTGGTTTGGGGATTGGTTTGGGGAGTGGTTTGGGGAATGGTTTTGGGATTGGTTTGGCAATTGGTTTGGGGAGTGGTTTGGGGAGTGGTTTGGGGAGCGGTGGGGATTGGTTTGGGGAGTGGTTTGGGGAGTGGTTTGGGGATTGGTTTGGGGATTGGTTTGGGGAGTGGTTTGGGGAGTGGTTTGGGGAGTGGTTTGGGGAGTGGTTTGGGGATTGGTTTGGGGATTGGTTTGGGGAGTGGTTTGGGGATTGGTTTGCGGATTGGTTTGGGGATTGGTTTGGGGATTGGTTTGCGGATTGGTCTGGGGAGTGGTTTGCAGATTGGTCTGGGGAGTGGTTTGGGGATTGGTTTGGGGAGTGGTTTGGTGATTGGTTTGGGGATGGTTTCGGGATTGGATTGGGGATTGGTTTGGGGAGTGGTTTGGGGAGTGGTCTGGGGATTGGTTTGGGGTGTGGTTTGGGGATTGGTTTGGGGACTGGTTTGGGGATTCGTTTGGGGATTGGTCTGGGGATTGGTCTGGGGAGTGATTTGGGGAGTGGTTTGGGGATTGGGTTGGGGAAAGGTTTGGGGAGTGTTTTGGGGATTGGTTTGGGGATTGGTTTGGGGAGTGGTTTGGGGATTGGTTTGGGGATTGGTCTGGGGATTGGTCTAGGGAGTGGTTTGTAAATGGTTTGGGGAGTGGTTTGGGGATTGGTCTGGGGAGTGGTTTGTGGATTGGTTTGGTGATTGGTCTCGGCAGTGGTTTGGGGAGTGGTTTGGGGATTGATTTGGGGATTGGTCTGGGGAGTGGTCTGGGGAGTGGTCTGGGGATTGGTCTGGGAATTGGCTTGGGGATTGATTTGGGGATTGGTCTGGGGATTGGTTTGGGGCGTGGTCTGGGGCGTGGTCTGCGGAATGGTCTGGGGAATGGTCTGGGGATTGGTTTGGGGATTGGTTTGGGGAGTGGTTTGGGGATTGGTTTGGGGACTGGTTTGGGGATTGGTTTTGGGATTGGTCTGGGGATTGGTCTGGGCAGTGGTTTGGGGATTGGTTTGGGGATTGGTTTGGGGATTGGTTTGCGGATTGGTTTGGGGAGTGGTTTGGGGATTGGTTTGGGGAGTGGTTTGGGGATTGGTTTGGGGAGTGGTTTGGGGATTGGTTTGGGGATTGGTCTGGGGATTGGTCTGGGGATTGGTTTGGGGAGTGGTTTGGGGATTGTTTTGGGGAGTGGTTTGGGGATTGGTCTGGGGAGTTGTTTGGGGATTGGTTTGGGGAGTGGTTTGGGTAGTGGTTTGGGGATTGGTTTGGGGAGTGGTTTGGGGATTGGTTTGGGGAGTGGTTTGGGGATTGGTTTGGGGATTGGTCTGGCGATTGGTCGGGGGAGTGGTTTGGGGATTGGTTTGGGGACTGGTTTGGGGATTGGTCTGGGGAGTGGTTTGGGGATTGGTTTGGGGATGGGTCTGGGGATTGGTCTGGGGATTGGTCTGGGGAGTTGTTTGGGGATTGGTTTGGGGAGTGGTTTGGGGATTGGTCTGGGGAGTGGTTTGGGGATTGGTTTGGGGATTGGTCTGGGGAGTGGTTTGGGGAGTGGTTTCGGGATTGATTTGGGGATTGGTCTGGGGAGTGGTCTGGGGATTGGTCTGGGGATTGGTCTGGGAATTGGCTTGGGGATTGATTTGGGGATTGGTCTGGGGATTGGTCTGGGGAGTGGTCTGGGGAATGGTCTGGGGAGTCATTTGGGGATTGGTTTGGGGAGTGGTTTTGGGATTGGTTTGGGGACTGGTTTGGGGATTGGTTTGAGGATTGGTTTGAGGATTGGTTTGGGGATTAATTTGGGGATTGGTCTGGGGATTGGTTTGCGGACTGGTTTGGGGAGTGGTTTGGGGAGTGGTTTGGGGATTAGTGGTTAGGACAAGTCAGCATGGATTTAGTAAGGGGAGGTCGTGCCTGACAAACCTGTTAGAGTTCTTTGAAGAGATAACAAATAGGTTAGACCATGGAGAGCCAATGGATGTTATCTATCTTGACTTCCAAAAGGCCTTTGATAAGGTGCCTCACGGGAGACTGCTGAGTAAAATAAGGGCCCATGGTATTCGAGGCAAGGTACTAACATGGATTGACGATTGGCTGTCAGGCAGAAGGCAGAGAGTTGGGATAAAAGGTTCTTTTTCGGAATGGCGACCGGTGACGAGTGGTGTCCCGCAGGGTTCAGTGTTGGGGCCACAGCTGTTCTCTTTATATATTAACGATCTAGATGACGGGACTGGGGGCATTCTGGCTAAGTTTGACGATGATACAAAGATAGGTGGAGGGACAGGTAGTATGGAGGAGGTGGGGAGGCTGCAGAAAGATTTAGACAGTTTAGGAGAGTGGTCCAAGAAATGGCTGATGAAATTCAACGTGGGCAAGTGCGAGGTCTTGCACTTTGGAAAAAAGAATAGAGGCATGGACTATTTTCTAAACGGTGACAAAATTCATAATGCTGAAGTGCAAAGGGACTTGGGAGTCCGAGTCCAGGATTCTCTAAAGGTAAACTTGCAGGTTGAGTCCGTAATTAAGAAAGCAAATGCAATGTTGTCATTCATCTCAAGAGGCTTGGAATATAAAAGCAGGGATGTACTTCTGAAGCTTTGTAAAGCATTAGTTAGGCCCCATTTAGAATACTGTGAGCAATTTTGGGCCCCACACCTCAGGAAGGACATACTGGCACTGGAGCGGGTCCAGCGGAGATTCACACGGATGATCCCAGGAATGGTAGGCCTAACATACGATGAATGTCTGAGGATCCTGCGATTATATTCATTGGAGTTTAGGAGGTTGAGGGGAGATCTAATAGAAACTTACAAGATAATGAATTGCTTAGATAGGGTGGATGTAGGGAAGTTGTTTCCATTAGCAGGGGAGACTAGGACCCGGGGGCACAGCCTTAGAATAAAAGGGAGTCACTTTAGAACGGAGATGAGGAGAAATTTCTTCAGCCAGAGAGTGGTGGGTCTGTGGAATTCGTTGCCACAGAGGGCGGTGGAGGCCGGGACGTTGAGTGTCTTTAAGACAGAAGTTGATAAATTCTTGATTTCTCGAGGAATTAAGGGCTATGGAGAGAGAGCGGGTAAATGGAGTTGAAATCAGCCATGATTGAATGGCGGAGTGGACTCGATGTGCCGAATGGCCTTACTTCCGCTCCTATGTCTTATGGTCTTATGGATTGGTCTGGGGATTGGTCTAGGGAGTGGTTTGAGGAGTGGTCTGGGGTGTGGTCTGGGGAGTGGTTTGGGGATTGGTTTGAGGATTGGTTTGGGGATTGGTTTGGGAATTGATTTGGGGATTGGTTTGGGGAGTGGTTTGGGGAGTGGTTTGGGGATTGGTTTGGGGATTGGTTTGGGGAGTGGTTTGGGGATTGGTTTGCGGATTGGTTTGGGGATTGGTTTGGGGATTGGTTTGCGGATTGGTCTGGGGAGTGGTTTGCAGATTGGTCTGGGGAGTGGTTTGGGGATTGGTTTGGGGAGTGGTTTGGTGATTGGTTTGGGGATGGTTTCGGGATTGGTTTGGGGATTGGTTTGGGGAGTGGTTTGGGGAGTGGTCTGGGGATTGGTTTGGGGTGTGGTTTGGGGATTGGTTTGGGGACTGGTTTGGGGATTGGTTTGGGGATTGGTCTGGGGATTGGTCTGGGGAGTGATTTGGGGAGTGGTTTGGGGATTGGTTTGGGGAAAGGTTTGGGGAGTGTTTTGGGGATTGGTTTGGGGATTGGTTTGGGGAGTGGTTTGGGGATTGGTTTGGGGATTGGTCTGGGGATTGGTCTAGGGAGTGGTTTGTAAATGGTTTGGGGAGTGGTTTGGGGATTGGTCTGGGGAGTGGTTTGTGGATTGGTTTGGTGATTGGTCTGGGCAGTGGTTTGGGGAGTGGTTTGGGGATTGATTTGGGGATTGGTCTGGGGAGTGGTCTGGGGAGTGGTCTGGGGATTGGTCTGGGAATTGGCTTGGGGATTGATTTGGGGATTGGTCTGGGGATTGGTTTGGGGCGTGGTCTGGGGCGTGGTCTGCTGAATGGTCTGGGGAATGGTCTGGGGAGTGGTTTGGGGATTGGTTTGGGGAGTGGTTTGGGGATTGGTTTGGGGACTGGTTTGGGGATTGGTTTTGGGATTGGTCTGGGGATTGGTCTGGGCAGTGGTTTGGGGATTGGTTTGGGGATTGGTTTGGGGATTGGTTTGCGGATTGGTTTGGGGAGTGGTTTGGGGATTGGTTTGGGGAGTGGTTTGGGGATTGGTTTGGGGAGTGGTTTGGGGATTGGTTTGGGGATTGGTCTGGGGATTGGTCTGGGGAGTGGTTTGGGGATTGTTTTGGGGAGTGGTTTGGGGATTGGTCTGGGGAGTTGTTTGGGGATTGGTTTGGGGAGTGGTTTGGGTAGTGGTTTGGGGATTGGTTTGGGGAGTGGTTTGGGGATTGGTTTGGGGAGTGGTTTGGGGATTGGTTTGGGGATTGGTCTGGCGATTGGTCGGGGGAGTGGTTTGGGGATTGGTTTGGGGACTGGTTTGGGGATTGGTCTGGGGAGTGGTTTGGGGATTGGTTTGGGGATGGGTCTGGGGATTGGTCTGGGGATTGGTCTGGGGAGTTGTTTGGGGATTGGTTTGGGGAGTGGTTTGGGGATTGGTCTGGGGAGTGGTTTGGGGATTGGTTTGGGGATTGGTCTGGGGAGTGGTTTGGGGAGTGGTTTCGGGATTGATTTGGGGTTTGGTCTGGGGAGTGGTCTGGGGATTGGTCTGGGGATTGGTCTGGGAATTGGCTTGGGGATTGATTTGGGGATTGGTCTGGGGATTGGTCTGGGGAGTGGTCTGGGGAATGGTCTGGGGAGTCATTTGGGGATTGGTTTGGGGAGTGGTTTTGGGATTGGTTTGGGGACTGGTTTGGGGATTGGTTTGAGGATTGGTTTGAGGATTGGTTTGGGGATTAATTTGGGGATTGGTCTGGGGATTGGTTTGCGGACTGGTTTGGGGAGTGGTTTGGGGAGTGGTTTGGGGATTAGTGGTTAGGACAAGTCAGCATGGATTTAGTAAGGGGAGGTCGTGCCTGACAAACCTGTTAGAGTTCTTTGAAGAGATAACAAATAGGTTAGACCATGGAGAGCCAATGGATGTTATCTATCTTGACTTCCAAAAGGCCTTTGATAAGGTGCCTCACGGGAGACTGCTGAGTAAAATAAGGGCCCATGGTATTCGAGGCAAGGTACTAACATGGATTGACGATTGGCTGTCAGGCAGAAGGCAGAGAGTTGGGATAAAAGGTTCTTTTTCGGAATGGCGACCGGTGACGAGTGGTGTCCCGCAGGGTTCAGTGTTGGGGCCACAGCTGTTCTCTTTATATATTAACGATCTAGATGACGGGACTGGGGGCATTCTGGCTAAGTTTGACGATGATACAAAGATAGGTGGAGGGACAGGTAGTATGGAGGAGGTGGGGAGGCTGCAGAAAGATTTAGACAGTTTAGGAGAGTGGTCCAAGAAATGGCTGATGAAATTCAACGTGGGCAAGTGCGAGGTCTTGCACTTTGGAAAAAAGAATAGAGGCATGGACTATTTTCTAAACGGTGACAAAATTCATAATGCTGAAGTGCAAAGGGACTTGGGAGTCCGAGTCCAGGATTCCCTAAAGGTAAACTTGCAGGTTGAGTCCGTAATTAAGAAAGCAAATGCAATGTTGTCATTCATCTCAAGAGGCTTGGAATATAAAAGCAGGGATGTACTTCTGAAGCTTTGTAAAGCATTAGTTAGGCCCCATTTAGAATACTGTGAGCAATTTTGGGCCCCACACCTCAGGAAGGACATACTGGCACTGGAGCGGGTCCAGCGGAGATTCACACGGATGATCCCAGGAATGGTAGGCCTAACATACGATGAATGTCTGAGGATCCTGCGATTATATTCATTGGAGTTTAGGAGGTTGAGGGGAGATCTAATAGAAACTTACAAGATAATGAATTGCTTAGATAGGGTGGATGTAGGGAAGTTGTTTCCATTAGCAGGGGAGACTAGGACCCGGGGGCACAGCCTTAGAATAAAAGGGAGTCACTTTAGAACGGAGATGAGGAGAAATTTCTTCAGCCAGAGAGTGGTGGGTCTGTGGAATTCGTTGCCACAGAGGGCGGTGGAGGCCGGGACGTTGAGTGTCTTTAAGACAGAAGTTGATAAATTCTTGATTTCTCGAGGAATTAAGGGCTATGGAGAGAGAGCGGGTAAATGGAGTTGAAATCAGCCATGATTGAATGGCGGAGTGGACTCGATGTGCCGAATGGCCTTACTTCCGCTCCTATGTCTTATGGTCTTATGGATTGGTCTGGGGATTGGTCTAGGGAGTGGTTTGAGGAGTGGTCTGGGGTGTGGTCTGGGGAGTGGTTTGGGGATTGGTTTGAGGATTGGTTTGGGGATTGGTTTGGGAATTGATTTGGGGATTGGTTTGGGGATTGGTCTGGGGATTGCTTTGGGGAGTGGTTTGGGGAGTGGTTTGGGGAGTGGTTTGCGGATTGGTTTGGGGAGAGGTTTGGGGATTGGTTTGGGGAGTGGTTTGCGGATTGGTTTGCGGATTGGTTTGGGGACTGGCTTGGGGATTGGTTTGGGGAGTGGTTTGGGGAGTGCTTTGGGGATTGGTTTGGGGAGTGGTTTGGGGAGTGGTTTGCGGATTGGTTTGGGGACTGGCTTGGGGATTGGTTTGGGGAGTGGTTTGGGGAGTGGTTAGCGGATTGGTTTGGCGAGTGGTTTGGGGATTGGTTTGGGGAATGGTTTGGGGAGTGGTTTGGGGATTGGTTTGGGGAATGGTTTGGGGAGTGGTTTGCGGATTGGTCTGGGGAGTGGTTTGGGGAGTGGTTTGGGGAGTGGTTTGGGGATTGGTTTGGGGAGTGGTTTGGGTATTGGTTTGCGGATTGGTTTGGGGATTGGTCTGGGGATTGGTTTGGGGATTGGTTTGGGGATTGATTTGGGGATTGGTTTGGGGAGTGGTTTGGGGATTGGTTTGGGGATTGGTTTGGGGATTGGTTTGGGGAGTGGTTTGGGGAGTGGTTTGGGGAGTGGTGGGCATTGGTTTGGGGAATGGTTTGGGGATTGGTTTGCGGATTGGTTTGGGGAGTGGTTTGCGGATTGGTTTGGGGATTGGTTTGCGGATTGGTTTGGGGATTGGTTTGGGGAGTGGTCTGGGGAGTGGTCTGGGGAGTGGTTCGGGGAGTGGTTAGGGGATTGGTTTGGGGAGTGGTTTGGTGTTGATTTGGGGATTTGTTTGCGGATTGGTTTGGGGATTGGTTTGGGGAGTGGTTTGGGGATTGGTTTGGGGATTGGATTGGGGATTGGTTTGGGGAGTGGTTTGGGGACTGGTTTGGGGAGTGGTTTGGGGAGTGGTTTGGGGACTGGTTTGCGGATTGGTTTGGGGATTGGTTTGGGGATTGGTTTGGGGAGTGGTTTGGGGATTGGTTTGGGGATTGGTCTGGGGAGTCGTTTGGGGATTGGTTTGGGGAATGGTTTGGGGATTGGTTTGGGGATTGGTTTGGGGGGTGGTTTGGGGAGTGGTTTGGGGATTGGTTTGGGGATTGGTTTGGGGAGTGGTTTGGGGAGTGGTTTGGGGACTGGTTTGCGGATTGGTTTGCGGATTGGTTTGGGGATTGGTTTGGGGATTGGTTTGGGGATTGGTTTGGGGATTGGTCTGGGGAGTGGTCTGGGGGGTGGTTTGGGGATTGGTTTGGGGATTGGTTTGGGGATTGGTTTGGGGATTTGTTTGGGGATTGGTCTGGGGAGTGGTCTGGGGAGTGGTTTGGGGAATGGTTTGGGGAGTGGTTTGGGGATTGGTTTGGGGATTGGTTTGGGGAGTGGTTTGGGGATTGGTTTGGGGATTGGTTTGGGGATTGGTTTGGGGAGTGGTATGGGGATTTGTTTGCGGATTGGTTTGGGAATTGGTTTGGGGATTGGTTTGGAGATTGGTTTGGGGAAAGGTTTGGGGATTGGTTTGGGGATTGGTTTGGGGATTGGTTTGCGGAATGGTTTGGGGATTGGTTTGGGGAGTGGTTTGGGGATTGTTTTGGGGAGTGGTTTGGGGATTGGTCTGGGGAGTTGTTTGGGGATTGTTTTGGGGAGTGGTTTGGGGATTGGTCTGGGGAGTTGTTTGGGGATTGGTTTGGGGAGTGGTTTGGGTCGTGGTTTGGGGATTGGTTTGGGGAGTGGTTTGGGGATTGGTTTGGGGAGTGGTTTGGGGATTGGTTTGGGGATTGGTCTGGCGATTGGTCGGGGGAGTGGTTTGGGGATTGGTTTGGGGACTGGTTTGGGGATTGGTCTGGGGAGTGGTTTGGGGATTGGTTTGGGGATGGGTCTGGGGATTGGTCTGGGGATTGGTCTGGGGAGTTGTTTGAGGATTGGTTTGGGGAGTGGTTTGGGGATTGGTCTGGGGAGTGGTTTGGGGATTGGTTTGGGGATTGGTCTGGGGAGTGGTTTGGGGAGTGGTTTCGGGATTGATTTGGGGTTTGGTCTGGGGAGTGGTCTGGGGATTGGTCTGGGGATTGGTCTGGGAATTGGCTTGGGGATTGATTTGGGGATTGGTCTGGGGATTGGTCTGGGGAGTGGTCTGGGGAATGGTCTGGGGAGTCATTTGGGGATTGGTTTGGGGAGTGGTTTTGGGATTGGTTTGGGGGCTGGTTTGGGGATTGGTTTGAGGATTGGTTTGAGGATTGGTTTGGGGATTAATTTGGGGATTGGTCTGGGGATTGGTTTGCGGACTGGTTTGGGGAGTGGTTTGGGGAGTGGTTTGGGGATTAGTGGTTAGGACAAGTCAGCATGGATTTAGTAAGGGGAGGTCGTGCCTGACAAACCTGTTAGAGTTCTTTGAAGAGATAACAAATAGGTTAGACCATGGAGAGCCAATGGATGTTATCTATCTTGACTTCCAAAAGGCCTTTGATAAGGTGCCTCACGGGAGACTGCTGAGTAAAATAAGGGCCCATGGTATTCGAGGCAAGGTACTAACATGGATTGACGATTGGCTGTCAGGCAGAAGGCAGAGAGTTGGGATAAAAGGTTCTTTTTCGGAATGGCGACCGGTGACGAGTGGTGTCCCGCAGGGTTCAGTGTTGGGGCCACAGCTGTTCTCTTTATATATTAACGATCTAGATGACGGGACTGGGGGCATTCTGGCTAAGTTTGACGATGATACAAAGATAGGTGGAGGGACAGGTAGTATGGAGGAGGTGGGGAGGCTGCAGAAAGATTTAGACAGTTTAGGAGAGTGGTCCAAGAAATGGCTGATGAAATTCAACGTGGGCAAGTGCGAGGTCTTGCACTTTGGAAAAAAGAATAGAGGCATGGACTATTTTCTAAACGGTGACAAAATTCATAATGCTGAAGTGCAAAGGGACTTGGGAGTCCGAGTCCAGGATTCTCTAAAGGTAAACTTGCAGGTTGAGTCCGTAATTAAGAAAGCAAATGCAATGTTGTCATTCATCTCAAGAGGCTTGGAATATAAAAGCAGGGATGTACTTCTGAAGCTTTGTAAAGCATTAGTTAGGCCCCATTTAGAATACTGTAAGCAATTTTGGGCCCCACACCTCAGGAAGGACATACTGGCACTGGAGCGGGTCCAGCGGAGATTCACACGGATGATCCCAGGAATGGTAGGCCTAACATACGATGAATGTCTGAGGATCCTGCGATTATATTCATTGGAGTTTAGGAGGTTGAGGGGAGATCTAATAGAAACTTACAAGATAATGAATTGCTTAGATAGGGTGGATGTAGGGAAGTTGTTTCCATTAGCAGGGGAGACTAGGACCCGGGGGCACAGCCTTAGAATAAAAGGGAGTCACTTTAGAACGGAGATGAGGAGAAATTTCTTCAGCCAGAGAGTGGTGGGTCTGTGGAATTCGTTGCCACAGAGGGCGGTGGAGGCCGGGACGTTGAGTGTCTTTAAGACAGAAGTTGATAAATTCTTGATTTCTCGAGGAATTAAGGGCTATGGAGAGAGAGCGGGTAAATGGAGTTGAAATCAGCCATGATTGAATGGCGGAGTGGACTCGATGTGCCGAATGGCCTTACTTCCGCTCCTATGTCTTATGGTCTTATGGATTGGTCTGGGGATTGGTCTAGCGAGTGGTTTGAGGAGTGGTCTGGGGTGTGGTCTGGGGAGTGGTTTGGGGATTGGTTTGAGGATTGGTTTGGGGATTGGTTTGGGAATTGATTTGGGGATTGGTTTGGGGATTGGTCTGGGGATTGGTTTGGGGAGTGGTTTGGGGAGTGGTTTGGGGAGTGGTTTGGGGAGTGGTTTGCGGATTGGTTTGGGGAGAGGTTTGGGGATTGGTTTGGGGAGTGGTTTGCGGATTGGTTTGCGGATTGGTTTGGGGACTGGCTTGGGGATTGGTTTGGGGAGTGGTTTGGGGAGTGCTTTGGGGATTGGTTTGGGAAGTGGTTTGGGGAGTGGTTTGCGGATTGGTTTGGGGACTGGCTTGGGGATTGGTTTGGGGAGTGGTTTGGGGAGTGGTTAGCGGATTGGTTTGGGGAGTGGTTTGGGGATTGGTTTGGGGAATGGTTTGGGGAGTGGTTTGCGGATTGGTCTGGGGAGTGGTTTGGGGAGTGGTTTGGGGAGTGGTTTGGGGATTGGTTTGGGGAGTGGTTTGGGTATTGGTTTGCGGATTGGTTTGGGGATTGGTCTGGGGATTGGTTTGGGGATTGGTTTGGGGATTGATTTGGGGATTGGTTTGGGGAGTGGTTTGGGGATTGGTTTGGGGATTGGTTTGGGGATTGGTTTGGGGAGTGGTTTGGGGAGTGGTTTGGGGAGTGGTGGGCATTGGTTTGGGGAATGGTTTGGGGATTGGTTTGCGGATTGGTTTGGGGATTGGTATGGGGATTGGTTTGGGGAGTGGTTTGGGGAGTGGTTTGGGGATTGGTTTGGGGAGTGGTTTGCGGATTGGTTTGGGGATTGGTTTGCGGATTGGTTTGGGGATTGGTTTGGGGAGTGGTCTGGGGAGTGGTCTGGGGAGTGGTTCGGGGAGTGGTTAGGGGATTGGTTTGGGGAGTGGTTTGGTGTTGATTTGGGGATTTGTTTGCGGATTGGTTTGGGGATTGGTTTGGGGAGTGGTTTGGGGATTGGTTTGGGGATTGGATTGGGGATTGGTTTGGGGAGTGGTTTGGGGACTGGTTTGGGGAGTGGTTTGGGGAGTGGTTTGGGGACTGGTTTGCGGATTGGTTTGGGGATTGGTTTGGGGATTGGTTTGGGGAGTGGTTTGGGGATTGGTTTGGGGATTGGTCTGGGGAGTCGTTTGGGGATTGGTTTGGGGAATGGTTTGGGGATTGGTTTGGGGATTGGTTTGGGGGGTGGTTTGGGGAGTGGTTTGGGGATTGGTTTGGGGATTGGTTTGGGGAGTGGTTTGGGGAGTGGTTTGGGGACTGGTTTGCGGATTGGTTTGCGGATTGGTTTGGGGATTGGTTTGGGGATTGGTTTGGGGATTGGTTTGGGGATTGGTCTGGGGAG
The DNA here is from genome assembly GCF_047496885.1 of Scyliorhinus torazame. Classification (NCBI taxonomy): domain Eukaryota; kingdom Metazoa; phylum Chordata; class Chondrichthyes; order Carcharhiniformes; family Scyliorhinidae; genus Scyliorhinus; species Scyliorhinus torazame. Next base: position 336,786,000 of record NC_092710.1, on the reverse strand, counting down.
TGGTCTGGGGGGTGGTTTGGGGATTGGTTTGGGGATTGGTTTGGGGATTGGTTTGGGGATTGGTTTGGGGATTGGTCTGGGGAGTGGTCTGGGGAGTGGTTTGGGGAATGGTTTGGGGAGTGGTTTGGGGATTGGTTTGGGGATTGGTTTGGGGAGTGGTTTGGGGATTGGTTTGGGGATTGGTTTGGGGATTGGTTTGGGGAGTGGTATGGGGATTTGTTTGCGGATTGGTTTGGGAATTGGTTTGGGGATTGGTTTGGAGATTGGTTTGGGGAAAGGTTTGGGGATTGGTTTGGGGATTGGTTTGGGGATTGGTTTGTGGAATGGTTTGGGGATTGGTTTGGGGATTGCTTTGCGGATTGGTTTGGGGATTGGTTTGGGGATTGGTTTGCGGATTGGTTTTGGGAGTTGTTTGGGGATTGGTTTGGGGATTGGTTTGGGGATTGGTTTGGGGATTGGTTTGGGGATTGGTTTGGGGAGTGGTTTGCGGATTGGTTTGGGGATTGGTTTGGGGAGTGGTTTGGGGATTGGTTTGGGGATTGGTTTGGGGATTGGTTTGGGGATTGCTTTGGGGATTGGTTTCGGGAGTGGTTTGGGGAGTGGTTTGTGGATTGGTTTGGGGATTGGTCTGGGGAGTGGTTTGCGGATTGGTTTGCGGATTGGTTTGGGGAATGGTTTGGGGAGTGGTTTGCGGATTGGTCTGGGGAGTGGTTTGGGGAGTGGTTTGCGGATTGGTTTGGGGATTGGTTTGGGGAGTGGTTTGGGGAGTGGTTTGGGGAGTGGTTTGGGGATTGGTTTGGGGATTGGTTTGGGGGGTGGTTTGGGGAGTGGTTTGCGGATTGGTTTGTGGAGTGGTTTGCAGATTGGTTGGGGGATTGGTTTGAGGAGTGGTTTGGGGAGTGGTTTGGGGATAGGTTTGGGGATTGGTTTGGGGATTGGTTTGGGGTGTGGTTTGCAGATTGGTTTGGGGATTGGTTTGGGGATTGGTTTGGGGAGTGGTTTGGGGATTGGTTTGGGGAGTGGTTTGGGGAGTGGTTTGCGGATTGGTTTGGGGATTGGTCTGGGGATTGGTTTGGGGAGTGTTTTGGGGATTTGTTTGCGGATTGGTTTGGGGATTGGTTTGGGGATTGGTTTGGGGAGTGGTTTGGGGAGTGGTTTGGGGATTGGTTTGGAGAGTGGTTTGGGGAGTGGTTTGGGGATTGTTTTGGGGATTGGTTTGGGGAGTTGTCTGGGGGTGGTCTGGGGATTGGTTCGGGGAGTGGTTTGGGGATTGGTTTGGGGGTTGGTTTGGGGATTGGTTTGGTGTTGATTTGGGGATTGGTTTGGGGAGTGGTTTGGGGATTGGTTTGCAGATTGGTTTGGGGAGAGGTTTGGGGATTGGTTTGGGGATTGGTTTAGGGAGTGGTTTGGGGATTGGTTTGGGGATTGGTTTGGGGATTGGTTTGGGGATTGGTTTGGGGATTGCTTTGGGGATTGGTTTGGGGAGTGGTTTGGGGAGTGGTTTGTGGATTGGTTTGGGGATTGGTTTGGGGAGTTGTCTGGGGAGTGGTCTGGGGATTGGTCTAGGGAGTGGTTTGAGGAGTGGTCTGGGGTGTGGTCTGGGGAGTGGTTTGGGGATTGGTTTGAGGATTGGTTTGTGGATTGGTTTGGGAATTGATTTGGGGATTGGTTTGGGGATTGGTCTGGGGATTGGTTTGGGGAGTGGTTTGGGGATTGGTTTGGGGATTGGTCTGGCGATTGGTCGGGGGAGTGGTTTGGGGATTGGTTTGGGGACTGGTTTGGGGATTGGTCTGGGGAGTGGTTTGGGGATTGGTTTGGGGATGGGTCTGGGGATTGGTCTGGGGATTGGTCTGGGGAGTTGTTTGGGGATTGGTTTGGGGAGTGGTTTGGGGATTGGTCTGGGGAGTGGTTTGGGGATTGGTTTGGGGATTGGTCTGGGGAGTGGTTTGGGGAGTGGTTTCGGGATTGATTTGGGGATTGGTCTGGGGAGTGGTCTGGGGATTGGTCTGGGGATTGGTCTGGGAATTGGCTTGGGGATTGATTTGGGGATTGGTCTGGGGATTGGTCTGGGGAGTGGTCTGGGGAATGGTCTGGGGAGTCATTTGGGGATTGGTTTGGGGAGTGGTTTTGGGATTGGTTTGGGGACTGGTTTGGGGATTGGTTTGAGGATTGGTTTGAGGATTGGTTTGGGGATTAATTTGGGGATTGGTCTGGGGATTGGTTTGCGGACTGGTTTGGGGAGTGGTTTGGGGAGTGGTTTGGGGATTAGTGGTTAGGACAAGTCAGCATGGATTTAGTAAGGGGAGGTCGTGCCTGACAAACCTGTTAGAGTTCTTTGAAGAGATAACAAATAGGTTAGACCATGGAGAGCCAATGGATGTTATCTATCTTGACTTCCAAAAGGCCTTTGATAAGGTGCCTCACGGGAGACTGCTGAGTAAAATAAGGGCCCATGGTATTCGAGGCAAGGTACTAACATGGATTGACGATTGGCTGTCAGGCAGAAGGCAGAGAGTTGGGATAAAAGGTTCTTTTTCGGAATGGCGACCGGTGACGAGTGGTGTCCCGCAGGGTTCAGTGTTGGGGCCACAGCTGTTCTCTTTATATATTAACGATCTAGATGACGGGACTGGGGGCATTCTGGCTAAGATTGCCGATGATACAAAGATAGGTGGAGGGACAGGTAGTATGGAGGAGGTGGCAAGGCTGCAGAAAGATTTAGACAGTTTAGGAGAGTGGTCCAAGAAATGGCTGATGAAATTCAACGTGGGCAAGTGCGAGGTCTTGCACTTTGGAAAAAAGAATAGAGGCATGGACTATTTTCTAAACGGTGACAAAATTCATAATGCTGAAGTGCAAAGGGACTTGGGAGTCCGAGTCCAGGATTCTCTAAAGGTAAACTTGCAGGTTGAGTCCGTAATTAAGAAAGCAAATGCAATGTTGTCATTCATCTCAAGAGGCTTGGAATATAAAAGCAGGGATGTACTTCTGAAGCTTTGTAAAGCATTAGTTAGGCCCCATTTAGAATACTGTGAGCAATTTTGGGCCCCACACCTCAGGAAGGACATACTGGCACTGGAGCGGGTCCAGCGGAGATTCACACGGATGATCCCAGGAATGGTAGGCCTAACATACGATGAATGTCTGAGGATCCTGCGATTATATTCATTGGAGTTTAGGAGGTTGAGGGGAGATCTAATAGAAACTTACAAGATAATGAATTGCTTAGATAGGGTGGATGTAGGGAAGTTGTTTCCATTAGCAGGGGAGACTAGGACCCGGGGGCACAGCCTTAGAATAAAAGGGAGTCACTTTAGAACGGAGATGAGGAGAAATTTCTTCAGCCAGAGAGTGGTGGGTCTGTGGAATTCGTTGCCACAGAGGGCGGTGGAGGCCGGGACGTTGAGTGTCTTTAAGACAGAAGTTGATAAATTCTTGATTTCTCGAGGAATTAAGGGCTATGGAGAGAGAGCGGGTAAATGGAGTTGAAATCAGCCATGATTGAATGGCGGAGTGGACTCGATGTGCCGAATGGCCTTACTTCCGCTCCTATGTCTTATGGTCTTATGGATTGGTCTGGGGATTGGTCTAGGGAGTGGTTTGAGGAGTGGTCTGGGGTGTGGTCTGGGGAGTGGTTTGGGGATTGGTTTGAGGATTGGTTTGGGGAGTGGTTTGGGGATTGGTTTGGGGAGTGGTTTGCGGATTGGTTTGGGGAGAGGTTTGGGGATTGGTTTGGGGAGTGGTTTGCGGATTGGTTTGCGGATTGGTTTGGGGAATGGCTTGGGGATTGGTTTGGGGAGTGGTTTGGGGATTGGTTTGCGGATTGGTTTGGGGATTGGTTTGGGGAGAGGTTTGGGGATTGGTTTGGGGAGTGGTTTGCGGATTGGTTTGCGGATTGGTTTGGGGATTGGTTTGGGGAGTGGTTTGGGGAGTGGTTTGGGGTTGGTTTGGGGAGTGGTTTGCGGATTGGTTTGCGGATTGGTTTGGGGACTGGCTTGGGGATTGATTTGGGGAGTGGTTTGGGGAGTGGTTAGCGGATTGGTTTGGGGAGTGGTTTGGGGATTGGTTTGGGGAATGGTTTGGGGAGTGGTTTGCGGATTGGTCTGGGGAGTGGTTTGGGGAGTGGTTTGGGGAGTGGTTTGGGGATTGGTTTGGGGAGTGGTTTGGGTATTGGTTTGCGGATTGGTTTGGGGATTGGTCTGGGGATTGGTTTGGGGATTGGTTTGGGGATTGATTTGGGGATTGGTTTGGGGAGTGGTTTGGGGATTGGTTTGGGGATTGGTTTGGGGAGTGGTTTGGGGAGTGGTTTGGGGAGCGGTGGGCATTGGTTTGGGGAATGGTTTGGGGATTGGTTTGCGGATTGGTTTGGGGATTGGTATGGGGATTGGTTTGGGGAGTGGTTTGGGGAGTGGTTTGGGGAGTGGTTTGGGGATTGGTTTGGGGAGTGGTTTGCGGATTGGTTTGGGGATTGGTTTGCGGATTGGTTTGGGGATTGGTTTGGGGAGTGGTCTGGGGAGTGGCCTGGGGAGTGGTTCGGGGAGTGGTTAGGGGATTGGTTTGGGGAGTGGTTTGGTGTTGATTTGGGGATTTGTTTGCGGATTGGTTTGGGGATTGGTTTGGGGAGTGGTTTGGGGATTGGTTTGGGGATTGGATTGGGGATTGGTTTGGGGAGTGGTTTGGGGACTGGTTTGGGGAGTGGTTTGGGGAGTGGTTTGGGGACTGGTTTGCGGATTGGTTTGGGGATTGGTTTGGGGATTGGTTTGGGGAGTGGTTTGGGGATTGGTCTGGGGAGTCGTTTGGGGATTGGTTTGGGGATTGGTTTGGGGATTGGTTTGGGGATTGGTTTGGGGGGTGGTTTGGGGAGTGGTTTGGGGATTGGTTTGGGGATTGGTTTGGGGAGTGGTTTGGGGAGTGGTTTGGGGACTGGTTTGCGGATTGGTTTGCGGATTGGTTTGGGGATTGGTTTGGGGATTGGTTTGGGGATTGGTTTGGGGATTGGTCTGGGGAGTGGTCTGGGGGGTGGTTTGGGGATTGGTTTGGGGAGTGGTTTGGTGTTGATTTGGGGATTTGTTTGCGGATTGGTTTGGGGATTGGTTTGGGGAGTGGTTTGGGGATTGGTTTGGGGATTGGATTGGGGATTGGTTTGGGGAGTGGTTTGGGGACTGGTTTGGGGAGTGGTTTGGGCAGTGGTTTGGGGACTGGTTTGCGGATTGGTTTGGGGATTGGTTTGGGGATTGGTTTGGGGAGTGGTTTGGGGATTGGTCTGGGGAGTCGTTTGGGGATTGGTTTGGGGATTGGTTTGGGGATTGGTTTGGGGATTGGTTTGGGGGGTGGTTTGGGGAGTGGTTTGGGGATTGGTTTGGGGATTGGTTTGGGGAGTGGTTTGGGGAGTGGTTTGGGGACTGGTTTGCGGATTGGTTTGCGGATTGGTTTGGGGATTGGTTTGGGGATTGGTTTGGGGATTGGTTTGGGGATTGGTCTGGGGAGTGGTCTGGGGGGTGGTTTGGGGATTGGTTTGGGGATTGGTTTGGGGATTGGTTTGGGGATTGGTTTGGGGATTGGTCTGGGGAGTGGTCTGGGGCGTGGTTTGGGGAATGGTTTGGGGAGTGGTTTGGGGATTGGTTTGGGGATTGGTTTGGGGAGTGGTTTGGGGATTGGTTTGGGGATTGGTTTGGGGATTGGTTTGGGGAGTGGTATGGCGATTGGTTTGCGGATTGGTTTGGGGATTGGTTTGGGGATTGGTTTGGAGATTGGTTTGGGGAAAGGTTTGGGGATTGGTTTGGGGATTGGTTTGGGGATTGGTTTGCGGATTGGTTTGGGGATTGGTTTGGGGATTGGTTTGCGGATTGGTTTGGGGATTGGTTTGGGGATTGGTTTGCGGATTGGTTTTGGGAGTGGTTTGGGGATTGGTTTGGGGATTGGTTTGGGGATTGGTTTGGGGATTGGTTTGGGGAGTGGTTTGCGGATTGGTTTGGGGATTGGTTTGGGGAGTGGTTTGGGGATTGGTTTGGGGATTGGTTTGGGGATTGGTTTGGGGATTGCTTTGGGGATTGGTTTCGGGAGTGGTTTGGGGAGTGGTTTGTGGATTGGTTTGGGGATTGGTCTGGGGAGTGGTTTGCGGATTGGTTTGCGGATTGGTTTGGGGAATGGTTTGGGGAGTGGTTTGCGGATTGGTCTGGGGAGTGGTTTGGGGAGTGGTTTGCGGATTGGTTTGGGGATTGGTTTGGGGAGTGGTTTGGGGAGTGGTTTGGGGAGTGGTTTGGGGATTGGTTTGGGGATTGGTTTGGGGGGTGGTTTGGGGAGTGGTTTGCGGATTGGTTTGTGGAGTGGTTTGCAGATTGGTTGGGGGATTGGTTTGAGGAGTGGTTTGGGGAGTGGTTTGAGAATAGGTTTGGGGATTGGTTTGGGGATTGGTTTGGGGTGTGGTTTGCAGATTGGTTTGGGGATTGGTTTGGGGATTGGTTTGGGGAGTGGTTTGGGGATTGGTTTGGGGAGTGGTTTGGGGAGTGGTTTGCGGATTGGTTTGGGGATTGGTCTGGGGATTGGTTTGGGGAGTGTTTTGGGGATTGGTTTGCGGATTGGTTTGGGGATTGGTTTGGGGATTGGTTTGGGGAGTGGTTTGGGGAGTGGTTTGGGGATTGGTTCGGAGAGTGGTTTGGGGAGTGGTTTGGGGATTGTTTTGGGGATTGGTTTGGGGAGTTGTCTGGGGAGTGGTCTGGGGATTGGTTCGGGGAGTGGTTTGGGGATTGGTTTGGGGGTTGGTTTGGGGATTGGTTTGGTGTTGATTTGGGGATTGGTTTGGGGAGTGGTTTGGGGATTGGTTTGCAGATTGGTTTGGGGAGAGGTTTGGGGAGTGGTTTGGGGATTGGTTTGGGGATTGGTTTGGGGAGTGGTTTGGGGATTGGTTTGGGGATTGGTTTGGGGATTGGTTTGGGGATTGCTTTGGGGATTGGTTTGGGGAGTGGTTTGGGGAGTGGTTTGTGGATTGATTTGGGGATTGGTCTGGGGAGTGGTTTGCGGATTGGTTTGCGGATTGGTTTGGGGAATGGTTTGGGGAGTGGTTTGCGGATTGGTCTGGGGAGTGGTTTGGGGAGTGGTTTGCGGATTGGTTTTGGGATTGGTTTGGGGAGTGGTTTGGGGAGTGGTTTGGGGAGTGGTTTGGGTATTGGTTTGGGGATTGGTTTGGGGAGTGGTTTGGGGAGTGGTTTGCGGATTGGTTTGGGGAGTGGTTTGCGGATTGGTTGGGGGATTGGTTTGAGAAGTGGTTTGGGGAGTGGTTTGGGGATTGGTTTGGGGATTGGTTTGGGGTGTGGTTTGCAGATTGGTTTGGGGATTGGTTTGGGGATTGGTTTGGGGAGTGGTTTGGGGATTGGTTTGGGGAGTAGTTTGGGGAGTGGTTTGCGGATTGGTTTGGGGATTGGTCTGGGGATTGGTTTGGGGAGTGTTTTGGGGATTGGTTTGCGGATTGGTTTGGGGATTGGTTTGCGGATTGGTTTGGGGATTGGTTTGGGGAGTGGTCTGGGGAGTGGTCTGGGGAGTGGTTCGGGGAGTGGTTAGGGGATTGGTTTGGGGAGCGGTTTGGTGTTGATTTGGGGATTTGTTTGCGGATTGGTTTGGGGATTGGTTTGGGGACTGGTTTGGGGATTGGTTTGGGGATTGGATTGGGGATTGGTTTGGGGAGTGGTTTGCGGACTGGTTTGGGGAGTGGTTTGGGGAGTGGTTTGGGGACTGGTTTGCGGATTGGTTTGGGGATTGGTTTGGGGATTGGTTTGGGGAGTGGTTTGGGGATTGGTTTGGGGATTGGTCTGGGGAGTCGTTTGGGGATTGGTTTGGGGATTGGTTTGGGGATTGGTTTGGGGATTGGTTTGGGGGGTGGTTTGGGGAGTGGTTTGGGGATTGGTTTGGGGATTGGTTTGGGGAGTGGTTTGGGGAGTGGTTTGGGGACTGGTTTGCGGATTGGTTTGCGGATTGGTTTGGGGATTGGTTTGGGGATTGGTTTGGGGATTGGTTTGGGGATTGGTCTGGGGAGTGGTCTGGGGGGTGGTTTGGGGATTGGTTTGGGGATTGGTTTGGGGATTGGTTTGGGGATTGGTTTGGGGATTGGTCTGGGGAGTGGTCTGGGGAGTGGTTTGGGGATTGGTTTGGGGAGTGGTTTGAGGATTGGTTTGGGGATTGGATTGGGGAGTGGTTTGGGGATTGGTTTGGGGATTGGTTTGGGGATTGGTTTGGGGAGTGGTATGGGGATTGGTTTGCGGATTGGTTTGGGGATTGGTTTGGGGATTGGTTTGGAGATTGGTTTGGGGAATGGTTTGGGGATTGGTTTGGGGATTGGTTTGCGGAATGGTTTGGGGATTGGTTTGGGGATTGGTTTGCGGATTGGTTTGGGGATTGGTTTGGGGATTGGTTTGCGGATTGGTTTGGGGAGTGGTTTGGGGATTGGTTTGGGGATTGGTTTGGGGATTGGTTTGGGGATTGGTTTGGGGATTGGTTTGGGGAGTTGTTTGCGGATTGGTTTGGGGATTGGTTTGGGGAGTGGTTTGGGGATTGGTTTGGGGATTGGTTTGGGGATTGTTTGGGGATTGCTTTGGGGATTGGTTTGGGGAGTGGTTTGGGGAATGGTTTGTGGATTGGTTTGGGGATTGGTCTGGGGAGTGGTTTGCGGATTGGTTTGCGGATTGGTTTGGGGAATGGTTTGGGGAGTGGTTTGCGGATTGGTCTGGGGAGTGGTTTGGGGAGTGGTTTGCGGATTGGTTTGGGGATTGGTTTGGGGAGTGGTTTGGGGATTGGTTTGGGGAGTGGTTTGGGGAGTGGTTTGGGGATTGGTTTGGGGATTGCTTTGGGGAGTGGTTTGGGGAGTGGTTTGCGGATTGGTTTGGGGAGTGGTTTGCGGATTGGTTGGGGGATTGGTTTGAGGAGAGGTTTGGGGAGTGGTTTGGGGATTGGTTTGGGGATTGGTTTGGGGATTGGTTTGGGGTGTGGTTTGCAGATTGGTTTGGGGATTGGTTTGGGGATTGGTTTGGGGAGTGGTTTGGGGATTGGTTTGGGGAGTGGTTTGGGGAGTGATTTGCGGATTGGTTTGGGGATTGGTCTGGGGATTGGTTTGGGGAGTGTTTTGGGGATTGGTTTGCGGATTGGTTTGGGGATTGGTTTGGGGATTGGTTTGGGGAGTGGTTTGGGGAGTGGTTTGGGGATTGGTTTGGAGAGTGGTTTGGGGATTGGTTTGGGGATTGGTTTGGGGATTGGTTTGGGGAGTTGTCTGGGGAGTGGTCTGGGGATTGGTTCGGGGAGTGGTTTGGGGATTGGTTTGGGGGTTGGTTTGGGGATTGGTTTGGTGTTGATTTGGGGATTGGTTTGGGGAGTGGTTTGGGGATTGGTTTGCAGATTGGTTTGGGGAGAGGTTTGGGGAGTGGTTTGGGGATTGGTTTGGGGATTGGTTTGGGGAGTGGTTTCGGGATTGGTTTGGGGATTGGTTTGGGGATTGCTTTAGGGATTGGTTTGGGGAGTGGTTTGGGGAGTGGTTTGTGGATTGGATTGGGGATTGGTCTGGGGAGTGGTTTGCGGATTGGTTTGCGGATTGGTTTCGGGAATGGTTTGGGGAGTGGTTTGCGGATTGGTCTGGGGAGTGGTTTGGGGAGTGGTTTGCGGATTGGTTTGGGAATTGGTTTGGGGAGTGGTTTGGGGATTGGTTTGGGGAGTGGTTTGGGGAGTGGTTTGCGGATTGGTTTGGGGAGTGGTTTGGGGATTGGTTTGGGGAGTGGTTTGGGGATTGGTTTGGGGATTGGTTTGGGGAGTGGTTTGGGGAGTGGTTTGCGGATTGGTTTGGGGAGTGGTTTGCGGATTGGTTGGGGGATTGGTTTGAGGAGTGGTTTGGGGAGTGGTTTGGGGATTGGTTTGGGGATTGGTTTGGGGATTGGTTTGGGGTGTGGTTTGCAGATTGGTTTGGGGATTGGTTTGGGGATTGGTTTGGGGAGTGGTTTGGGGATTGGTTTGGGGAGTGGTTTGGGGAGTGGTTTGCGGATTGGTTTGGGGATTGGTCTGGGGATTGGTTTGGGGAGTGTTTTGGGGATTGGTTTGCGGATTGGTTTGGGGATTGGTTTGGGGATTGGTTTGGGGAGTGGTTTGGGGAGTGGTTTGGGGAGTGGTTTGGGGAGTGATTTGGGGATTGGTTTGGGGATTGGTTTGGGGAGTGGTTTGGGGATTGGTCTGGTGATTGGTTCGGGGAGTGGTTTGGGGATTGGTTTGGGGATTGGTTTGGGGATTGGTTTGGGGATTGGTTTGGGGATTGGTTTGGGGATTGGTTTGGGGAGTGGCTTGGGGAGTGGTTTGGGGAGTGGTTTGGGGATTGGTTTGGGGAGTGGTTTGTGGATTGGTTTGGGGATTGGTCTGGGGATTGGTTTGGGGAGTGGTTTGGGGATTGGTTTGGGGATTGGTCTGGGGATTGGTTTGGGGAGTGTTTTGGGGATTGGTTTGCGGATTGGTTTGGGGATTGGTTTGGGGATTGGTTTGGGGAGTGGTTTGGGGATTGGTTTGGGGATTGGTTCGGGGAGTGGTTTGGGGATTGGTTTGGGGATTGGTTTGGGGATTGGTTTGGGGAGTGGTTTGGGGAGTGGTTCGGGGAGTGGTTTGGGGAGTGGTTTGGGGAGTGGTTTGGGGATTGGTTCGGGGAGTGGTTTGGGGATTGGTTTGGGTATCGGTTTGGGGATTGGTTTGGTGTTGATTTGGGGATTGGTTTGGGGATTGGTTTGGGGAGTGGTTTGGGGATTGGTTTGCAGATTGGTTTGGGGAGAGGTTTGGGGAGTGGTTTGGGGATTGGTTTGGGGATTGGTTTGGGGAGTGGTTTGGGGATTGGTTTGGGGAGTGGTTTGGGGATTGGTTTGGGGATTGGTTTGCGGATTGATTTGGGGAGTGGTTTGGGGATTGGTTTGGGGATTGGTTTGGGGATTGGTTTGGGGATTGGTTTGGGGAGTGGTTTGGGGATTGGTTTGCGGATTGGTTTGGGGAGTGGTTTGGGGATTGCTTTGGGGTTGATTTGGGGATTGGTTTGGGGAGTGATTTGGGGATTGGTTTGCGGATTGGTTTGGGGATTGGTTTGGGGATTGGTTTGGGGACTGGTTTGGGGATTGGTTTGAGGATTGGTTTGAGGAGTGGTTTGGGGATTGATTTGGGGATTGGTCTGGGGATTGGTTTGGCGAATGGTTTGGGGATTGGTTTGGGGATTGATTTGGGGATTGGTCTGGGGATTGGTTTGCGGACTGGTTTGGGGAGTGGTTTGGGGAGTGGTTTGGGGAGTGGTTTGGGGATTAGTGGTTAGGACAAGTTAGCATGGATTTAGTAAGGGGAGGTCGTGCCTGACAAACCTGTTAGAGTTCTTTAAAGAGATAACAAATAGGTTAGACCAAGGAGAGCCAATGGATGTTATCTATCTTGACTTCCAAAAGGCCTTTGATAACGTGCCTCACGGGAAACTGATGAGTAAAATAAGACCCCATGGTATTCGAGGCAAGGTACTAACATGGATTGACGATTGGCTGTCAGGCAGAAGGCAGAGAGTTGGAATAAAAGGTTCTTTTTCGGAATGGCAACCGGTGACGAGTGGTGTCCCGCAGGGTTCAGTGTTGGGGCCACAGCTGTTCTCTTTATATATTAACGATCTAGATGACGGGATTGGGGGCATTCTGGCTAAGTTTGCCGATGATACAAAGATAGGTGGAGGGACAGGTAGTATGGAGGAGGTGGGGAGGCTGCAGAAAGATTTAGACAGTTTAGGAGAGTGGTCCAAGAAATGGCTGATGAAATTCAACGTGGGCAAGTGCGAGGTCTTGCACTTTGGAAAAAAGAATAGAGGCATGGACTATTTTCTAAACGGTGACAAAATTCATAATGCTGAAGTGCAAAGGGACTTGGGAGTCCGAGTCCAGGATTCTCTAAAGGTAAACTTGCAGGTTGAGTCCGTAATTAAGAAAGCAAATGCAATGTTGTCATTCATCTCAAGAGGCTTGGAATATAAAAGCAGGGATGTACTTCTGAAGCTTTGTAAAGCATTAGTTAGGCCCCATTTAGAATACTGTGAGCAATTTTGGGCCCCACACCTCAGGAAGGACATACTGGCACTGGAGCGGGTCCAGCGGAGATTCACACGGATGATCCCAGGAATGGTAGGCCTAACATACGATGAACGTCTGAGGATCCTGGGATTATATTCATTGGAGTTTAGGAGGTTGAGGGGAGATCTAATAGAAACTTACAAGATAATGAATTGCTTAGATAGGGTGGATGTAGGGAAGTTGTTTCCATTAGCAGGGGAGACTAGGACCCGGGGGCACAGCCTTAGAATAAAAGGGAGTCACTTTAGAACGGAGATGAGGAGAAATTTCTTCAGCCAGAGAGTGGTGGGTCTGTGGAATTCATTGCCACAGAGGGCGGTGGAGGCCGGGACGTTGAGTGTCTTTAAGACAGAAGTTGATAAATTCTTGATTTCTCGAGGAATTAAGGGCTATGGAGAGAGAGCGGGTAAATGGAGTTGAAATCAGCCATGATTGAATGGCGGAGTGGACTCGATGTGCCGAATGGCCTTACTTCCGCTCCTCTGTCTTATGGTCTTATGGATTGGTCTGGGGATTGGTCTAGGGAGTGGTTTGAGGAGTGGTCTGGGGTGTGGTCTGGGGAGTGGTTTGGGGAGTGGTTTGGGGATTGGTTTGGGGATTGGTCTGGGGAGTGGTTTGGGGATTGGTTTGGGGATTGGTTTGGGGAGTGGTTTGGGGAGTGGTTTGGGAAGTGGTTTGCGGATTGGTTTGGGGAGTGGTTTGGGGATTGGTTTGGGGAGTGGTTTGGGGAGTGGTTTGCGGATTGGTTTGGGGACTGGTTTGGGGAGTGGTTTGGGGAGTGGTTTGCGGATTGGTTTGGGGAGTGGTTTGGGGATTGGTTTGCGGATTGGTTTGGGGAGTGGTTTGCGGATTGGTCTGGGGAGTGGTTTGGGGATTGGTTTGGGGATTGGTTTGGGGAGTGGTTTCGGGATTGGTTTGCGGATTGGTTTGGGGATTGGTCTGGCGATTGGTTTGGGGATTGGTTTGTGGATTGGTTTGGGGATTGGTCTGGGGAGTGGTTTGCGGATTGATTTGCGGATTGGTTTGGGGAATGGTTTGGGGAGTGGTTTGCGGATTGGTTTGGGGAGTGGTTTGGGGAGTGGTTTGGGGATTGGTTTGGGGATTGGTTTGGGGAGTGGTTTGGGGAGTGGTTTGCGGATTGGTTTGGGGAGTGGTTTGCGTATTGGTTGGGGGATTGGTTTGAGGAGTGGTTTGGGGAGTGGTTTGGGGATTGGTTTGGGGATTGGTTTGGGGATTGGTTTGGGGTGTGGTTTGCAGATTGGTTTGGGGATTGGTTTGGGGATTGGTTTGGGGAGTGGTTTGGGGATTGGTTTGGGGAGTGGTTTGGGGAGTGGTTTGGGGAGTGGTTTGGGGATTGGTCTGGGGATTGGTTTGGGGAGTGTTTTGGGGATTGGTTTGCGGATTGGTTTGGGGATTGGTTTGGGGAGTGGTTTGGGGAGTGGTTTGGGGATTGGTTTGGGGAGTGGTCTGGTGATTGGTTTGGGGATGGGTTTGGGGATTGGTTTGGGGAGTGGTCTGGGGATTGGTTTGGGGAGTGTTTTGGGGATTGGTTTGCGGATTGGTTTGGGGATTGGTTTGGGGAGTGGTTTGGGGAGTGGTTTGGGGATTGGTTTGGGGGTTGGTTTGGGGATTGGTTTGGGGAGTTGTCTGGGGAGTGGTCTGGTGATTGGTTTGGTGAGTGGTTTGGGGATTGGTTTGGTGTTGATTTGGGGATTGGTTTGGGGAGTGGTTTGGGGATTGGTTTGCAGATTGGCTTGGGGAGAGGTTTGGGGAGTGGTTTGGGGATTGGTTTGGGGAGTGGTTTGGGGATTGGTTTGGGGAGTGGTTTGGGGATTGGTTTGGGGATTGGTTTGCGGATTGATTTGGGGAGTGGTTTGGGGATTGGTTTGGGGATTGGTTTGGGGATTGGTTTGGGGATTGGTTTGGGGATTGGTTTGGGGAGTGGTTTGGGGATTGGTTTGCGGATTGGTTTGGGGAGTGGTTTGGGGATTGGTTTGGGGTTGATTTGGGGATTGGTTTGGGGAGTGATTTGGGGATTGGTTTGCGGATTGGTTTGGGGATTGGTTTGGGGATTGGTTTGGGGACTGGTTTGGGGATTGGTTTGAGGATTGGTTTGAGGAGTGGTTTGGGGATTGATTTGGGGATTGGTCTGGGGATTGGTTTGGGGAATGGTTTGGGGATTGGTTTTGGGATTGATTTGGGGATTGGTCTGGGGATTGGTTTGCGGACTGGTTTGGGGAGTGGTTTGGGGAGTGGTTTGGGGAGTGGTTTGGGGATTAGTGGTTAGGACAAGTTAGCATGGATTTAGTAAGGGGAGGTCGTGCCTGACAAACCTGTTAGAGTTCTTTAAAGAGATAACAAATAGGTTAGACCAAGGAGAGCCAATGGATGTTATCTATCTTGACTTCCAAAAGGCCTTTGATAAGGTGCCTCACGGGAAACTGATGAGTAAAATAAGACCCCATGGTATTCGAGGCAAGGTACTAACATGGATTGACGATTGGCTGTCAGGCAGAAGGCAGAGAGTTGGAATAAAAGGTTCTTTTTCGGAATGGCAACTGGTGACGAGTGGTGTCCCGCAGGGTTCAGTATTGGGGCCACAGCTGTTCTCTTTATATATTAACGATCTAGATGACGGGATTGGGGGCATTCTGGCTAAGTTTGCCGATGATACAAAGATAGGTGGAGGGACAGGTAGTATGGAGGAGGTGGGGAGGCTGCAGAAAGATTTAGACAGTTTAGGAGAGTGGTCCAAGAAATGGCTGATGAAATTCAACGTGGGCAAGTGCGAGGTCTTGCACTTTGGAAAAAAGAATAGAGGCATGGACTATTTTCTAAACGGTGACAAAATTCATAATGCTGAAGTGCAAAGGGACTTGGGAGTCCGAGTCCAGGATTCTCTAAAGGTAAACTTGCAGGTTGAGTCCGTAATTAAGAAAGCAAATGCAATGTTGTCATTCATCTCAAGAGGCTTGGAATATAAAAGCAGGGATGTACTTCTGAAGCTTTGTAAAGCATTAGTTAGGCCCCATTTAGAATACTGTGAGCAATTTTGGGCCCCACACCTCAGGAAGGACATACTGGCACTGGAGCGGGTCCAGCGGAGATTCACACGGATGATCCCAGGAATGGTAGGCCTAACATACGATGAACGTCTGAGGATCCTGGGATTATATTCATTGGAGTTTAGGAGGTTGAGGGGAGATCTAATAGAAACTTACAAGATAATGAATTGCTTAGATAGGGTGGATGTAGGGAAGTTGTTTCCATTAGCAGGGGAGACTAGGACCCGGGGGCACAGCCTTAGAATAAAAGGGAGTCACTTTAGAACGGAGATGAGGAGAAATTTCTTCAGCCAGAGAGTGGTGGGTCTGTGGAATTCATTGCCACAGAGGGCGGTGGAGGCCGGGACGTTGAGTGTCTTTAAGACAGAAGTTGATAAATTCTTGATTTCTCGAGGAATTAAGGGCTATGGAGAGAGAGCGGGTAAATGGAGTTGAAATCAGCCATGATTGAATGGCGGAGTGGACTCGATGTGCCGAATGGCCTTACTTCCGCTCCTCTGTCTTATGGTCTTATGGATTGGTCTGGGGATTGGTCTAGGGAGTGGTTTGAGGAGTGGTCTGGGGGGTGGTCTGGGGAGTGGTTTGGGGAGTGGTTTGGGGATTGGTTTGGGGATTGGTCTGGGGAGTGGTTTGGGGATTGGTTTGGGGATTGGTTTGGGGAGTGGTTTGGGGATTGGTTTGGGGAGTGGTTTGCGGATTGGTTTGGGGAGTGGTTTGGGGATTGGTTTGGGGAGTGGTTTGGGGAGTGGTTTGCGGATTGGTTTGGGGACTGGTTTGGGGAGTGGTTTGGGGAGTGGTTTGCGGATTGGTTTGGGGAGTGGTTTGAGGATTGGTTTGGGGAATGGTTTGGGGAGTGGTTTGCGGATTGGTCTGGGGAGTGGTTTGGGGATTGGTTTGGGGATTGGTTTGGGGAGTGGTTTCGGGATTGGTTTGCGGATTGGTTTGGGGATTGGTCTGGCGATTGGTTTGGGGATTGGTTTGGGGATTGGTTTGGGGATTGGTTTGGGGAGTGGTTTGGGGAGTGGTTTGAGGATTGGTCTGGTGAGTGGTTTGCGGATTGGTTTGCGGATTGGTTTGGGGAATGGTTTGGGAAGTGGTTTGGGGATTGGTTTGCGGATTGGTCTGGGGAGTGGTTTGCCGATTGGTTTGGAGATTGGTTTGGGGAGTGGTCTGGGGAGTGGTTTGGGGAGTGGTTTGCGGATTGGTTTGGGGATTGGTTTGGGGAGTGGTTTGGGGATTGGTTTGGGGAGTGGTTTGGGGATTGGTTTGGGGATTGGTTTGGGGAGTGGTTTGCGGATTGGTTTGGGGATTGGATTGGGGAGTGGTTTGGGGATTGGTTTGGGGAGTGGTTTGGGGAATGGTTTGGGGATTGGTTTGGGGATTGGTTTGGGGAGTGGTTTGGGGAGTGGTTTGGGGAGCGGTGGGGATTGGTTTGGGGATTGGTTTGGGGAGAGGTCTGGGGAGTGGTTTGGGGATTGGTTTGGGGATTGGTTTGGGGATTGGTTTGGGGAGTGGTTTGGGGATTGGTTTGGGGATTGGTTTGGTGAGTGGTTTGGGGAGTGGTTTGGGGATTGGTTCGGGGAGTGGTTTGGGGAGTGGTTTGGTGTTGATTTGGGGATTGGTTTGGGTATTGGTTTGGGGAGTGGTTTGGGGAGTGGTTTGCGGATTGGTTTGTGGATTGGTTTGCGGATTGGTTTGGGGAGTGGTTTGGAGATTGGTTTGGGGAGTGGTTTGGGGATTGGTTTGGGGAGTGGTTTGGGGATTGGTTTGGGGATTGGTTTGGGAATTGATTTGGGGATTGGTTTGGGGATTGGTCTGGGGATTGGTTTGGCGAGTGGTTTGGGGAGTGGTTTGGGGAGTGGTTTGCGGATTGGTTTGCGGATTGGTTTGGGGAGTGGTTTGGGGAGTGGTTTGGGAATTGATTTGGGGATTGGTTTGGGGAGTGGGTTGGGGATTGGTTTGGGGATTGGCCTGGGGATTGGTTTGGGGAGTGGTTTGGGGAGTGGTTTGGGGAGTGGTTTGCGGATTGGTTTGGGGAGTGGTTTGGGGAGTGGTTTGGGAATTGATTTGGGGATTGGTTTGGGAATGGTTTGGGGATTGGTTTGGGGAGTGGTTTGGGGAGTGGTTTGGGGAGTGGTTTGCGGATTGGTTTGCGGATTGGTTTGGGGAGTGGTTTGAGGATTGGTTTGGGGAATGGTTTGGGTATTGGTTTGGGGATTGGTTTGGGGATTGGTTTGGGGATTGGTTTGGGGAGTGGTTTGGGGAGTGGTTTGGGGAGTGGTTTGGGGAGTGGTTTGCGGATTGGTTTGGGGAGTGGTTTGGGGATTGGTTTGGGGAGTGGTTTGGGGAGTGGTTTGCGGATTGGTTTGGGGACTGGTTTGGGGAGTGGTTTGGGGAGTGGTTTGCGGATTGGTTTGGGGAGTGGTTTGGGGATTGGTTTGGGGAATGGTTTGGGGAGTGGTTTGCGGATTGGTCTGGGGTGTGGTTTGGGGATTGGTTTGGGGATTGGTTTGGGGAGTGGTTTCGGGATTGGTTTGCGGATTGGTTTGGGGATTGGTCTGGCGATTGGTTTGGGGATTGGTTTGTGGATTGGTTTGGGGATTGGTCTGGGGAGTGGTTTGCGGATTGGTTTGCGGATTGGTTTGGGGAATGGTTTGGGGAGTGGTCTGGCGATTGGTTTGGGGAGTGGTTTGAGGAGTGGTCTGGGGTGTGGTCTGGGGAGTGGTTTGGGGAGTGGTTTGGGGATTGGTTTGGGGATTGGTCTGGGGAGTGGTTTGGGGATTGGTTTGGGGATTGGTTTGGGGAGTGGTTTGGGGAGTGGTTTGGGGATTGGTTTGGGGAGTGGTTTGCGGATTGGTTTGGGGAGTGGTTTGGGGATTGGTTTGGGGAGTGGTTTGGGGAGTGGTTTGCGGATTGGTTTGGGGACTGGTTTGGGGAGTGGTTTGGGGAGTGGTTTGCGGATTGGTTTGGGGAGTGGTTTGAGGATTGGTTTGGGGAATGGTTTGGGGAGTGGTTTGCGGATTGGTCTGGGGAGTGGTTTGGGGATTGGTTTGCGGATTGGTCTGGGGAATGGTTTGGGGATTGGTTTGGGGAGTGGTTTGCGGATTGGTCTGGGGAGTGGTTTGGGGATTGGTTTGCGGATTGGTCTGGGGAATGGTTTGGGGATTGGTTTGGGGAGTGGTTTCGGGATTGGTTTGCGGATTGGTTTGGGGATTGGTCTGGCGATTGGTTTGGGGATTGGTTTGGGGATTGGTTTGGGGAGTGGTTTGGGGAGTGGTTTGGGGAGTGGTTTGCGGATTGGTCTGGGGAATGGTTTGGGGATTGGTTTGGGGATTGGTTTGGGGAGTGGTTTCGGGATTGGTTTGCGGATTGGTTTGGGGATTGGTCTGGCGATTGGTTTGGGGATTGGTTTGGGGATTGGTTTGGGTAGTGGTTTGGGGAGTGGTTTGGGGATTGGTCTGGTGAGTGGTTTGCGGATTGGTTTGCGGATTGGTTTGGGGAATGGTTTGGGAAGTGGTTTGGGGATTGGTTTGCGGATTGGTCTGGGGAGTGGTTTGCCGATTGGTTTGGAGATTGGTTTGGGGAGTGGTCTGGGGAGTGGTTTGGGGAGTGGTTTGCGGATTGGTTTGGGGATTGGTTTGGGGAGTGGTTTGGGGATTGGTTTGGGGAGTGGTTTGGGGATTGGTTTGGGGAGTGGTTTGCGGATTGGTTTGGGGATTGGTTTGGGGAGTGGTTTGGGGAGTGGTTTGGGGAATGGTTTGGGGATTGGTTTGGGGATTGGTTTGGGGAGTGGTTTGGGGAGTGGTTTGGGGAGCGGTGGGGATTGGTTTGGGGATTGGTTTGGGGAGAGGTCTGGGGAGTGGTTTGGGGAATGGTTTGGGGATTGGTTTGGGGATTGGTTTGGGGAGTGGTTTGGGGATTGGTTTGGGGATTGGTTTGGTGAGTGGTTTGGGGAGTGGTTTGGGGATTGGTTCGGGGAGTGGTTTGGGGAGTGGTTTGGTGTTGATTTGGGGATTGGTTTGGGTATTGGTTTGGGGAGTGGTTTGGGGAGTGGTTTGCGGATTGGTTTGGGAATTGGTTTGCGGATTGGTTTGGGGAGTGGTTTGGAGATTGGTTTGGGGAGTGGTTTGGGGATTGGTTTGGGGATTGGTTTGGGAATTGATTTGGGGATTGGTTTGGGGATTGGTCTGGGGATTGGTTTGGGGAGTGGTTTGGGGAGTGGTTTGGGGAGTGGTTTGCGGATTGGTTTGCGGATTGGTTTGGGGAGTGGTTTGGGGAGTGGTTTGGGAATTGATTTGGGGATTGGTTTGGGGAGTGGGTTGGGGATTGGTTTGGGGATTGGCCTGGGGATTGGTTTGGGGAGTGGTTTGGGGAGTGGTTTGGGGAGTGGTTTGCGGATTGGTTTGGGGAGTGGTTTGGGGAGTGGTTTGGGAATTGATTTGGGGATTTGTTTGGGAATGGTTTGGGGATTGGTTTGGGGAGTGGTTTGGGGAGTGGTTTGGGGAGTGGTTTGCGGATTGGTTTGCGGATTGGTTTGGGGAGTGGTTTGGGGAGTGGTTTGCGGAATGGTTTGGGGAGTGGTTTGGGGAGTGGTTTGGGGAGTGGTTTGCGGATTGGTTTGGGGAGTGGTTTGGGGAGTGGTTTGCGGATTGGTTTGCGGATTGGTTTGGGGAGTGTTTTGGGGAGTGGTTTGGGGAGTGGTTTGCGGATTGGTCTGGGGAGTGGTTTGAGGATTGGTTTGGGGAATGGTTTGGGGAATGGTTTGGGTATTGGTTTGGGGATTGGTTTGGGGATTGGTTTGGGGAGTGGTTTGGGGAGTGGTTTGGGGAGTGGTTTGGGGAGTGGTTTGCGGATTGGTTTGGGGAGTGGTTTGGGGATTGGTTTGGGGAGTGGTTTGGGGAGTGGTTTGCGGATTGGTTTGGGGACTGGTTTGGGGAGTGGTTTGGGGAGTGGTTTGCGGATTGGTTTGGGGAGTGGTTTGGGGATTGGTTTGAGGAATGGTTTGGGGAGTGGTTTGCGGATTGGTCTGGGGTGTGGTTTGGGGATTGGTTTGGGGATTGGTTTGGGGAGTGGTTTCGGGATTGGTTTGCGGATTGGTTTGGGGATTGGTCTGGCGATTGGTTTGCGGATTGGTTTGTGGATTGGTTTGGGGATTGGTCTGGGGAGTGGTTTGCGGATTGGTTTGCGGATTGGTTTGGGGAATGGTTTGGGGAGTGGTTTGCGGATTGGTCTGGGGATTGGTCTGGCGATTGGTTTGGGGATTGGTTTGTGGATTGGTTTGGGGATTGGTCTGGGGAGTGGTTTGCGGATTGGTTTGCGGATTGGTTTGGGGAATGGTTTGGGGAGTGGTTTGCGGATTGGTCTGGGGAGTGGTTTGGGGAGTGGTTTGCGGATTGGTTTGGGGATTGGTTTGGGGAGTGGTTTGGGGAGTGGTTTGGGGAGTGGTTTGGGGATTGGTTTGGGGATTGGTTTGGGGAGTGGTTTGGGGAGTGGTTTGCGGATTGGTTTGGGGAGTGGTTTGCGGATTGTTTGGGGGATTGGTTTGAGGAGTGGTTTGGGGAGTGGTTTGGGGATTGGTTTGGGGATTGGTTTGGGGATTGGTTTGGGGTGTGGTTTGCAGATTGGTTTGGGGATTGGTTTGGGGATTGGTTTGGGGAGTGGTTTGGGGATTGGTTTGGGGAGTGGTTTGGGGAGTGGTTTGCGGATTGGTTTGGGGATTGGTCTGGGGATTGGTTTGGGGTGTGTTTTGGGGATTGGTTTGCGGATTGGTTTGGGGATTGGTTTGGGGAGTGGTTTGGGGAGTGGTTTGGGGATTGGTTTGGGGAGTGGTTTGGGGATTGGTTTGGGGATTGGTTTGGGGATTGGTTTGGGGATTGGTTTGGGGAGTTGTCTGGGGAGTGGTCTGGTGATTGGTTCGGGGAGTGGTTTGGGGATTGGTTTGGGGGTTGGTTTGGGGATTGGTTTGGTGTTGATTTGGGGATTGGTTTGGGGAGTGGTTTGGGGATTGGTTTGCAGATTGGTTTGGGGAGAGGTTTGGGGAGTGGTTTGGGGATTGGTTTGGGGATTGGTTTGGGGAGTGGTTTGGGGATTGGTTTGGGGAGTGGTTTGGGGATTGGTTTGGGGATTGGTTTGCGGATTGATTTGGGGAGTGGTTTGGGGATTGGTTTGGGGATTGGTTTGGGGATTGGTTTGGGGATTGGTTTGGGGATTGGTTTGGGGAGTGGTTTGGGGATTGGTTTGCGGATTGGTTTGGGGAGTGGTTTGGGGATTGGTTTGGGGTTGATTTGGGGATTGATTTGGGGATTGGTCTGGGGATTGGTTTGGGGAATGGTTTGGGGATTGGTTTTGGGATTGATTTGGGGATTGGTCTGGGGATTGGTTTGCGGACTGGTTTGGGGAGTGGTTTGGGGAGTGGCTTGGGGAGTGGTTTGGGGATTAGTGGTTAGGAATAGTTAGCATGGATTTAGTAAGGGGAGGTCGTGCCTGACAAACCTGTTAGAGTTCTTTAAAGAGATAACAAATAGGTTAGACCAAGGAGAGCCAATGGATGTTATCTATCTTGACTTCCAAAAGGCCTTTGATAAGGTGCCTCACGGGAAACTGATGAGTAAAATAAGACCCCATGGTATTCGAGGCAAGGTACTAACATGGATTGACGATTGGCTGTCAGGCAGAAGGCAGAGAGTTGGAATAAAAGGTTCTTTTTCGGAATAGCAACCGGTGACGAGTGGTGTCCCGCAGGGTTCAGTGTAGGGGCCACAGCTGTTCTCTTTATATATTAACGATCTAGATGACGGGACTGGGGGCATTCTGGCTAAGTTTGCCGATGATACAAAGATAGGTGGAGGGACAGGTAGTATGGAGGAGGTGGGGAGGCTGCAGAAAGATTTAGACAGTTTAGGAGAGTGGTCCAAGAAATGGCTGATGAAATTCAACGTGGGCAAGTGCGAGGTCTTGCACTTTGGAAAAAAGAATAGAGGCATGGACTATTTTCTAAACGGTGACAAAATTCATAATGCTGAAGTGCAAAGGGACTTGGGAGTCCGAGTCCAGGATTCTCTAAAGGTAAACTTGCAGGTTGAGTCCGTAATTAAGAAAGCAAATGCAATGTTGTCATTCATCTCAAGAGGCTTGGAATATAAAAGCAGGGATGTACTTCTGAAGCTTTGTAAAGCATTAGTTAGGCCCCATTTAGAATACTGTGAGCAATTTTGGGCCCCACACCTCAGGAAGGACATACTGGCACTGGAGCGGGTCCAGCGGAGATTCACACGGATGATCCCAGGAATGGTAGGCCTAACATACGATGAACGTCTGAGGATCCTGGGATTATATTCATTGGAGTTTAGGAGGTTGAGGGGAGATCTAATAGAAACTTACAAGATAATGAATTGCTTAGATAGGGTGGATGTAGGGAAGTTGTTTCCATTAGCAGGGGAGACTAGGACCCGGGGGCACAGCCTTAGAATAAAAGGGAGTCACTTTAGAACGGAGATGAGGAGAAATTTCTTCAGCCAGAGAGTGGTGGGTCTGTGGAATTCATTGCCACAGAGGGCGGTGGAGGCCGGGACGTTGAGTGTCTTTAAGACAGAAGTTGATAAATTCTTCATTTCTCGAGGAATTAAGGGCTATGGAGAGAGAGCGGGTAAATGGAGTTGAAATCAGCCATGATTGAATGGCGGAGTGGACTCGATGTGCCGAATGGCCTTACTTCCGCTCCTCTGTCTTATGGTCTTATGGATTGGTCTGGGGATTGGTCTAGGGAGTGGTTTGAGGAGTGGTCTGGGGTGTGGTCTGGGGTGTGGTCTGGGGAGTGGTTTGGGGAGTGGTTTGGGGATTGGTTTGGGGAGTGGTTTGGGGATTGGTTTGGGGAGTGGTTTGGGGATTGGTTTGGGGAGTGGTTTGCGGATTGGTTTGGGGAGTGGTTTGGGGATTGGTTTGGGGAGTGGTTTGGGGAGTGGTTTGCGGATTGGTTTGGGGACTGGTTTGGGGAGTGGTTTGGGGAGTGGTTTGCGGATTGGTTTGGGGAGTGGTTTGGGGATTGGTTTGGGGAATGGTTTGGGGAGTGGTTTGCGGATTGGTCTGGGGAGTGGTTTGGGGATTGGTTTGGGGATTGGTTTGGGGAGTGGTTTCGGGATTGGTTTGCGGATTGGTTTGGGGAATGGTTTGGGAAGTGGTTTGGGGATTGGTTTGCGGATTGGTCTGGGGAGTGGTTTGGGGAGTTGTTTGCCGATTGGTTTGGAGATTGGTTTGGGGAGTGGTCTGGGGAGTGGTTTGGGGAGTGGTTTGCGGATTGGTTTGGGGATTGGTTTGGGGAGTGGTTTGGGGATTGGTTTGGGGAGTGGTTTGGGGATTGGTTTGGGGATTGGTTTGGGGAGTGGTTTGCGGATTGGTTTGGGGATTGGTTTGGGGAGTGGTTTGGGGATTGGTTTGGGGAGTGGTTTGGGGAATGGTTTGGGGATTGGTTTGGGGATTGGTTTGGGGAGTGGTTTGGGGAGTGGTTTGGGGAGCGGTGGGGATTGGTTTGGGGATTGGTTTGGGGAGAGGTCTGGGGAGTGGTTTGGGGATTGGTTTGGGGATTGGTTTGGAGATTGGTTTGGGGATTGGTTTGGGGAGTGGTTTGGGGATTGGTTTGGGGATTGGTTTGGTGAGTGGTTTGGGGAGTGGTTTGGGGATTGGTTCGGGGAGTGGTTTGGGGAGTGGTTTGGTGTTGATTTGGGGATTGGTTTGGGGATTGGTTTGGGGAGTGGTTTGGGGAGTGGTTTGCGGATTGGTTTGGGGATTGTTTTGCGGATTGGTTTGGGGAGTGGTTTGGAGATTGGTTTGGGGAGTGGTTTGGGGATTGGTTTGGGGAGTGGTTTGGGGATTGGTTTGGGGATTGGTTTGGGAATTGATTTGGGGATTGGTTTGGGGATTGGTCTGGGGATTGGTTTGGGGAGTGGTTTGGGGAGTGGTTTGGGGAGTGGTTTGCGGATTGGTTTGCGGATTGGTTTGGGGAGTGGTTTGGGGAGTGGTTTGGGAATTGATTTGGGGATTGGTTTGGGGAGTGGGTTGGGGATTGGTTTGGGGATTGGCCTGGGGATTGGTTTGGGGAGTGGTTTGGGGAGTGGTTTGGGGAGTGGTTTGCGGATTGGTTTGGGGAGTGGTTTGGGGAGTGGTTTGGGAATTGATTTGGGGATTGGTTTGGGAATGGTTTGGGGATTGGTTTGGGGAGTGGTTTGGGGAGTGGTTTGGGGAGTGGTTTGCGGATTGGTTTGCGGATTGGTTTGGGGAGTGGTTTGGGGAGTGGTTTGCGGATTGGTTTGGGGAGTGGTTTGGGGAGTGGTTTGGGGAGTGGTTTGCGGATTGGTTTGGGGAGTGGTTTGGGGAGTGGTTTGCGGATTGGTTTGGGGAGTGTTTTGGGGAGTGGTTTGGGGAGTGGTTTGCGGATTGGTCTGGGGAGTGGTTTGAGGATTGGTTTGGGGAATGGTTTGGGTATTGGTTTGGGGATTGGTTTGGGAATTGGTCTGGGGATTGGTTTGCGGATTGGTTTGGGGAGTGTTTTGGGGAGTGGTTTGGGGAGTGGTTTGCGGATTGGTCTGGGGAGTGGTTTGAGGATTGGTTTGGGGAATGGTTTGGGTATTGGTTTGGGGATTGGTTTGGGGATTGGTTTGGGGATTGGTTTGGGGAGTGGTTTGGGGAGTGGTTTGGGGAGTGATTTGGGGAGTGGTTTGCGGATTGGTTTGGGGAGTGGTTTGGGGATTGGTTTGGGGAATGGGTATGGGAGTGGTTTGCGATTTGGTCTGGGGAGTGTTTTAGGGATTGATTTGGGGATTGGTTTGGGGATTGGTTTGGGGATTGGATCGGGGATTGGTTTGGCGAGTGGTTTGGGGAGTGGTTTGGCGAGTGGTTTGGGGATTGGTTTGCGGACTGGTTTGGGGATTGGTTTGGGGAGTGGTTTGGGGATTGGTTTGCGGATTGGTTAGGGGATTGGTTTGGGTATCGGTTTGGGGATTGGTTTGGTGTTGATTTGGGGATTGGTTTGGGGAGTGGTTTGGGGATTTGTTTGCGGATTGGTGTGGGGAGTGTTTTGGGGAGTGCTTTGGGGATTGGTTTGGGGATTGGTTTGGGGAGTGGTGTGGGGATTGGTTTGGGGATTGGTTTGGGGATTGGTTTGGGGATTGGTTTGGGGAGTGGTTTGGGGATTGGTTTGCGGATTGGTTTGGGGAGTGGTTTGGGGAGTGGTTTGGGGTTGATTTGGGGATTGGTTTGGGGATTGGTTTGGGGAGTGGTTTGGGGATTGATTTGGGGATTGGTTTGGGGAATGGTTTGCGGATTGTTTTGGGGATTGGTTTGGGGATTGGTTTGGAATTGGTTTGGGGATTGGTTTGGAGAGTGGTTTGGGGATTGGTTTGGGGAATGGTTTGGGGAGTGGTTTGGGGATTGGTTTAGGGATTGGTTTGTGGATTGGTTTGGGGAGTGGTTTGGGGATTGGTTTGGGGATTTGTTTGGGGATTGGTTTGGGGAGTGGTTCGGGGATTGGTCTGGGGATTGGTTTGGGGATTGGTTTGGGGATTGGTTTGCAGATTGGTCTGGGGAGTGGTTTGGGGATTGGTTTGGGGATTGGTTTGGGGACTGGTTTGGGGAGTGGTTTGGGGAGTGGTTTGCGGATTGGTTTGCGGATTGGTTTGGGGAATGGTTTGGGGAGTGGTTTGCGGATTGGTCTGGGGAGTGGTTTCGGGAGTGGTTTGCGGATTGGTTTGGGGCTAGGTTTGGGGAGTGGTTTGGGGATTGGTTTGGTGATTGGTTTGGGGAGGCGTTTGGGGATTGGTTTGGGGATTGGTTTGGGGAGTGGTTTGGGGAGTGGTTTGGGGATTGGTTTGGGGATTGGTTTGGGGAGTGGTTTGGGGACTGGTTTGTGGAGTGATTTGGGGAGTGGTTTGGGGACTGGTTTGCGGATTGATTTGGGGATTGGTTTGGGGATTGGTTTGGGGAGTGGTTTGGGGATTGGTTTGGGGATTGGTTTGGGGAGTGGTTTGGGGATTGGTTTGGGGATTGGTCTGGGGAGTCGTTTGGGGATTGGTTTGGGGATTGGTTTGGGGATTGGTTTGGGGATTGGTTTGTGGATTGGTTTGGGGATTGGTTTGGGGAGTGGTTTGGGAATTGATTTGGGGATTGGGTTGGGGATTGGTTTGGGGAGTGGTCTGGGGAGTGGTTTGGGGAGTGGTTTGCGGATTGGTTTGGGGAGTGGTTTGGGGAGTGGTTTGCGGATTGGTTTGAGGAGTGGTTTGGGGATTGGTTTGGGGAGTGGTTTGGGGAGTGATTTGGGGAGTGGTTTGCGGATTGGTTTGGGGAGTGGTTTGGGGAGTGGTTTGGGGATTGGTTTGGGGAGTGGTTTGGGGAGTGGTTTGGGTATTGGTTTGGGGATTGGTTTGGGGATTGGTTTGGGGAGTGGTTTGGGGAGTGGTTTGGGGATTGGTTTGGGGAGAGGTTTGGGGAGTGGTTTGGGGAGTGGTTTGCGGATTGGTTTGCGGATTGGTCTGGGGAGTGGTTTGGGGAGTGGTTTGGGGATTGGTTTGGGGATTGGTTTGGGGAGTGGTTTGGGGATTGGTTTGGGGAGTGGTTTGGGGATTGGTTTGGGGAGTGGTTTGGGGACTGGTTTGGCGAGTGGTTTGGGGTGTGGTTTGGGGACTGGTTTGCGGATTGGTTTGGGGATTGGTTTGGGGATTGGTTTGGGGAGTGGTTTGGGGATTGGTTTGGAGAGTGGTTTGGGGATTGGTTTGGGGAATGGTTTGGGGAGTGGTTTGGGGATTGGTTTGGGGATTGGTTTGGGGATTGCTTTGGGGAGTGGTTTGGGGATTGGTTTGGGGATTTGTTTGGGGATTGGTTTGGGGAGTGGTCTGGGGATTGGTTTGGGGATTGGTTTGGGGATTGGTTTGGGGAGTGGTTTGGGGATTGGTTTGGGGATTGGTTTGGGGACTGGTTTGGGGAGTGGTTTGGGGAGTGGTTTGCGGATTGGTTTGCGGATTGGTTTGGGGAATGGTTTGGGGAGTGGTTTGCGGATTGGTCTGGGGAGTGGTTTGGGGAGTGGTTTGCGGATTGGTTTGGGGCTAGGTTTGGGGAGTGGTCTGGGGAGTGGTTTGGTGAGTGGTTTGCGGATTGGTTTGGGGAGTGGTTTGGGGAGTGGTTTGGGGATTGGTTTGGGGATTGGTTTGGGGAGGCGTTTGGGGATTGGTTTGGGGATTGGTTTGGGGAGTGGTTTGGGGAGTGGTTTGGGGATTGGTTTGGGGATTGGTTTGGGGAGTGGTTTGGGGACTGGTTTGGGGAGTGATTTGGGGAGTGGTTTGGGGACTGGTTTGCGGATTGGTTTGGGGATTGGTTTGGGGATTGGTTTGGGGAGTGGTTTGGGGATTGGTTTGGGGATTGGTCTGGGGAGTCGTTTGGGGATTGGTTTGGGGATTGGTTTGGGGATTGGTTTGGGGATTGGTTTGTGGATTGGTTTGGGGAATGGTTTGGGAAGTGGTTTGGGGATTGGTTTGCGGATTGGTCTGGGGAGTGGTTTGGGGAGTGGTTTGCGGATTGGTTTGGAGATTGGTTTGGGGAGTGGTCTGGGGAGCGGTTTGGGGAGTGGTTTGCGGATTGGTTTGTGGATTGGTTTTGGGGAGTGGTTTGGGGATTGGTTTGGGGAGTGGTTTGGGAATTGGTTTGGGGATTGGTTTGGGGAGTGGTTTGCGGATTGGTTTGGGGATTGGTTTGGGGATTGGTTTGGGGAGTGGTTTGGGGAATGGTTTGGGGATTGGTTTGGGGATTGGTTTGGGGAGTGGTTTGGGGAGTGGTTTGGGGAGCGGTGGGGATTGGTTTGGGGAGTGGTTTGGGGAGTGGTTTGGGGATTGGTTTGGGGATTGGTTTGGTGAGTGGTTTGGGGATTGGTTTGGGGATTGGTTTGGGGAGTGGTTTGGGGATTGGTTTGGGGAGTGGTTTGGGGAGTGGTTTGGGGATTGGTTTGGGGAGTGGTCTGGGGAGTGGTCTGGGGACTGGTTTGGCGAGTGGTTTGGGGAGTGGTTTGGGGACTGGTTTGCGGATTGGTTTGGGTATTGGTTTGGGGATTGGTTTGGGGAGTGGTTTGGGGATTGGTTTGGAGATTGGTCTGGGGAGTCGTTTGGTGATTGGTTTGGGGATTGGTTTGGGGATTGGTTTGGGGATTGGTTTGCGGATTGGTTTGCGGATTGGTTTGGGGATTGGTTTGGGGATTGGTTTGGGGATTGGTTTGGGGATTGGTTTGGGGAGTGATTTGGGGACTGGTTTGGGGAGTGGTTTGGGGAGTGGTTTGGGGACTGGTTTGCGGATTGTTTTGGGGATTGGTTTGGGGATTGGTTTGGGGAGTGGTTTGGGGATTGGTTTGGGGATTGGTTTGGGGATTGGTTTGGGGATTGGTTTGCGTATTGGTTTGGGGATTGGTTTGGGGATTGGTTTGGGGATTGGTTTGGGGATTGGTTTGGAGAGTGGTTTGGGGATTGGTTTGGGGAATGGTTTGGGGAGTGGTTTGGGGATTGGTTTGGGGATTGGTTTGGGGATTGGTTTGGGGAGTGGTTTGCGGATTGGTTTGCGGATTGGTTTGGGGAATGGTTTGGGGAGTGGTTTGCGGATTGGTCTGGGGAGTGGTTTGGGGAGTGGTTTGCGGATTGGTTTGGGGCTAGGTTTGGGGAGTGGTCTGGGGAGTGGTTTGGTGAGTGGTTTGCGGATTGGTTTGGGGAGTGGTTTGGGGAGTGGTTTGGGGATTGGTTTGGGGATTGGTTTGGGGAGGCGTTTGGGGATTGGTTTGGGGATTGGTTTGGGGAGTGGTTTGGGGAGTGGTTTGGGGATTGGTTTGGGGATTGGTTTGGGGAGTGGTTTGGGGACTGGTTTGGGGAGTGATTTGGGGAGTCGTTTGGGGACTGGTTTGCGGATTGGTTTGGGGATTGGTTTGGGGAGTGGTTTGGGGATTGGTTTGGGGATTGGTCTGTGGAGTCGTTTGGGGATTGGTTTGGGGATTTGTTTGGGGATTGGTTTGGGGATTGGTTTGCGGATTGGTTTGGGGATTGGTTTGGGGAGTGGTTTGGGAATTGATTTGGGGATTGGGTTGGGGATTGGTTTGGGGAGTGGTCTGGGGAGTGGTTTGGGGAGTGGTTTGCGGATTGGTTTGGGGAGTGGTTTGGGGAGTGGTTTGGGGAGTGGTTTGCGGATTGGTTTGAGGAGTGGTTTGGGGATTGGTTTGGGGAGTGGTTTGGGGAGTGGTTTGGGGAGTGGTTTGCGGATTGGTTTGGGGAGTGGTTTGGGGAGTGGTTTGCGGATTGTTTTGGGGATTGGTTTGGGGATTGGTTTGGGGAGTGGTTTGGGGAGTGGTTTGGGGATTGGTTTGGGGATTGGTTTGGGGATTGGTTTGGGGAGTGGTTTGGGGAGTGGTTTGGGGATTGGTTTGGGGAGAGGTTTGGGGAGTGGTTTGGGGAGTGGTTTGCGGATTGGTCTGGGGAGTGGTTTGGGGAGTGGTTTGGGGATTGGTTTGGGGATTGGTTTGGGGAGTGGTTTGGGGATTGGTTTGGGGAGTGGTTTGGGGAGTGGTTTGGGGATTGGTTTGTGGATTGGTTTGGGGAGTGGTTTGGGGACTGGTTTGGCGAGTGGTTTGGGGAGTGGTTTGGGGACTGGTTTGCGGATTGGTTTGGGGATTGGTTTGGGGATTGGTTTGG
This sequence comes from Scyliorhinus torazame, assembly GCF_047496885.1. NCBI lineage: Eukaryota > Metazoa > Chordata > Chondrichthyes > Carcharhiniformes > Scyliorhinidae > Scyliorhinus > Scyliorhinus torazame. Next base: position 336,756,129 of record NC_092710.1, on the reverse strand, counting down.
GGAGTGGTTTGGGGATTGGTTTGGGGATTGGTCTGGGGAGTCGTTTGGGGATTGGTTTGGGGATTGGTTTGGGGATTGGTTTGGGGATTGGTTTGGGGATTGGTTTGCGGATTGGTTTGCGGATTGGTTTGGGGATTGGTTTGGGGATTGGTTTGGGGATTGGTTTGGGGATTGGTTTGGGGATTGGTTTGGGGATTGGTTTGGGGATTGGTTTGGGGATTGGTTTGGGGATTGGTCTGGGGAGTGGTCTGGGGGGTGGTTTGGGGATTGGTTTGGGGACTGGTTTGGGGATTGGTTTGGGGATTGGTTTGGGGATTGGTCTGGGGAGTGGTCTGGGGAGTGGTCTGGGGAGTGGTTTGGGGATTGGTTTGGGGAGTGGTTTGGGGATTGGTTTGGGAATTGGTTTGGGGAGAGATTTGGGGATTGGTTTGTGGATTGGTTTGGGGAATGGTTTGGGAAGTGGTTTGGGGATTGGTTTGCGGATTGGTCTGGGGAGTGGTTTGGGGAGTGGTTTGCGGATTGTTTTGGAGATTGGTTTGGGGAGTGGTCTGGGGAGCGGTTTGGGGAGTGGTTTGCGGATTGGTTTGGGGATTGGTTTTGGGGAGTGGTTTGGGGATTGGTTTGGGGAGTGGTTTGGGGATTGGTTTGGGGATTGGTTTGGGGAGTGGTTTGCGGATTGGTTTGGGGATTGGTTTGGGGAGTGGTTTGGGGATTGGTTTGGGGAGTGGTTTGGGGAATGGTTTGGGGATTGGTTTGGGGATTGGTTTGGGGAGTGGTTTGGGGAGTGGTTTGGGGAGCGGTGGGGATTGGTTTGGGGAGTGGTTTGGGGAGTGGTTTGGGGATTGGTTTGGTGAGTGGTTTGGGGATTGGTTTGGGGATTGGTTTGGGGAGTGGTTTGGGGATTGGTTTGGGGAGTGGTTTGGGGAGTGGTTTGGGGATTGGTTTGGGGAGTGGTCTGGGGAGTGGTCTGGGGACTGGTTTGGCGAGTGGTTTGGGGAGTGGTTTGGGGACTGGTTTGCGGATTGGTTTGGGGATTGGTTTGGGGATTGGTTTGGGGAGTGGTTTGGGGATTGGTTTGGAGATTGGTCTGGGGAGTCGTTTGGTGATTGGTTTGGGGATTGGTTTGGGGATTGGTTTGGGGATTGGTTTGCGGATTGGTTTGGGGATTGGTTTGGGGATTGGTTTGGGGATTGGTTTGGGGATTGGTTTGGGGAGTGATTTGGGGACTGGTTTGGGGAGTGGTTTGGGGAGTGGTTTGGGGAGTGGTTTGCGGATTGTTTTGGGGATTGGTTTGGGGATTGGTTTGGGGAGTGGTTTGGGGATTGGTTTGGGGATTGGTTTGGGGATTGGTTTGCGTATTGGTTTGGGGATTGGTTTGGGGATTGGTTTGGGGATTGGTTTGGGGATTGCTTTGGAGAGTGGTTTGGGGATTGGTTTGGGGAATGGTTTGGGGAGTGGTTTGGGGATTGGTTTGGGGATTGGTTTGGGGATTGGTTTGGGGAGTGGTTTGGGGATTGGTTTGGGGATTTGTTTGGGGATTGGTTTGGGGAGTGGTTCGGGGATTGGTCTGGGGATTGGTTTGGGGATTGGTTTGGGGATTGGTTTGCAGATTGGTCTGGGGAGTGGTTTGGGGATTGGTTTGGGGATTGGTTTGGGGACTGGTTTGGGGAGTGGTTTGGGGAGTGGTTTGCGGATTGGTTTGCGGATTGGTTTGGGGAATGGTTTGGGGAGTGGTTTGCGGATTGGTCTGGGGAGTGGTTTGGGGAGTGGTTTGCGGATTGGTTTGGGGCTAGGTTTGGGGAGTGGTCTGGGGAGTGGTTTGGTGAGTGGTTTGCGGATTGGTTTGGGGAGTGGTTTGGGGAGTGGTTTGGGGATTGGTTTGGGGATTGGTTTGGGGAGGCGTTTGGGGATTGGTTTGGGGATTGGTTTGGGGAGTGGTTTGGGGAGTGGTTTGGGGATTGGTTTGGGGATTGGTTTGGGGAGTGGTTTGGGGACTGGTTTGGGGAGTGATTTGGGGAGTCGTTTGGGGACTGGTTTGCGGATTGGTTTGGGGATTGGTTTGGGGATTGGTTTGGGGAGTGGTTTGGGGATTGGTTTGGGGATTGGTCTGGGGAGTCGTTTGGGGATTGGTTTGGGGATTGGTTTGGGGATTGGTTTGGGGATTGGTTTGCGGATTGGTTTGGGGATTGGTTTGGGGAGTGGTTTGGGAATTGATTTGGGGATTGGGTTGGGGATTGGTTTGGGGAGTGGTCTGGGGAGTGGTTTGGGGAGTGGTTTGCGGATTGGTTTGGGGAGTGGTTTGGGGAGTGGTTTGGGGAGTGGTTTGCGGATTGGTTTGAGGAGTGGTTTGGGGATTGGTTTGGGGAGTGGTTTGGGGAGTGGTTTGGGGAGTGGTTTGCGGATTGGTTTGGGGAGTGGTTTGGGGAGTGGTTTGCGGATTGTTTTGGGGATTGGTTTGGGGATTGGTTTGGGGAGTGGTTTGGGGAGTGGTTTGGGGATTGGTTTGGGGATTGGTTTGGGGATTGGTTTGGGGAGTGGTTTGGGGAGTGGTTTGGGGATTGGTTTGGGGAGAGGTTTGGGGAGTGGTTTGGGGAGTGGTTTGCGGATTGGTCTGGGGAGTGGTTTGGGGAGTGGTTTGGGGATTGGTTTGGGGATTGGTTTGGGGAGTGGTTTGGGGATTGGTTTGGGGAGTGGTTTGGGGAGTGGTTTGGGGATTGGTTTGGGGATTGGTTTGGGGAGTGGTTTGGGGACTGGTTTGGCGAGTGGTTTGGGGAGTGGTTTGGGGACTGGTTTGCGGATTGGTTTGGGGATTGGTTTGGGGATTGGTTTGGGGAGTGGTTTGGGGATTGGTTTGGGGATTGGTCTGGGGAGTCGTTTGGGGATTGGTTTGGGGAATGGTTTGGGGATTGGTTTGGGGATTGGTTTGCGGATTGGTTTGCGGATTGGTTTGGGGATTGGTTTGGGGATTGGTTTGGGGATTGGTTTGGGGATTGGTTTGGGGATTGGTTTGGGGATTGGTTTGGGGATTGGTTTGGGGAGTGGTTTGAGGACTGGTTTGGGGACTGGTTTGGGGAGTGGTTTGGGGAGTGGTTTGGGGACTGGTTTGCGGATTCTTTTGGGGATTGGTTTGGGGATTGGTTTGGGGAGTGGTTTGGGGATTGGTTTGGGGATTGGTCTGGGGAGTCGTTTGGGGATTGGTTTGGGAATTGGTTTGGGGATTGGTTTGGGGATTGGTTTGCGGATTGGTTTGGGGATTGGTTTGGGGATTGGTTTGGGGATTGGTTTGGGGATTGGTCTGGGGAGTGGTCTGGGGGGTGGTTTGGGGATTGGTTTGGGGACTGGTTTGGGGATTGGTTTGGGGATTGGTTTGGGGATTGGTCTGGGGAGTGGTCTGGGGAGTGGTTTGGGGATTGGTTTGGGGAGTGGTTTGGGGATTGGTTTAGGAATTGGTTTGGGGAGAGATTTGGGGATTGGTTTGGGGATTGGTTTGGGGTTTGGTTTGGGGAGTGGTTTGGGGATTGGTTTGGGGATTGGTTTGGGGAATGGTTTGGGGATTGGTTTGGGGATTGATTTGGGGAATGGTTTGGGGATTGGTTTGGGGATTGGTTTGGGGATTGGTTTGCGGAATGGTTTGGGGATTGGTTTGGGGATTGGTTTGCGGATTGGTTTGGGGATTGGTTTGGGGATTGGTTTGCGGATTGGTTTGGGGAGTGGTTTGGGGTTTGGTTTGGGGAGTGGTTTGGGGATTGGTTTGGGGATTGGTTTGGGGAATGGTTTGGGGATTGGTTTGGGGATTGGTTTGGGGAATGGTTTGGGGATTGGTTTGGGGATTGGTTTGGGGATTGGTTTGCGGAATGGTTTGGGGATTGGTTTGGGGATTGGTTTGCGGATTGGTTTGGGGATTGGTTTGGGGATTGGTTTGCGGATTGGTTTGGGGATTGGTTTGGGGATTGGTTTGGGTATTGGTTTGGGGATTGGTTTGGGGATTGGTTTGGGGAGTGGTTTGCGGATTGGTTTGGGGATTGGTTTGGGGAGTGGTTTGGGGATTGGTTTGGGGATTGGTTTGGGGATTGCTTTGGGGATTGGTTTGGAGAGTGGTTTGGGGAGTGGTTTGTGGATTGGTTTGGGGATTGGTCTGGGGAGTGGTTTGCGGATTGGTTTGCGGATTGGTTTGGGGAATGGTTTGGGGAGTGGTTTTCGGATTGGTCTGGGGAGTGGTTTGTGGAGTGGTTTGCGGATTGGTTTGGGGATTGGTTTGGGGAGTGGTTTGGGGAGTGGTTTGGGGAGTGGTTTGGGGATTGGTTTGGGGATTGTTTTGGGGAGTGGTTTGAGGAGTGGTTTGCGGAGTGGTTTGCAGATTGGTTTGGGGATTGGTTTGGGGATTGGTTTGGGGATTGGTTTGCGGATTGGTTTGGGGATTGGTTTGGGGATTGGTTTGCGGATTGGTTTGGGGAGTGGTTTGGGGATTGGTTTGGGGATTGGTTTGGGGATTGGTTTGGGGATTGGTTTGGGGATTGGTTTGGGGAGTGGTTTGCGGATTGGTTTGGGGATTGGTTTGGGGAGTGGTTTGGGGATTGGTTTGGGGATTGGTTTGGGGATTGCTTTGGGGATTGGTTTGGAGAGTGGTTTGGGGAGTGGTTTGTGGATTGGTTTGGGGATTGGTCTGGGAAGTGGTTTGCGGATTGGTTTGCGGATTGGTTTGGGGAATGGTTTGGGGAGTGGTTTTCGGATTGGTTTGGGGATTGGTTTGGGGAGTGGTTTGGGGAGTGGTTTGGGGAGTGGTTTGGGGTTTGGTTTGGGGATTGTTTTGGGGAGTGGTTTGAGGAGTGGTTTGCGGAGTGGTTTGCAGATTGGTTTGGGGATTGGTTTGGGGACTGGTTTGGGGACTGGTTTGGGGATTGGTTTGGGGAGTGGTTTGGGGAGTGGTTTGCGGTTTGGTTTGGGGATTGGTCTGTGGATTGGTTTGGGGAGTGTTTTGGGGATTGGTTTGAGGATTGGTTTGGGAATTGGTTTGGGGAGTGGTTTGCGGATTGGTTTGGGGATTGGTTTGGGGAGTGGTTTGGGGATTGGTTTGGGGATTGGTTTGGGGAGTGGTTTGGGGATTGGTTTGGGGAGTGGTTTGGGGAGTGGTTTGGGGATTGGTTTGGGGATTGGTCTGGGGAGTGGTTTGCGGATTGGTTTGCGGATTGGTTTGGGGAATGGTTTGGGGAGTGGTTTTCGGATTGGTCTGGGGAGTGGTTTGGGGAGTGGTTTGCGGATTGGTTTGGGGATTGGTTTGGGAAGTGGTTTGGGGAGTGGTTTGGGGAGTGGTTTGGGGATTGGTTTGGGGATTGTTTTGGGGAGTGGTTTGAGGAGTGGTTTGCGGAGTGGTTTGCAGATTGGTTTGGGGATTGGTTTGGGGATTGGTTTGGGGACTGGTTTGGGGATTGGTTTGGGGAGTGGTTTGGGGAGTGGTTTGCGGTTTGGTTTGGGGATTGGTTTGGGGATTGGTCTGGGGAGTGGTCTGGGGAGTGGTTTGGGGATTGGTTTGGGGAGTGGTTTGGGGATTGGTTTGGGAATTGGTTTGGGGAGAGATTTGGGGATTGGTTTGGGGATTGGTTTGGGGTTTGGTTTGGGGAGTGGTTTGGGGATTGGTTTGGGGATTGGTTTGGGGATTGGTTTGCGGATTGGTTTGGGGATTGGTTTGGGGATTGGTTTGGGGATTGGTTTGGGGATTGGTCTGGGGAGTGGTCTGGGGGGTGGTTTGGGGATTGGTTTGGGGACTGGTTTGGGGATTGGTTTGGGGATTGGTTTGGGGATTGGTCTGGGGAGTGGTCTGGGGAGTGGTTTGGGGATTGGTTTGGGGAGTGGTTTGGGGATTGGTTTGGGAATTGGTTTGGGGAGAGATTTGGGGATTGGTTTGGGGATTGGTTTGGGGTTTGGTTTGGGGAGTGGTTTGGGGATTGGTTTGGGGATTGGTTTGGGGAATGGTTTGGGGATTGGTTTGGGGATTGGTTTGGGGAATGGTTTGGGGATTGGTTTGGGGATTGGTTTGGGGATTGGTTTGCGGAATGGTTTGGGGATTGGTTTGGGGATTGGTTTGCGGATTGGTTTGGGGATTGGTTTGGAGATTGGTTTGCGGATTGGTTTGGGGAGTGGTTTGGGGTTTGGTTTGGGGAGTGGTTTGGGGATTGGTTTGGGGATTGGTTTGGGGAATGGTTTGGGGATTGGTTTGGGGATTGGTTTGGGGAATGGTTTGGGGATTGGTTTGGGGATTGGTTTGGGGATTGGTTTGCGGAATGGTTTGGGGATTGGTTTGGGGATTGGTTTGCGGATTGGTTTGGGGATTGGTTTGGGGATTGGTTTGCGGATTGGTTTGGGGATTGGTTTGGGGATTGGTTTGGGGATTGGTTTGGGGATTGGTTTGGGGATTGGTTCGGGGAGTGGTTTGCGGATTGGTTTGGGGATTGGTTTGGGGAGTGGTTTGGGGATTGGTTTGGGGATTGGTTTGGGGATTGCTTTGGGGATTGGTTTGGAGAGTGGTTTGGGGAGTGGTTTGTGGATTGGTTTGGGGATTGGTCTGGGGAGTGGTTTGCGGATTGGTTTGCGGATTGGTTTGGGGAATGGTTTGGGGAGTGGTTTTCGGATTGGTCTGGGGAGTGGTTTGGGGATTGTTTTGGGGAGTGGTTTGAGGAGTGGTTTGCGGAGTGGTTTGCAGATTGGTTTGGGGATTGGTTTGGGGATTGGTTTGGGGATTGGTTTGCGGATTGGTTTGGGGATTGGTTTGGGGATTGGTTTGCGGATTGGTTTGGGGAGTGGTTTGGGGATTGGTTTGGGGATTGGTTTGGGGATTGGTTTGGGGATTGGTTTGGGGATTGGTTTGGGGAGTGGTTTGCGGATTGGTTTGGGGATTGGTTTGGGGAGTGGTTTGGGGATTGGTTTGGGGATTGGTTTGGGGATTGCTTTGGGGATTGGTTTGGAGAGTGGTTTGGGGAGTGGTTTGTGGATTGGTTTGGGGATTGGTCTGGGAAGTGGTTTGCGGATTGGTTTGCGGATTGGTTTGGGGAATGGTTTGGGGAGTGGTTTTCGGATTGGTCTGGGGAGTGGTTTGGGGAGTGGTTTGCGGATTGGTTTGGGGATTGGTTTGGGGAGTGGTTTGGGGAGTGGTTTGGGGAGTGGTTTGGGGATTGGTTTGGGGATTGTTTTGGGGAGTGGTTTGAGGAGTGGTTTGCGGAGTGGTTTGCAGATTGGTTTGGGGATTGGTTTGGGGATTGGTTTGGGGACTGGTTTGGGGATTGGTTTGGGGAGTGGTTTGGGGAGTGGTTTGCGGTTTGGTTTGGGGATTGGTCTGTGGATTGGTTTGGGGAGTGTTTTGGGGATTGGTTTGAGGATTGGTTTGGGAATTGGTTTGGGGAGTGGTTTGCGGATTGGTTTGGGGATTGGTTTGGGGAGTGGTTTGGGGATTGGTTTGGGGATTGGTTTGGGGATTGCTTTGGGGATTGGTTTGGGGAGTGGTTTGGGGAGTGGTTTGTGGATTGGTTTGGGGATTGGTCTGGGGAGTGGTTTGCAGATTGGTTTGCGGATTGGTTTGGGGAATGGTTTGGGGAGTGGTTTTCGGATTGGTCTGGGGAGTGGTTTGGGGAGTGGTTTGCGGATTGGTTTGGGGATTGGTTTGGGGAGTGGTTTGGGGAGTGGTTTGGGGAGTGGTTTGGGGATTGGTTTGGGGATTGTTTTGGGGAGTGGTTTGAGGAGTGGTTTGCGGAGTGGTTTGCAGATTGGTTTGGGGATTGGTTTGGGGATTGGTTTGGGGACTGGTTTGGGGATTGGTTTGGGGAGTGGTTTGGGGAGTGGTTTGCGGTTTGGTTTGGGGATTGGTCTGTGGATTGGTTTGGGGAGTGTTTTGGGGATTGGTTTGCGGATTGGTTTGGGAATTGGTTTGGGGATTGGTTTGGGGAGTGGTTTGGGGAGTGGTTTGGGGATTGGTTTGGGGAGTGGTTTGGGGATTGGTTTGGGGATTGGTTTGGTGTTGATTTGGGGATTGGTTTGGGGAGTGGTTTGGGGATTGGTTTGCAGATTGGTTTGGGGAGTGGTTTGGGGAGTGGTTTGGGGATTGGTTTGGGGATTGGTTTGGGGAGTGGTTTGGGGATTGGTTTGGGGATTGGTTTGGGGAGTGGTTTGGGGATTGGTTTGGGGATTGGTTTGCGGATTGGTTTGGGGAGTGGTTTGGGGATTGGTTTGGGGATTGGTTTGGTGATTGGTTTGGGGATTGGTTTGGGGATTGGTTTGGGGAGTGGTTTGGGGATTGGTTTGCGGATTGGTTTGGGGAGTGGTTTGGGGATTGGTTTGGGGTTGATTTGGGGATTGGTTTGGGGAGTGATTTGGGGATTGGTTTGCGGATTGGTTTGGGGATTGGTTTGGGGATTGGTTTGGAGACTGGTTTGAGGATTGGTTTGAGGATTGGTTTGGGGATTGATTTGGGGATTGGTCTGGGGATTGGTCTGGGGATTGATTTGGGGAATGGTTTGGGGATTGGTTTGGGGATTGATTTGGGGATTGGTCTGGGGATTGGTTTGCGGACTGGTTTGGGGAGTGGTTTGGGGAGTGGTTTGGGGAGTGGTTTGGGGATTAGTGGTTAGGACAAGTCAGCATGGATTTAGTAAGGGGAGGTCGTGCCTGACAAACCTGTTAGAGTTCTTTAAAGAGATAACAAATAGGTTAGACCAAGGAGAGCCAATGGATGTTATCTATCTTGACTTCCAAAAGGCCTTTGATAAGGTGCCTCACGGGAGACTGATGAGTAAAATAAGACCCCATGGTATTCGAGGCAAGGTACTAACATGGATTGACGATTGGCTGTCAGGCAGAAGGCAGAGAGTTGGGATAAAAGGTTCTTTTTCGGAATGGCAACCGGTGACGAGCGGTGTCCCGCAGGGTTCAGTGTTGGGGCCACAGCTGTTCTCTTTATATATTAACGATCTAGATGACGGGACTGGGGGCATTCTGGCTAAGTTTGCCGATGATACAAAGATAGGTGGAGGGACAGGTAGTATGGAGGAGGTGGGGAGGCTGCAGAAAGATTTAGACAGTTTAGGAGAGTGGTCCAAGAAATGGCTGATGAAATTCAACGTGGGCAAGTGCGAGGTCTTGCACTTTGGAAAAAAGAATAGAGGCATGGACTATTTTCTAAACGGTGACAAAATTCATAATGCTGAAGTGCAAAGGGACTTGGGAGTCCGAGTCCAGGATTCTCTAAAGGTAAACTTGCAGGTTGAGTCCGTAATTAAGAAAGCAAATGCAATGTTGTCATTCATCTCAAGAGGCTTGGAATATAAAAGCAGGGATGTACTTCTGAAGCTTTGTAAAGCATTAGTTAGGCACCATTTAGAATACTGTGAGCAATTTTGGGCCCCACACCTCAGGAAGGACATACTGGCACTGGAGCGGGTCCAGCGGAGATTCACACGGATGATCCCAGGAATGGTAGGCCTAACATACGATGAACGTCTGAGGATCCTGGGATTATATTCATTGGAGTTTAGGAGGTTGAGGGGAGATCTAATACAAACTTACAAGATAATGAATTGCTTAGATAGGGTGGATGTAGGGAAGTTGTTTCCATTAGCAGGGGAGACTAGGACCCGGGGGCACAGCCTTAGAATAAAAGGGAGTCACTTTAGAACGGAGATGAGGAGAAATTTCTTCAGCCAGAGAGTGGTGGGTCTGTGGAATTCATTGCCACAGAGGGCGGTGGAGGCCGGGACGTTGAGTGTCTTTAAGACAGAAGTTGATAAATTCTTGATTTCTCGAGGAATTAAGGGCTATGGAGAGAGAGCGAGTAAATGGAGTTGAAATCAGCCATGATTGAATGGCGGAGTGGACTCGATGTGCCGAATGGCCTTACTTCCGCTCCTCTGTCTTATGGTCTTATGGATTGGTCTGGGGATTGGTCTAGGGAGTGGTTTGAGGAGTGGTCTGGGGTGTGGTCTGGGGAGTGGTTTGGGGAGTGGTTTGGGGATTGGTTTGGGGAGTGGTCTGGGGAGAGGTTTGGGGAGTGGTTTGGGGATTGGTTTGGGGAGTGGTTTGCGGATTGGTTTGGGGAGTGGTTTGGGGATTGGTTTGGGGAGTGGTTTGGGGAGTGGTTTGCGGATTGGTTTGGGGACTGGTTTGGGGAGTGGTTTGGGGAGTGGTTTGCGGATTGGTTTGGGGAGTGGTTTGGGGATTGGTTTGGGGAGTGGTTTACGGATTGGTCTGGGGAGTGGTTTGAGGATTGGTTTGGGGATTGGTTTGGGGAGTGGTTTGGGGATTGGTTTGCGGATTGGTTTGGGAATTGGTCTAGCGGTTGGTTTGGGGGTTGGTTTGGGGATTGGTTTGGGGATTGGTTTGGGGAGTGGTTTGGGGAGTGGTTTGGGGATTGGTCTGCTGAGTGGTTTGCGGATTGGTTTGCGGATTGGTTTGGGGAATGGTTTGGGAAGTGGTTTGGGGATTGGTTTGCGGATTGGTCTGGGGAGTGGTTTGGGGAGTGGTTTGCGGATTGGTTTGGAGATTGGTTTGGGGAGTGGTCTGGGGAGTGGTTTGGGGAGTGGTTTGCGGATTGGTTTGGGGATTGGTTTTGGGGAGTGGTTTGGGGATTGGTTTGGGGAGTGGTTTGGGGATTGGTTTGGGGATTGGTTTGGGGAGTGGTTTGCGGATTGGTTTGGGGATTGGTTTGGGGAGTGGTTTGGGGATTGGTTTGGGGAGTGGTTTGGGGAATGGTTTGGGGATTGGTTTGGGGATTGGTTTGGGGAGTGGTTTGGGGAGTGGTTTGGGGAGCGGTGGGGATTGGTTTGGGGAGTAGTTTGGGGAGTGGTTTGGGGATTGGTTTGGGGATTGGTTTGGGGATTGGTTTGGTGAGTGGTTTGGGGAGTGGTTTGGGGATTGGTTTGGGGAGTGGTTTGCGGATTGGTTTGGGGATTGGTTTGCGGATTGGTTTGGGGATTGGTTTGGGGAGTGGTCTGGGGAGTGGTCTGGGGATTGGTTCGGGGAGTGGTTTGGGGGTTTGTTTGGGGATTGGTTTGGTGTTGATTTGGGGATTGTTTGGGGAGTGGTTTGCGGATTGGTTTGGGGAGTGGTTTGGGGAGTGGTTTGGGGATTGGTTTGGGGATTGGTTTGCGGATTGGTTTGGGGAGTGGTTTGGAGATTGGTTTGGGGAGTGGTTTGGGGATTGGTTTGGGGAGTGGTTTGGGGATTGGTTTGGGGATTGGTTTGGGAATTGATTTGGGGATTGGTTTGGGGATTGGTCAGGGGAGAGGTCTGGGGAGTGGTGTGCGGATTAGTTTGAGGAGTGGTTTGGGGAGTGGTTTGCGGATTGGTTTGCGGATTGGTTTGGGGAATGTTTTGGGGAGTGGTTTGCGGATTGGTCTGGGGAGTGGTTTGAGGATTGGTTTGGGGAATGGTTTGGGGATTGGTTTGGTGATTAGTTTGGGGATTGGTTTGGGGATTGGTTTGGGGAGTGGTTTGGGGAGTGGTTTCGGGAGTGGTTTGCGGATTGGTTTGGGGAGTGGTTTCGGGATTGATTTGGGGATTGGTTTGGGGATTGGTTTGGGGATTGGCCAGGGGATTGGTTTGGGGATTGGTTTGGGGATTGGTTTGGGGAGTGGTTTGCGGATTGGTTTGGGGATTGGTTTGCGGATTGGTTTGGGGAGTGGTTTGCGGATTGGTTTGCGGATTGGTTTGGGGAGTGGTTTGCGGATTGGTTTGGGGATTGGTTTGGGGAGTGGTTTGGGGATTGGTTTGCGGATTGGTTTGGGGAGTGGTTTGGGGATTGGTTTGGGGATTGGTTTGGGGATTGGTTTGGGGAGTGGTTTGGGGATTGGTTTGGGGATTGGTTTGGGGATTGGTTTGGGGACTGGTTTGGGGATTGGTTTGGGGATTGGTTTGGGGAGTGGTTTGGGGATTGGTTTGCGGATTGGTCTGGGGAGTGGTTTGGGGAGTGGTTTGCGGATTGGTTTGGGGATTGGTTTGGGGATTGGTTTGGGGAGTGGTTTGGGGATTGGTTTGGGGATTGGTTTGCGGATTGGTTTTGGGATTGATTTGGGGAGTGGTTTGGGGATTGGTTTGGGGATTGGACTGGGGAATGGTTTGGGGAGTGGTTTGGGGATTGGTTTGGGGAGTGGTTTGGGGAGTGGTTTGGGGATTGGTTTGGGGAGTGGTTTGGGGAGTGGTTTGGGGAGTGGTTTGGGGATTGGTTTGGGGATTGGTTTGGGGAGTGGTTTGGGGATTGGTTTGGGGATTGGTTTGGGGAGTGGTTTGGGGATTGGTTTGGGGAGTGGTTTGGGGATTCTTTTGGGGAGTGGTTTAGGGAGTGGTTTGGGTATTAGTTTGGGGATTGGTTTGGGGAGTGGTTTGGGGAGTGGTTTGGGGATTGGTTTGGGGAGTGGTTTGGGGAGTGGTTTGGGGATTGGTTTGGGGAGTGGTTTGGGGAGTGGATTGGGGAGTGGTTTGCGGATTCGTCTGGGGAGTGGTTTGGGGATTGGTCTGGGGATTGGTTTGGGGAGTGGTTTGTGGAGTGGTTTGTGGATTGGTTTGGGGAGTGGTTTGGGGAGTGGTTTGGGGATTGGTTTGGGGAGTGGTTTGGGGATTGGATCGGGGATTGGTTTGGGGAGTGGTTTGGGGAGTGGTTTGGGGATTGGTCTGGGGATTGGTTTGGGGAGTGGTTTGGGGAATGGTTTGGGGATTGGTTTGGGGATTGGTTTGGGGATTGGTTTGGGGAGTGGTTTGGGGAATGGTTTGGGGATTGGTTTGGGGATTGGTTTGGGGAGTGGTTTGGGGAATGGTTTGGGGATTGGTTTGGGGATTGGTTTGGGGATTGCTTTGGGGAGTGGTTTGGGGCGTGGTTTGGGGATTGGTTCGGGGAGTGGTTTGGGGATTGGTTCAGGGATTGGTTTGGGGAGTGGTTTGGGGACTGGTTTGGGGATTGGTTTGGGGATTGGTTTGGGGAGTGGTTTGGGGATTGGTTTGGGGATTGGTTTGCGGATTGGTTTGGGGATTGGTTCGGGGAGTGGTTTGGGGATTGGTTCAGGGATTGGTTTGGGGAGTGGTTTGGGGACTGGTTTGGGGATTGGTTTGGGGATTGGTTTGGGGAGTGGTTTGGGGATTGGTTTGGGGAGTGGTTTGGGGATTGGTTTGGGGATTGGTTCAGGGATTGGTTTGGGGAGTGGTTTGGGGAGTGGTTTGGGGATTGGTTTGCGGATTGGTTTGCGGATTGGTTTGGGGATTGGTTTGGGGATTGGTTTGGGGAGTGGTTTGGGGATTGGTTTGGGGAGTGGTTTGGGGATTGGTGGGTGAGGAGATGGTGCCTCAGCGCTCCTCCCTGTGGGTGAGGCGATGGTGCCTCAGCGCTCCTCCCTGTGGGTAGGGAGATGGTGCCTCAGCGCTCCTCCATGTGGGCAGGGAGATGGTGTCTCAGCGCTCCTCCCTGTGGGTGAGGAGATGGTGCCTCAGCGCTCCTCCCTGTGGGTGAGGAGATGGTGCCTCAGCGCTCCTCCCTGTGGGTGAGGCGATGGTGCCTCAGCGCTCCTCCCTGTGGGTAGGGAGATGGTGTCTCAGCGCTCCTCCATGTGGGCAGGGAGATGGTGTCTCAGCGCTCCTCCCTGTGGATGAGGAGATGGTGCCTCAGCGCTCTTCCCTGTGGGTGAGGAGATGGTGCCTCAGCGCTACTCCCTGTGGGTGAGGAGATGGTGTCTCAGCGCTCCTCCCTGTGGGTGAGGAGATGGTGCCTCAGCGCTCCTGCCTGTGGGTGAGGAGATGGTTCCTCAGCGCTCCTCCCTGTGGGCAGGGAGATGGTGCCTCAGCGCTCCTCCCTGTGGGTGAGGAGATGGTGTCTCAGCGCTCCTCCCTGTGGGCAGGGAGATGGTGCCTCAGCGCTCCTCCCTGTGGGTGAGGAGATGGTGTCTCAGCGCTCCTCCCTGTGGGCAGGGAGATGGTGCCTCAGGGCTCCTCCCTGTGGGTGAGGAGATGGTGTCTCAGCGCTCCTCCCTGTGGGTGAGGAGATGGTGCCTCAGCGCTCCTCCCTGTGGGCAGGGAGATGGTGCCTCAGCGCTCCTCCCTGTGGGCAGGGACATGGTGCCTCAGCGCTCCTCCCTGTGGGTGAGGAGATGGTGCATCAGCGCTCCTTCCTGTGGGCAGGGAGATGGTGCCTCAGCGCTCCTCCCTGTGGGTAAGGAGATGGTGCCTCAGCGCTCCTCCCTGTGGGCAGGGAGATGGTGCCTCAGCGCTCCTCCCTGTGGGTGAGGAGATGGTGTCTCAACGCTCCTCCCTGTGGGCAGGGAGATGGTGCCTCAGCGCTCCTCCCTGTGGGTGAGGAGATGGTGTCTCAGCGCTCCTCCCTGTGGGTGAGGAGATGGTGTCTCAGCGCTCCTCCCTGTGGGTGAGGAGATGGTGTCTCAGCGCTCCTCCCTGTGGGCAGGGAGATGGTGCCTCAGCGCTCCTCCCTGTGGGTGAGGAGATGGTGCCTCAGCGCTCCTCCCTGTGGGTGAGGAGATGGTGTCTCAGCGCTCCTCCCTGTGGGCAGGGAGATGGTGCCTCAGCGCTCCTCCCTGTGGGTGAGGAGATGGTGTCTCAGCGCTCCTCCCTGTGGGCTGGGAGATGGTGCCTCAGCGCTCCTCCCTGTGGGTGAGGAGATGGTGCCTCAGCGCTCCTCCCTGTGGGTGAGGAGATGGTGTCTCAGCGCTCCTCCCTGTGGGCAGGGAGATGGTGCCTCAGCGCTCCTCCCTGTGGGCAGGGAGATGGTGCCTCAGCGCTCCTCCCTGTGGGTGAGGAGATGGTGCCTCAGCGCTCCTCCCTGTGGGTGAGGAGATGGTGCCTCAGCGCTCCTCCCTGTGGGTAAGGAGATGGTGCCTCAGCGCTACTCCCTGTGGGCAGGGAGATGGTGCCTCAGCGCTCCTCCCTGTGGGTGAGGAGATGGTGCCTCAGCTCTCCTCCCTGTGGGTGAGGAGATGGTGCCTCAGCGCTCCTCCCTGTGGGTGAGGAGATGGTGCTTCAGCGCTCCACCCTGTGGGCAGGGACATGGTGCCTCAGCGCTCCTCCCTGTGGGTGAGGAGATGGTGCCTCAGCGCTCCTCCCTGTGGGTGAGGAGATGGTGCTTCAGCGCTCCTCCCTGTGGGTGAGGAGATGGTGTCTCAGCGCTCCTCCCTGTGGGCAGGGACATGGTGCCTCAGCGCTCCTCCCTGTGGGTGAGGAGATGGTGTCTCAGCGCTCCTCCCTGTGGGCAGGGAGATGGTGCCTCAGCGCTCCTCCCTGTGGGTGAGGAGATGGTGCCTCAGCGCTCCTCCCTGTGGGCAGGGAGATCGTGCCTCAGCGCTCCTCCCTGTGGGCAGGGAGATGGTGCCTCAGCGCTCCTCCCTGTGAGCAGGGAGATGGTGCCTCAGCGCTCCTCCCTGTGGGTGAGGAGATGGTGCCTCAGCGCTCCTCCTTGTGGGCAGGGAGATGGTGCCTCACGCTCCTCCCTGCGGGCAGGGACATGGTGCCTCAGCGCTCCTCCCTGTGGGCAGGGAGATGGTGCCTCAGCGCTCCTCCCTGTGGGTGAGGAGATGGTGTCTCAGCGCTCCTCCCTGTGGGTGAGGAGATGGTGCCTCAGCGCTCCTCGCTGTGTGTGAGGCGATGGTGCCTCAGCGCTCCTCCCTGTGGGTGAGGAGATGGTGCCTCAGCGCTCCTCCCTGTGGGCAGGGAGATGGTGCCTCAGCGCTCCTCCCTGTGGGTGAGGCGATGGTGCCTCAGCGCTCCTCCCTGTGGGTAGGGAGATGGTGCCTCAGCGCTCCTCCCTGTGGGTGAGGAGATGGTGTCTCAGCGCTCCTCCCTGTGGGTGAGGAGATGGTGCCTCAGCGCTCCTCCCTGTGGGCAGGGAGATGGTGCCTCAGCGCTCCTCCCTGTGGGCTGGGAGATGGTGTCTCAGCGCTCCTCCCTGTGGGCAGGGAGATGGTGCCTCAGCGCTCCTCCTTGTGGGTGAGGAGATGGTGCCTCAGCACTCCTCCCTGTGGGTGAGGAGATGGTGCCTCAGCACTCCTCCCTGTGGGCAGGGAGATGGTGCCTCAGCGCTCCTCCCTGTGGGTGAGGAGATGGTGCCTCAGCGCTCCTCTCTGTGGGCAGGGAGATGGTGCCTCAGCGCTCCTCCCTGTGGGTGAGGAGATGGTGTCTCAGCGCTCCTCCCTGTGGGTGAGGAGATGGTGCCTCAGCGCTCCTCCCTGTGGGTGAGGAGATGGTGCCTCAGCGCTCCTCCCTGTGGGTGAGGAGATGGTGCCTCAGCGCTCCTCCCTGTGGGCTGGGAGATGGTGCCTCAGCGCTCCTCCCTGTGGGAGAGGAGATGGTGCCTCAGCGCTCCTCCCTGTGGGTGAGGAGATGGTGTCTCAGCGCTCCTCCCTGTGGGCAGGGAGATGATGTCTCAGCGCTCCTCCCTGTGGGTGAGGAGATGGTGCCTCAGCGCTCCTCCCTGTGGGCAGGGAGATGGTGCCTCAGCGCTCCTCCCTGTGGGCAGGGAGATGGTGTCTCAGTGCTCCTCCCTGTGGGTGAGGAGATGGTGCCTCAGCGCTCCTCCTTGTGTGTGAGGAGATGGTGTCTCAGCGCTCCTCCCTGTGGGTGAGGAGATGGTGCTTCAGCGCTCCTCCTTGTGTGTGAGGAGATGGTGTCTCAGCGCTCCTCCCTGTGGGCAGGGAGATGGTTGCCTCAGCGCTCCTCCCTGTGGGTGAGGAGATGGTGCCTCAGCGCTCCTCTTTGTGGGGGAGGAGATGGTGCCTCAGCGCTCCTCCCTGTGGGTGAGGAGATGGTGCCTCAGCGCTCCTCCCTGTGGGCAGGGACATGGTGCCTCAGCGCTCCTCCCTGTGGGCAGGGACATGGTGCCTCAGCGCTCCTCCCTGTGGGTGAGGAGATGGTGTCTCAGCGCTCCTCCCTGTGGGTGAGGAGATGGTGCTTCAGCGCTCCTCCCTATGGGCAGGGACATGGTGCCTCAGCGCTCCTCCCTGTGGGCAGGGACATGGTGCCTCAGCGCTACTCCCTGTGGGTGAGGAGATGGTGTCTCAGCGCTCCTCCCTGTGGGTGAGGAGATGGTGTCTCAGCGCTCCTCCCTGTGGGCAGGGAGATGGTGCTTCAGCGCTCCTCCCTGTGGGCAAGGACATGGTGCCTCAGCGCTCCTCCCTGTGGGTGTGGAGATGGTGTCTCAGCGCTCCTCCCTGTGGGCAGGGAGATGGTGCCTCAGCGTTCCTCCCTGTGGGTGTGGAGATGGTGTCTCAGCGCTCCTCCCTGTGGGCAGGGAGATGGTGCCTCAGCGTTCCTCCCTGTGGGTGAGGAGATGGTGCCTCAGCGCTCCTCCCTGTGGGTGAGGAGATGGTGCCTCAGCGCTCCTCCCTGTGGGCAGGGACATGGTGCCTCAGCGCTCCTCCCTGTGGGTGAGGAGATGGTGTCTCAGCGCTCCTCCCTGTGGGCAGGGAGATGGTGCCTCAGCGTTCCTCCCTGTGGGTGAGGAGATGGTGCCTCAGCGCTCCTCCCTGTGGGTGAGGAGATGGTGCCTCAGCGCTCCTCCCTGTGGGCAGGGACATGGTGCCTCAGCGCTCCTCCCTGTGGGCAGGGACATGGTGCCTCAGCGCTCCTCCCTGTGGGTGAGGAGATGGTGTCTCAGCGCTCCTCCCTGTGGGTGAGGAGATGGTGCTTCAGCGCTCCTCCCTATGGGCAGGGACATGGTGCCTCAGCGCTCCTCCCTGTGGGCAGGGACATGGTGCCTCAGCGCTACTCCCTGTGGGTGAGGAGATGGTGTCTCAGCGCTCCTCCCTGTGGGTGAGGAGATGGTGTCTCAGCGCTCCTCCCTGTGGGCAGGGAGATGGTGCTTCAGCGCTCCTCCCTGTGGGCAAGGACATGGTGCCTCAGCGCTCCTCCCTGTGGGTGTGGAGATGGTGTCTCAGCGCTCCTCCCTGTGGGCAGGGAGATGGTGCCTCAGCGTTCCTCCCTGTGGGTGAGGAGATGGTGCCTCAGCGCTCCTCCCTGTGGGTGAGGAGATGGTGCCTCAGCGCTCCTCCCTGTGGGCAGGGACATGGTGCCTCAGCGCTCCTCCCTGTGGGTGAGGAGATGGTGTCTCAGCGCTCCTCCCTGTGGGCAGGGAGATGGTGCCTCAGCGTTCCTCCCTGTGGGTGAGGAGATGGTGCCTCAGCGCTCCTCCCTGTGGGTGAGGAGATGGTGCTTCAGCGCTCCTCCCTGTGGGCAGGGACATGGTGCCTCAGCGCTCCTCCCTGTGGGCAGGGACATGGTGCCTCAGCGCTCCTCCCTGTGGGCAGGGAGATGGTGCCTCAGCGCTCCTCCCTGTGGGTGAGGAGATGGTGTCTCAGCGCTCCTCCCTGTGGGTGAGGAGATGGTGCCTCAGCGCTCCTCCCTGTGGGTGAGGCGATGGTGCCTCAGCGCTCCTCCCTGTGGGTGAGGAGATGGTGCCTCAGCGCTTCTCCCTGTGGGCAGGGAGATGGTGCCTCAGCGCTCCTCCCTGTGGGTGAGGCGATGGTGCCTCAGCGCTCCTCCCTGTGGGTAGGGAGATGGTGCCTCAGCGCTCCTCCCTGTGGGCTGGGAGATGGTGCCTCAGCGCTCCTCCTTGTGGGTGAGGAGATGGTGCCTCAGCACTCCTCCCTGTGGGTGAGGAGATGGTGCCTCAGCACTCCTCCCTGTGGGCAGGGAGATGGTGCCTCAGCGCTCCTCCCTGTGGGTGAGGAGATGGTGCCTCAGCGCTCCTCTCTGTGGGCAGGGAGATGGTGCCTCAGCGCTCCTCCCTGTGGGTGAGGAGATGGTGCCTCAGCGCTCCTCCCTGTGGGTGAGGAGATGGTGCCTCAGCGCTCCTCCCTGTGGGTGAGGAGATGGTGCCTCAGCGCTCCTCCCTGTGGGTGAGGAGATGGTGCCTCAGCGCTCCTCCCTGTGGGCTGGGAGATGGTGCCTCAGCGCTCCTCCCTGTGGGAGAGGAGATGGTGCCTTAGCGCTCCTCCCTGTGGGTGAGGAGATGGTGTCTCAGCGCTCCTCCCTGTGGGCAGGGAGATGGTGTCTCAGCGCTCCTCCCTGTGGGTGAGGAGTTGGTGCCTCAGCGCTCCTCCCTGTGGGCAGGGAGATGGTGCCTCAGCGCTCCTCCCTGTGGGCAGGGAGATGGTGTCTCAGTGCTCCTCCCTGTGGGTGAGGAGATGGTGCCTCAGCGCTCCTCCTTGTGTGTGAGGAGATGGTGTCTCAGCGCTCCTCCCTGTGGGTGAGGAGATGGTGCTTCAGCGCTCCTCCTTGTGTGTGAGGAGATGGTGTCTCAGCGCTCCTCCCTGTGGGCAGGGAGATGGTTGCCTCAGCGCTCCTCCCTGTGGGTGAGGAGATGGTGCCTCAGCGCTCCTCTTTATGGGGGAGGAGATGGTGCCTCAGCGCTCCTCCCTGTGGGTGAGGAGATGGTGCCTCAGCGCTCCTCCCTGTGGGCAGGGACATGGTGCCTCAGCGCTCCTCCCTGTGGGCAGGGACATGGTGCCTCAGCGCTCCTCCCTGTGGGTGAGGAGATGGTGTCTCAGCGCTCCTCCCTGTGGGTGAGGAGATGGTGCTTCAGCGCTCCTCCCTGTGGGCAGGGACATGGTGCCTCAGCGCTCCTCCCTGTGGGCAGGGACATGGTGCCTCAGCGCTCCTCCCTGTGGGTGAGGAGATGGTGTCTCAGCGCTCCTCCCTGTGGGTGAGGAGATGGTGTCTCAGCGCTCCTCCCTGTGGGCAGGGAGATGGTGCTTCAGCGCTCCTCCCTGTGGGCAAGGACATGGTGCCTCAGCGCTCCTCCCTGTGGGTGTGGAGATGGTGTCTCAGCGCTCCTCCCTGTGGGCAGGGAGATGGTGCCTCAGCGTTCCTCCCTGTGGGTGAGGAGATGGTGCCTCAGCGCTCCTCCCTGTGGGTGAGGAGATGGTGCCTCAGCGCTCCTCCCTGTGGGCAGGGACATGGTGCCTCAGCGCTCCTCCCTGTGGGTGAGGAGATGGTGTCCCAGCGCTCCTCCCTGTGGGCAGGGAGATGGTGCCTCAGCGTTCCTCCCTGTGGGTGAGGAGATGGTGCCTCAGCGCTCCTCCCTGTGGGTGAAGAGATGGTGCTTCAGCGCTCCTCCCTGTGGGCAGGGACATGGTGCCTCAGCGCTCCTCCCTGTGGGCAGGGACATGGTGCCTCAGCGCTCCTCCCTGTGGGCAGGGAGATGGTGCCTCAGCGCTCCTCCCTGTGGGTGAGGAGATGGTGTCTCAGCGCTCCTCCCTGTGGGTGAGGAGATGGTGCCTCAGCGCTCCTCCCTGTGGGTGAGGCGATGGTGCCTCAGCGCTCCTCCCTGTGGGTGAGGAGATGGTGCCTCAGCGCTCCTCCCTGTGGGCAGGGAGATGGTGCCTCAGCGCTCCTCCCTGTGGGTGAGGCGATGGTGCCTCAGCGCTCCTCCCTGTGGGTAGGGAGATGGTGCCTCAGCGCTCCTCCCTGTGGGTGAGGAGATGGTGTCTCAGCGCTCCTCCCTGTGGGTGAGGAGATGGTGCCTCAGCGCTCCTCCCTGTGGGCAGGGAGATGGTGCCTCAGCTCTCCTCCCTGTGGGCTGGGAGATGGTGTCTAAGCGCTCCTCCCTGTGGGCAGGGAGATGGTGCCTCAGCGCTCCTCCTTGTGGGTGAGGAGATGGTGCCCCAGCACTCCTCCCTGTGGGTGAGGAGATGGTGCCTCAGCACTCCTCCCTGTGGGCAGGGAGATGGTGCCTCAGCGCTCCTCCCTGTGGGTGAGGAGATGGTGCCTCAGCGCTCCTCCCTGTGGGCAGGGAGATGGTGCCTCAGCGCTCCTCCCTGTGGGTGAGGAGATGGTGTCTCAGCGCTCCTCCCTGTGGGTGAGGAGATGGTGCCTCAGCGCTCCTCCCTGTGGGTGAGGAGATGGTGCCTCAGCGCTCCTCCCTGTGGGTGAGGAGATGGTGCCTCAGCGCTCCTCCCTGTGGGCTGGGAGATGGTGCCTCAGCGCTCCTCCCTGTGGGAGAGGAGATGGTGCCTCAGCGCTCCTCCCTGTGGGTGAGGAGATGGTGTCTCAGCGCTCCTCCCTGTGGGCAGGGAGATGGTGTCTCAGCGCTCCTCCCTGTGGGTGAGGAGATGGTGCCTCAGCGCTCCTCCCTGTGGGCAGGGAGATGGTGCCTCAGCGCTCCTCCCTGTGGGCAGGGAGATGGTGTCTCAGTGCTCCTCCCTGTGGGTGAGGAGATGGTGCCTCAGCGCTCCTCCTTGTGTGTGAGGAGATGGTGTCTCAGCGCTCCTCCCTGTGGGTGAGGAGATGGTGCTTCAGCGCTCCTCCTTGTGTGTGAGGAGATGGTGTCTCAGCGCTCCTCCCTGTGGGCAGGGAGATGGTTGCCTCAGCGCTCCTCCCTGTGGGTGAGGAGATGGTGCCTCAGCGCTCCTCTTTGTGGGTGAGGAGATGGTGCCTCAGCGCTCCTCCCTGTGGGTGAGGAGATGGTGCCTCAGCGCTCCTCCCTGTGGGCAGGGACATGGTGCCTCAGCGCTCCTCCCTGTGGGCAGGGACATGGTGCCTCAGCGCTCCTCCCTGTGGGTGAGGAGATGGTGTCTCAGCGCTCCTCCCTGTGGGTGAGGAGATGGTGCTTCAGCGCTCCTCCCTGTGGGCAGGGACATGGTGCCTCAGCGCTACTCCCTGTGGGCAGGGACATGGTGCCTCAGCGCTCCTCCCTGTGGATGAGGAGATGGTGTCTCAGCGCTCCTCCCTGTGGGTGAGGAGATGGTGTCTCAGCGCTCCTCCCTGTGGGCAGGGAGATGGTGCTTCAGCGCTCCTCCCTGTGGGCAAGGACATGGTGCCTCAGCGCTCCTCCCTGTGGGTGTGGAGATGGTGTCTCAGCGCTCCTCCCTGTGGGCAGGGAGATGGTGCCTCAGCGTTCCTCCCTGTGGGTGAGGAGATGGTGCCTCAGCGCTCCTCCCTGTGGGTGAGGAGATGGTGCCTCAGCGCTCCTCCCTGTGGGCAGGGACATGGTGCCTCAGCGCTCCTCCCTGTGGGTGAGGAGATGGTGTCTCAGCGCTCCTCCCTGTGGGCAGGGAGATGGTGCCTCAGCGTTCCTCCCTGTGGGTGAGGAGATGGTGCCTCAGCGCTCCTCCCTGTGGGTGAGGAGATGGTGCCTCAGCGCTCCTCCCTGTGGGCAGGGACATGGTGCCTCAGCGCTCCTCCCTGTGGGTGAGGAGATGGTGTCTCAGCGCTCCTCCCTGTGGGCAGGGAGATGGTGCTTCAGCGCTCCTCCCTGTGGGCAGGGAGATGGTGCCTCAGCGCTCCTCCCTGTGGGCAGGGAGATGGTGCCTCAGCGCTCCTCCCTGTGGGCAGGGAGATGGTGCCTCAGCGCTCCTCCCTGTGGGTAAGAAGATGGTGCCTCAGCGCTCCTCCCTGTGGGCAGGGACATGGTGCCTCAGCGCTCCTCCCTGTGGGTGAGGAGATGGTGTCTCAGCGCTCCTCCCTGTGGGCAGGGAGATGGTGCTTCAGCGCTCCTCCCTGTGGGCAGGGACATGGTGCCTCAGCGCTCCTCCCTGTGGGTGAGGAGATGGTGCCTCAGCGCTCCTCCCTGTGGGCAGGGAGATGGTGCTTCAGCGCTCCTCCCTGTGGGCAGGGACATGGTGCCTCAGCGCTCCTCCCTGTGGGTGAGGAGATGGTGTCTCAGCGCTCCTCCCTGTGGGCAGGGAGATGGTGCCTCAGCGCTCCTCCCTGTGGGCAGGGAGATGGTGCCTCAGCGCTCCTCCCTGTGGGTGTGGAGATGGTGCCTCAGCGCTCCTCGCTGTGGGTGTGGAGATGGTGTCTCAGCGCTCCTCCCTGTGGGTGAGGAGATGGTGCATCAGCGCTCCTACCTGTGGGTGAGGAGATGGTGTCTCAGCGCTCCTCCCTGTGGGTGAGGAGATGGTGCCTCAGCGCTCCTCCCTGTGGGTGAGGAGATGGTGCCTCAGCGCTCCTCCCTGTGGGTGAGGAGATGGTGTCTCAGCGTTCCTCCCTGTGGGTGAGGAGATGGTGCCTCAGCGCTCCTCCCTGTGGGTGAGGAGATGGTGC
Organism: Scyliorhinus torazame; assembly: GCF_047496885.1. Classification (NCBI taxonomy): domain Eukaryota; kingdom Metazoa; phylum Chordata; class Chondrichthyes; order Carcharhiniformes; family Scyliorhinidae; genus Scyliorhinus; species Scyliorhinus torazame. The sequence goes on along the minus strand of NC_092710.1, from coordinate 336,733,119 downwards.
CTCAGCGCTCCTCCCTGTGGGTGAGGAGATGGTGCCTCAGCGCTCCTCCCTGTGGGTGAGGAGATGGTGCCTCAGCGCTCCTCCCTGTGGGTGAGGAGATGGTGCCTCAGCGCTCCTCGCTGTGGGTGAGGAGATGGTGCATCAGCGCTCCTACCTGTGGGTGAGGAGATGGTGCCTCAGCGCTCCTCCCTGTGGGTGAGGAGATGGTGCCTCAGCGCTCCTCCCTGTGGGTGAGGAGATGGTGCCTCAGCGCTCCTCGCTGTGGGTGAGGAGATGGTGCCTCAGCGCTCCTCCCTGTGGGTGAGGAGATGGTGTCTCAGCGCTCCTCCCTGTGGGCAGGGACATGGTGCCTCAGCGCTCCTCCCTGTGGGTGAGGAGATGGTGCCTCAGCGCTCCTCCCTGTGGGCAGGGACATGGTGCCTCAGCGCTCCTCCCTGTGGGCAGGGAGATGGTGTCTCAGCGCTCCTCCCTGTGGGTGAGGAGATGGTGTTTCAGCGCTCCTCCCTGTGGGTGAGGAGATGGTGCCTCAGCGCTCCTCCCTGTGGGTGAGGAGATGGTGTCTCAGCGCTCCTCCCTGTGGGCAGGGAGATGGTGCCTCAGCGTTCCTCCCTGTGGGTGAGGAGATGGTGCCTCAGCGCTCCTCCCTGTGGGTGAGGAGATGGTGCCTCAGCGCTCCTCCCTGTGGGCAGGGACATGGTGCCTCAGCGCTCCTCCCTGTGGGTGAGGAGATGGTGTCTCAGCGCTCCTCCCTGTGGGCAGGGAGATGGTGCCTCAGCGTTCCTCCCTGTGGGTGAGGAGATGGTGCCTCAGCGCTCCTCCCTGTGGGTGAGGAGATGGTGTCTCAGCGCTCCTCCCTGTGGGCAGGGAGATGGTGCTTCAGCGCTCCTCCCTGTGGGCAAGGACATGGTGCCTCAGCGCTCCTCCCTGTGGGTGTGGAGATGGTGTCTCAGCGCTCCTCCCTGTGGGCAGGGAGATGGTGCCTCAGCGTTCCTCCCTGTGGGTGAGGAGATGGTGCCTCAGCGCTCCTCCCTGTGGGTGAGGAGATGGTGCCTCAGCGCTCCTCGCTGTGGGTGAGGAGATGGTGCCTCAGCGCTCCTCCCTGTGGGTGAGGAGATGGTGTCTCAGCGCTCCTCCCTGTGGGCAGGGACATGGTGCCTCAGCGCTCCTCCCTGTGGGTGAGGAGATGGTGCCTCAGCGCTCCTCCCTGTGGGCAGGGACATGGTGCCTCAGCGCTCCTCCCTGTGGGCAGGGAGATGGTGTCTCAGCGCTCCTCCCTGTGGGTGAGGAGATGGTGTTTCAGCGCTCCTCCCTGTGGGTGAGGAGATGGTGCCTCAGCGCTCCTCCCTGTGGGCAGGGAGATGGTGCCTCAGCGCTCCTCCCTGTGGGTGAGGAGATGGTGTCTCAGCGCTCCTCCCTGTGGGCAGGGAGATGGTGCCTCAGCGTTCCTCCCTGTGGGTGAGGAGATGGTGCCTCAGCGCTCCTCCCTGTGGGTGAGGAGATGGTGCCTCAGCGCTCCTCCCTGTGGGCAGGGACATGGTGCCTCAGCGCTCCTCCCTGTGGGTGAGGAGATGGTGTCTCAGCGCTCCTCCCTGTGGGCAGGGAGATGGTGCCTCAGCGTTCCTCCCTGTGGGTGAGGAGATGGTGCCTCAGCGCTCCTCCCTGTGGGTGAGGAGATGGTGTCTCAGCGCTCCTCCCTGTGGGCAGGGAGATGGTGCTTCAGCGCTCCTCCCTGTGGGCAAGGACATGGTGCCTCAGCGCTCCTCCCTGTGGGTGTGGAGATGGTGTCTCAGCGCTCCTCCCTGTGGGCAGGGAGATGGTGCCTCAGCGTTCCTCCCTGTGGGTGAGGAGATGGTGCCTCAGCGCTCCTCCATGTGGGTGAGGAGATGGTGCCTCAGCGCTCCTCCCTGTGGGCAGGGACATGGTGCCTCAGCGCTCCTCCCTGTGGGTGAGGAGATGGTGTCTCAGCGCTCCTCCCTGTGGGCAGGGAGATGGTGCCTCAGCGTTCCTCCCTGTGGGTGAGGAGATGGTGCCTCAGCGCTCCTCCCTGTGGGTGAGGAGATGGTGCTTCAGCGCTCCTCCCTGTGGGCAGGGACATGGTGCCTCAGCGCTCCTCCCTGTGGGCAGGGACATGGTGCCTCAGCGCTCCTCCCTGTGGGCAGGGAGATGGTGCCTCAGCGCTCCTCCCTGTGGGTGAGGAGATGGTGTCTCAGCGCTCCTCCCTGTGGGTGAGGAGATGGTGCCTCAGCGCTCCTCCCTGTGGGTGAGGCGATGGTGCCTCAGCGCTCCTCCCTGTGGGTGAGGAGATGGTGCCTCAGCGCTCCTCCCTGTGGGCAGGGAGATGGTGCCTCAGCGCTCCTCCCTGTGGGTGAGGCGATGGTGCCTCAGCGCTCCTCCCTGTGGGTAGGGAGATGGTGCCTCAGCGCTCCTCCCTGTGGGTGAGGAGATGGTGTCTCAGCGCTCCTCCCTGTGGGTGAGGAGATGGTGCCTCAGCGCTCCTCCCTGTGGGCAGGGAGATGGTGCCTCAGCGCTCCTCCCTGTGGGCTGGGAGATGGTGTCTCAGCGCTCCTCCCTGTGGGCAGGGAGATGGTGCCTCAGCGCTCCTCCTTGTGGGTGAGGAGATGGTGCCTCAGCACTCCTCCCTGTGGGTGAGGAGATGGTGCCTCAGCACTCCTCCCTGTGGGCAGGGAGATGGTGCCTCAGCGCTCCTCCCTGTGGGTGAGGAGATGGTGCCTCAGCGCTCCTCCCTGTGGGCAGGGAGATGGTGCCTCAGCGCTCCTCCCTGTGGGTGAGCAGATGGTGTCTCAGCGCTCCTCCCTGTGGGTGAGGAGATGGTGCCTCAGCGCTCCTCCCTGTGGGTGAGGAGATGGTGCCTCAGCGCTCCTCCCTGTGGGTGAAGAGATGGTGCCTCAGCGCTCCTCCCTGTGGGCTGGGAGATGGTGCCTCAGCGCTCCTCCCTGTGGGAGAGGAGATGGTGCCTCAGCGCTCCTCCCTGTGGGTGAGGAGATGGTGTCTCAGCGCTCCTCCCTGTGGGCAGGGAGATGGTGTCTCAGCGCTCCTCCCTGTGGGTGAGGAGATGGTGCCTCAGCGCTCCTCCCTGTGGGCAGGGAGATGGTGCCTCAGCGCTCCTCCCTGTGGGCAGGGAGATGGTGTCTCAGTGCTCCTCCCTGTGGGTGAGGAGATGGTGCCTCAGCGCTCCTCCTTGTGTGTGAGGAGATGGTGTCTCAGCGCTCCTCCCTGTGGGTGAGGAGATGGTGCTTCAGCGCTCCTCCTTGTGTGTGAGGAGATGGTGTCTCAGCGCTCCTCCCTGTGGGCAGGGAGATGGTGCCTCAGCGCTCCTCCCTGTCGGTGAGGAGATGGTGCCTCAGCGCTCCTCCCTGTGGGTGAGGAGATGGTGCCTCAGCGCTCCTCCCTGTGGGCAGGGACATGGTGCCTCAGCGCTCCTCCCTGTGGGCAGGGACATGGTGCCTCAGCGCTCCTCCCTGTGGGTGAGGAGATGGTGTCTCAGCGCTACTCCCTGTGGGTGAGGAGATGGTGCTTCAGCGCTCCTCCCTGTGGGCAGGGACATGGTGCCTCAGCGCTACTCCCTGTGGGCAGGGACATGGTGCCTCAGCGCTCCTCCCTGTGAGTGAGGAGATGGTGTCTCAGCGCTCCTCCCTGTGGGTGAGGAGATGGTGTCTCAGCGCTCCTCCCTGTGGGCAGGGAGATGGTGCTTCAGCGCTCCTCCCTGTGGGCAAGGACATGGTGCCTCAGCGCTCCTCCCTGTGGGTGTGGAGATGGTGTCTCAGCGCTCCTCCCTGTGGGCAGGGAGATGGTGCCTCAGCGTTCCTCCCTGTGGGTGAGGAGATGGTGCCTCAGCGCTCCTCCCTGTGGGTGAGGAGATGGTGCCTCAGCGCTCCTCCCTGTGGGCAGGGACATGGTCCCTCAGCGCTCCTCCCTGTGGGTGAGGAGATGGTGTCTCAGCGCTCCTCCCTGTGGGCAGGGAGATGGTGCCTCAGCGTTCCTCCCTGTGGGTGAGGAGATGGTGCCTCAGCGCTCCTCCCTGTGGGTGAGGAGATGGTGCCTCAGCGCTCCTCCCTGTGGGCAGGGACATGGTGCCTCAGCGCTCCTCCCTGTGGGTGAGGAGATGGTGTCTCAGCGCTCCTCCCTGTGGGCAGGGAGATGGTGCTTCAGCGCTCCTCCCTGTGGGCAGGGAGATGGTGCCTCAGCGCTCCTCCCTGTGGGCAGGGAGATGGTGCCTCAGCGCTCCTCCCTGTGGGCAGGGAGATGGTGCCTCAGCGCTCCTCCCTGTGGGTAGGAAGATGGTGCCTCAGCGCTCCTCCCTGTGGGCAGGGACATGGTGCCTCAGCGCTCCTCCCTGTGGGTGAGGAGATGGTGTCTCAGCGCTCCTCCCTGTGGGCAGGGAGATGGTGCTTCAGCGCTCCTCCCTGTGGGCAGGGACATGGTGCCTCAGCGCTCCTCCCTGTGGGTGAGGAGATGGTGCCTCAGCGCTCCTCCCTGTGGGCAGGGAGATGGTGCTTCAGCGCTCCTCCCTGTGGGCAGGGACATGGTGCCTCAGCGCTCCTCCCTGTGGGTGAGGAGATGGTGTCTCAGCGCTCCTCCCTGTGGGCAGGGAGATGGTGCCTCAGCGCTCCTCCCTGTGGGCAGGGAGATGGTGCCTCAGCGCTCCTCCCTGTGGGTGTGGAGATGGTGCCTCAGCGCTCCTCGCTGTGGGTGTGGAGATGGTGTCTCAGCGCTCCTCCCTGTGGGTGAGGAGATGGTGCATCAGCGCTCCTACCTGTGGGCTGGGAGATGGTGTCTCAGCGCTCCTCCCTGTGGGCAGGGAGATGGTGCCTCAGCGCTCCTCCTTGTGGGTGAGGAGATGGTGCCTCAGCACTCCTCCCTGTGGGTGAGGAGATGGTGCCTCAGCACTCCTCCCTGTGGGCAGGGAGATGGTGCCTCAGCGCTCCTCCCTGTGGGTGAGGAGATGGTGCCTCAGCGCTCCTCCCTGTGGGCAGGGAGATGGTGCCTCAGCGCTCCTCCCTGTGGGTGAGGAGATGGTGTCTCAGCGCTCCTCCCTGTGGGTGAGGAGATGGTGCCTCAGCGCTCCTCCCTGTGGGTGAGGAGATGGTGCCTCAGCGCTCCTCCCTGTGGGTGAGGAGATGGTGCCTCAGCGCTCCTCCCTGTGGGCTGGGAGATGGTGCCTCAGCGCTCCTCCCTGTGGGAGAGGAGATGGTGCCTCAGCGCTCCTCCCTGTGGGTGAGGAGATGGTGTCTCAGCGCTCCTCCCTGTGGGCAGGGAGATGGTGTCTCAGCGCTCCTCCCTGTGGGTGAGGAGATGGTGCCTCAGCGCTCCTCCCTGTGGGCAGGGAGATGGTGCCTCAGCGCTCCTCCCTGTGGGCAGGGAGATGGTGTCTCAGTGCTCCTCCCTGTGGGTGAGGAGATGGTGCCTCAGCGCTCCTCCTTGTGTGTGAGGAGATGGTGTCTCAGCGCTCCTCCCTGTGGGTGAGGAGATGGTGCTTCAGCGCTCCTCCTTGTGTGTGAGGAGATGGTGTCTCAGCGCTCCTCCCTGTGGGCAGGGAGATGGTTGCCTCAGCGCTCCTCCCTGTGGGTGAGGAGATGGTGCCTCAGCGCTCCTCTTTGTGGGTGAGGAGATGGTGCCTCAGCGCTCCTCCCTGTGGGTGAGGAGATGGTGCCTCAGCGCTCCTCCCTGTGGGCAGGGACATGGTGCCTCAGCGCTCCTCCCTGTGGGCAGGGACATGGTGCCTCAGCGCTCCTCCCTGTGGGTGAGGAGATGGTGTCTCAGCGCTCCTCCATGTGGGTGACGAGATGGTGCTTCAGCGCTCCTCCCTGTGGGCAGGGACATGGTGCCTCAGCGCTACTCCCTGTGGGCAGGGACATGGTGCCTCAGCGCTCCTCCCTGTGGGTGAGGAGATGGTGTCTCAGCGCTCCTCCCTGTGGGTGAGGAGATGGTGTCTCAGCGCTCCTCCCTGTGGGCAGGGAGATGGTGCTTCAGCGCTCCTCCCTGTGCGCAAGGACATGGTGCCTCAGCGCTCCTCCCTGTGGGTGTGGAGATGGTGTCTCAGCGCTCCTCCCTGTGGGCAGGGAGATGGTGCCTCAGCGTTCCTCCCTGTGGGTGAGGAGATGGTGCCTCAGCGCTCCTCCCTGTGGGTGAGGAGATGGTGCCTCAGCGCTCCTCCCTGTGGGCAGGGACATGGTGCCTCAGCGCTCCTCCCTGTGGGTGAGGAGATGGTGTCTCAGCGCTCCTCCCTGTGGGCAGGGAGATGGTGCCTCAGCGTTCCTCCCTGTGGGTGAGGAGATGGTGCCTCAGCGCTCCTCCCTGTGGGTGAGGAGATGGTGCCTCAGCGCTCCTCCCTGTGGGCAGGGACATGGTGCCTCAGCGCTCCTCCCTGTGGGTGAGGAGATGGTGTCTCAGCGCTCCTCCCTGTGGGCAGGGAGATGGTGCTTCAGCGCTCCTCGCTGTGGGCAGGGAGATGGTGCCTCAGCGCTCCTCCCTGTGGGCAGGGAGATGGTGCCTCAGCGCTCCTCCCTGTGGGCAGGGAGATGGTGCCTCAGCGCTCCTCCCTGTGGGTAAGAAGATGGTGCCTCAGCGCTCCTCCCTGTGGGCAGGGACATGGTGCCTCAGCGCTCCTCCCTGTGGGTGAGGAGATGGTGTCTCAGCGCTCCTCCCTGTGGGCAGGGAGATGGTGCTTCAGCGCTCCTCCCTGTGGGCAGGGACATGGTGCCTCAGCGCTCCTCCCTGTGGGTGAGGAGATGGTGCCTCAGCGCTCCTCCCTGTGGGCAGGGAGATGGTGCTTCAGCGCTCCTCCCTGTGGGCAGGGACATGGTGCCTCAGCGCTCCTCCCTGTGGGTGAGGAGATGGTGTCTCAGCGCTCCTCCCTGTGGGCAGGGAGATGGTGCCTCAGCGCTCCTCCCTGTGGGTGAGGAGATGGTGCCTCAGCACTCCTCCCTGTGGGCAGGGAGATGGTGCCTCAGCGCTCCTCCCTGTGGGTGAGGAGATGGTGCCTCAGCGCTCCTCCCTGTGGGCAGGGAGATGGTGCCTCAGCGCTCCTCCCTGTGGGTGAGGAGATGGTGTCTCAGCGCTCCTCCCTGTGGGTGAGGAGATGGTGCCTCAGCGCTCCTCCCTGTGGGTGAGGAGATGGTGCCTCAGCGCTCCTCCCTGTGGGTGAGGAGATGGTGCCTCAGCGCTCCTCCCTGTGGGCTGGGAGATGGTGCCTCAGCGCTCCTCCCTGTGGGAGAGGAGATGGTGCCTCAGCGCTCCTCCCTGTGGGTGAGGAGATGGTGTCTCAGCGCTCCTCCCTGTGGGCAGGGAGATGGTGTCTCAGCGCTCCTCCCTGTGGGTGAGGAGATGGTGCCTCAGCGCTCCTCCCTGTGGGCAGGGAGATGGTGCCTCAGCGCTCCTCCCTGTGGGCAGGGAGATGGTGTCTCAGTGCTCCTCCCTGTGGGTGAGGAGATGGTGCCTCAGCGCTCCTCCTTGTGTGTGAGGAGATGGTGTCTCAGCGCTCCTCCCTGTGGGTGAGGAGATGGTGCTTCAGCGCTCCTCCTTGTGTGTGAGGAGATGGTGTCTCAGCGCTCCTCCCTGTGGGCAGGGAGATGGTTGCCTCAGCGCTCCTCCCTGTGGGTGAGGAGATGGTGCCTCAGCGCTCCTCTTTGTGGGTGAGGAGATGGTGCCTCAGCGCTCCTCCCTGTGGGTGAGGAGATGGTGCCTCAGCGCTCCTCCCTGTGGGCAGGGACATGGTGCCTCAGCGCTCCTCCCTGTGGGCAGGGACATGGTGCCTCAGCGCTCCTCCCTGTGGGTGAGGAGATGGTGTCTCAGCGCTCCTCCCTGTGGGTGAGGAGATGGTGCTTCAGCGCTCCTCCCTGTGGGCAGGGACATGGTGCCTCAGCGCTACTCCCTGTGGGCAGGGACATGGTGCCTCAGCGCTCCTCCCTGTGGGCGAGGAGATGGTGTCTCAGCGCTCCTCCCTGTGGGTGAGGAGATGGTGTCTCAGCGCTCCTCCCTGTGGGCAGGGAGATGGTGCTTCAGCGCTCCTCCCTGTGCGCAAGGACATGGTGCCTCAGCGCTCCTCCCTGTGGGTGTGGAGATGGTGTCTCAGCGCTCCTCCCTGTGGGCAGGGAGATGGTGCCTCAGCGTTCCTCCCTGTGGGTGAGGAGATGGTGCCTCAGCGCTCCTCCCTGTGGGTGAGGAGATGGTGCCTCAGCGCTCCTCCCTGTGGGCAGGGACATGGTGCCTCAGCGCTCCTCCCTGTGGGTGAGGAGATGGTGTCTCAGCGCTCCTCCCTGTGGGCAGGGAGATGGTGCCTCAGCGTTCCTCCCTGTGGGTGAGGAGATGGTGCCTCAGCGCTCCTCCCTGTGGGTGAGGAGATGGTGCCTCAGCGCTCCTCCCTGTGGGCAGGGACATGGTGCCTCAGCGCTCCTCCCTGTGGGTGAGGAGATGGTGTCTCAGCGCTCCTCCCTGTGGGCAGGGAGATGGTGCTTCAGCGCTCCTCGCTGTGGGCACGGAGATGGTGCCTCAGCGCTCCTCCCTGTGGGCAGGGAGATGGTGCCTCAGCGCTCCTCCCTGTGGGCAGGGAGATGGTGCCTCAGCGCTCCTCCCTGTGGGTAAGAAGATGGTGCCTCAGCGCTCCTCCCTGTGGGCAGGGACATGGTGCCTGAGCGCTCCTCCCTGTGGGTGAGGAGATGGTGTCTCAGCGCTCCTCCCTGTGGGTGATGAGATGGTGCCTCAGCGCTCCTCCCTGTGGGTGAGGAGATGGTGCCTCAGCGCTCCTCCCTGTGGGTGAGGAGATGGTGCCTCAGCGCTCCTCCCTGTGGGCTGGGAGATGGTGCCTCAGCGCTCCTCCCTGTGGGAGAGGAGATGGTGCCTCAGCGCTCCTCCCTGTGGGTGAGGAGATGGTGTCTCAGCGCTCCTCCCTGTGGGCAGGGAGATGGTGTCTCAGCGCTCCTCCCTGTGGGTGAGGAGATGGTGCCTCAGCGCTCCTCCCTGTGGGCAGGGAGATGGTGCCTCAGCGCTCCTCCCTGTGGGCAGGGAGATGGTGTCTCAGTGCTCCTCCCTGTGGGTGAGGAGATGGTGCCTCAGCGCTCCTCCTTGTGTGTGAGGAGATGGTGTCTCAGCGCTCCTCCCTGTGGGTGAGGAGATGGTGCTTCAGCGCTCCTCCTTGTGTGTGAGGAGATGGTGTCTCAGCGCTCCTCCCTGTGGGCAGGGAGATGGTTGCCTCAGCGCTCCTCCCTGTGGGTGAGGAGATGGTGCCTCAGCGCTCCTCTTTGTGGGTGAGGAGATGGTGCCTCAGCGCTCCTCCCTGTGGGTGAGGAGATGGTGCCTCAGCGCTCCTCCCTGTGGGCAGGGACATGGTGCCTCAGCGCTCCTCCCTGTGGGCAGGGACATGGTGCCTCAGCGCTCCTCCCTGTAGGTGAGGAGATGGTGTCTCAGCGCTCCTCCCTGTGGGTGAGGAGATGGTGCTTCAGCGCTCCTCCCTGTGGGCAGGGACATGGTGCCTCAGCGCTACTCCCTGTGGGCAGGGACATGGTGCCTCAGCGCTCCTCCCTGTGGGTGAGGAGATGGTGTCTCAGCGCTCCTCCCTGTGGGTGAGGAGATGGTGTCTCAGCGCTCCTCCCTGTGGGCAGGGAGATGGTGCTTCAGCGCTCCTCCCTGTGCGCAAGGACATGGTGCCTCAGCGCTCCTCCCTGTGGGTGTGGAGATGGTGTCTCAGCGCTCCTCCCTGTGGGCAGGGAGATGGTGCCTCAGCGTTCCTCCCTGTGGGTGAGGAGATGGTGCCTCAGCGCTCCTCCCTGTGGGTGAGGAGATGGTGCCTCAGCGCTCCTCCCTGTGGGCAGGGACATGGTGCCTCAGCGCTCCTCCCTGTGGGTGAGGAGATGGTGTCTCAGCGCTCCTCCCTGTGGGCAGGGAGATGGTGCCTCAGCGTTCCTCCCTGTGGGTGAGGAGATGGTGCCTCAGCGCTCCTCCCTGTGGGTGAGGAGATGGTGCCTCAGCGCTCCTCCCTGTGGGCAGGGACATGGTGCCTCAGCGCTCCTCCCTGTGGGTGAGGAGATGGTGTCTCAGCGCTCCTCCCTGTGGGCAGGGAGATGGTGCTTCAGCGCTCCTCGCTGTGGGCAGGGAGATGGTGCCTCAGCGCTCCTCCCTGTGGGCAGGGAGATGGTGCCTCAGCGCTCCTCCCTGTGGGCAGGGAGATGGTGCCTCAGCGCTCCTCCCTGTGGGTAAGAAGATGGTGCCTCAGCGCTCCTCCCTGTGGGCAGGGACATGGTGCCTCAGCGCTCCTCCCTGTGGGTGAGGAGATGGTGTCTCAGCGCTCCTCCCTGTGGGCAGGGAGATGGTGCTTCAGCGCTCCTCCCTGTGGGCAGGGACATGGTGCCTCAGCGCTCCTCCCTGTGGGTGAGGAGATGGTGCCTCAGCGCTCCTCCCTGTGGGCAGGGAGATGGTGCTTCAGCGCTCCTCCCTGTGGGCAGGGACATGGTGCCTCAGCGCTCCTCCCTGTGGGTGAGGAGATGGTGTCTCAGCGCTCCTCCCTGTGGGCAGGGAGATGGTGCCTCAGCGCTCCTCCCTGTGGGTGAGGAGATGGTGCCTCAGCACTCCTCCCTGTGGGCAGGGAGATGGTGCCTCAGCGCTCCTCCCTGTGGGTGAGGAGATGGTGCCTCAGCGCTCCTCCCTGTGGGCAGGGAGATGGTGCCTCAGCGCTCCTCCCTGTGGGTGAGGAGATGGTGTCTCAGCGCTCCTCCCTGTGTGTGAGGAGATGGTGCCTCAGCGCTCCTCCCTGTGGGCAGGGAGATGGTGCCTCAGCGCTCCTCCCTGTGGGCAGGGAGATGGTGCCTCAGCGCTCCTCCCTGTGGGTAAGAAGATGGTGCCTCAGCGCTCCTCCCTGTGGGCAGGGACATGGTGCCTCAGCGCTCCTCCCTGTGGGTGAGGAGATGGTGTCTCAGCGCTCCTCCCTGTGGGCAGGGAGATGGTGCTTCAGCGCTCCTCCCTGTGGGCAGGGACATGGTGCCTCAGCGCTCCTCCCTGTGGGTGAGGAGATGGTGCCTCAGCGCTCCTCCCTGTGGGCAGGGAGATGGTGCTTCAGCGCTCCTCCCTGTGGGCAGGGACATGGTGCCTCAGCGCTCCTCCCTGTGGGTGAGGAGATGGTGTCTCAGCGCTCCTCCCTGTGGGCAGGGAGATGGTGCCTCAGCGCTCCTCCCTGTGGGCAGGGAGATGGTGCCTCAGCGCTCCTCCCTGTGGGTGTGGAGATGGTGCCTCAGCGCTCCTCGCTGTGGGTGTGGAGATGGTGTCTCAGCGCTCCTCCCTGTGGGTGAGGAGATGGTGCATCAGCGCTCCTACCTGTGGGTGAGGAGATGGTGTCTCAGCGCTCCTCCCTGTGGGTGAGGAGATGGTGCCTCAGCGCTCCTCCCTGTGGGTGAGGAGATGGTGCCTCAGCGCTCCTCCCTGTGGGTGAGGAAATGGTGTCTCAGCGTTCCTCCCTGTGGGTGAGGAGATGGTGCCTCAGCGCTCCTCCCTGTGGGTGAGGAGATGGTGCCTCAGCGCTCCTCCCTGTGGGTGAGGAGATGGTGCCTCAGCGCTCCTCCCTGTGGGTGAGGAGATGGTGCCTCAGCGCTCCTCCCTGTGGGTGAGGAGATGCTGCCTCAGCGCTCCTCCCTGTGGGTGAGGAGATGGTGTCTCAGCGCTCCTCGCTGTGGGTGAGGAGATGGTGCATCAGCGCTCCTACCTGTGGGTGAGGAGATGGTGCCTCAGCGCTCCTCCCTGTGGGTGAGGAGATGGTGCCTCAGCGCTCCTCCCTGTGGGTGAGGAGATGGTGCCTCAGCGCTCCTCGCTGTGGGTGAGGAGATGGTGCCTCAGCGCTCCTCCCTGTGGGTGAGGAGATGGTGTCTCAGCGCTCCTCCCTGTGGGCAGGGACATGGTGCCTCAGCGCTCCTCCCTGTGGGTGAGGAGATGGTGCCTCAGCGCTCCTCCCTGTGGGCAGGGACATGGTGCCTCAGCGCTCCTCCCTGTGGGCAGGGAGATGGTGTCTCAGCGCTCCTCCCTGTGGGTGAGGAGATGGTGTCTCAGCGCTCCTCCCTGTGGGCAGGGAGCTGGTGCTTCAGCGCTCCTCCCTGTGGGCAAGGACATGGTGCCTCAGCGCTCCTCCCTGTGGGTGTGGAGATGGTGTCTCAGCGCTCCTCCCTGTGGGTGAGGAGATGGTGCCTCAGCGCTCCTCCCTGTGGGCAGGGAGATGGTGCCTCAGCGCTCCTCCCTGTGGGTGAGGAGATGGTGTCTCAGCGCTCCTCCCTGTGGGCAGGGAGATGGTGCCTCAGCGTTCCTCCCTGTGGGTGAGGAGATGGTGCCTCAGCGCTCCTCCCTGTGGGTGAGGAGATGGTGCCTCAGCGCTCCTCCCTGTGGGCAGGGACATGGTGCCTCAGCGCTCCTCCCTGTGGGTGAGGAGATGGTGTCTCAGCGCTCCTCCCTGTGGGCAGGGAGATGGTGCCTCAGCGTTCCTCCCTGTGGGTGAGGAGATGGTGCCTCAGCGCTCCTCCCTGTGGGTGAGGAGATGGTGCTTCAGCGCTCCTCCCTGTGGGCAGGGACATGGTGCCTCAGCGCTCCTCCCTGTGGGCAGGGACATGGTGCCTCAGCGCTCCTCCCTGTGGGTGAGGAGATGGTGTCTCAGCGCTCCTCCCTGTGGGCAGGGAGATGGTGCTTCAGCGCTCCTCCCTGTGGGCAGGGAGATGGTGCCTCAGCGCTCCTCCCTGTGGGCAGGGAGATGGTGCCTCAGCGCTCCTCCCTGTGGGCAGGGAGATGGTGCCTCAGCGCTCCTCCCTGTGGGTAAGAAGATGGTGCCTCAGCGCTCCTCCCTGTGGGCAGGGACATGGTGCCTCAGCGCTCCTCCCTGTGGGTGAGGAGATGGTGTCTCAGCGCTCCTCCCTGTGGGCAGGGAGATGGTGCTTCAGCGCTCCTCCCTGTGGGCAGGGACATGGTGCCTCAGCGCTCCTCCCTGTGGGTGAGGAGATGGTGCCTCAGCGCTCCTCCCTGTGGGCAGGGAGATGGTGCTTCAGCGCTCCTCCCTGTGGGCAGGGACATGGTGCCTCAGCGCTCCTCCCTGTGGGTGAGGAGATGGTGTCTCAGCGCTCCTCCCTGTGGGCAGGGAGATGGTGCCTCAGCGCTCCTCCCTGTGGGCAGGGAGATGGTGCCTCAGCGCTCCTCCCTGTGGGTGTGGAGATGGTGCCTCAGCGCTCCTCGCTGTGGGTGTGGAGATGGTGTCTCAGCGCTCCTCCCTGTGGGTGAGGAGATGGTGCATCAGCGCTCCTACCTGTGGGTGAGGAGATGGTGTCTCAGCGCTCCTCCCTGTGGGTGAGGAGATGGTGCCTCAGCGCTCCTCCCTGTGGGTGAGGAGATGGTGCCTCAGCGCTCCTCCCTGTGGGTGAGGAGATGGTGTCTCAGCGTTCCTCCCTGTGGGTGAGGAGATGGTGCCTCAGCGCTCCTCCCTGTGGGTGAGGAGATGGTGCCTCAGCGCTCCTCCCTGTGGGTGAGGAGATGGTGCCTCAGCGCTCCTCCCTGTGGGTGAGGAGATGGTGCCTCAGCGCTCCTCCCTGTGGGTGAGGAGATGGTGCCTCAGCGCTCCTCCCTGTGGGTGAGGAGATGGTGCCTCAGCGCTCCTCGCTGTGGGTGAGGAGATGGTGCATCAGCGCTCCTACCTGTGGGTGAGGAGATGGTGTCTCAGCGCTCCTCCCTGTGGGCAGGGAGATGGTGCCTCAGCGCTCCTCCCTGTGGGCAGGGAGATGGTGCCTCAGCGCTCCTCCCTGTGGGTGTGGAGATGGTGCCTCAGCGCTCCTCGCTGTGGGTGTGGAGATGGTGTCTCAGCGCTCCTCCCTGTGGGTGAGGAGATGGTGCATCAGCGCTCCTACCTGTGGGTGAGGAGATGGTGTCTCAGCGCTCCTCCCTGTGGGTGAGGAGATGGTGCCTCAGCGCTCCTCCCTGTGGGTGAGGAGATGGTGCCTCAGCGCTCCTCCCTGTGGGTGAGGAAATGGTGTCTCAGCGTTCCTCCCTGTGGGTGAGGAGATGGTGCCTCAGCGCTCCTCCCTGTGGGTGAGGAGATGGTGCCTCAGCGCTCCTCCCTGTGGGTGAGGAGATGGTGCCTCAGCGCTCCTCCCTGTGGGTGAGGAGATGGTGCCTCAGCGCTCCTCCCTGTGGGTGAGGAGATGCTGCCTCAGCGCTCCTCCCTGTGGGTGAGGAGATGGTGTCTCAGCGCTCCTCGCTGTGGGTGAGGAGATGGTGCATCAGCGCTCCTACCTGTGGGTGAGGAGATGGTGCCTCAGCGCTCCTCCCTGTGGGTGAGGAGATGGTGCCTCAGCGCTCCTCCCTGTGGGTGAGGAGATGGTGCCTCAGCGCTCCTCGCTGTGGGTGAGGAGATGGTGCCTCAGCGCTCCTCCCTGTGGGTGAGGAGATGGTGTCTCAGCGCTCCTCCCTGTGGGCAGGGACATGGTGCCTCAGCGCTCCTCCCTGTGGGTGAGGAGATGGTGCCTCAGCGCTCCTCCCTGTGGGCAGGGACATGGTGCCTCAGCGCTCCTCCCTGTGGGCAGGGAGATGGTGTCTCAGCGCTCCTCCCTGTGGGTGAGGAGATGGTGTCTCAGCGCTCCTCCCTGTGGGCAGGGAGCTGGTGCTTCAGCGCTCCTCCCTGTGGGCAAGGACATGGTGCCTCAGCGCTCCTCCCTGTGGGTGTGGAGATGGTGTCTCAGCGCTCCTCCCTGTGGGTGAGGAGATGGTGCCTCAGCGCTCCTCCCTGTGGGCAGGGAGATGGTGCCTCAGCGCTCCTCCCTGTGGGTGAGGAGATGGTGTCTCAGCGCTCCTCCCTGTGGGCAGGGAGATGGTGCCTCAGCGTTCCTCCCTGTGGGTGAGGAGATGGTGCCTCAGCGCTCCTCCCTGTGGGTGAGGAGATGGTGCCTCAGCGCTCCTCCCTGTGGGCAGGGACATGGTGCCTCAGCGCTCCTCCCTGTGGGTGAGGAGATGGTGTCTCAGCGCTCCTCCCTGTGGGCAGGGAGATGGTGCCTCAGCGTTCCTCCCTGTGGGTGAGGAGATGGTGCCTCAGCGCTCCTCCCTGTGGGTGAGGAGATGGTGCTTCAGCGCTCCTCCCTGTGGGCAGGGACATGGTGCCTCAGCGCTCCTCCCTGTGGGCAGGGACATGGTGCCTCAGCGCTCCTCCCTGTGGGTGAGGAGATGGTGTCTCAGCGCTCCTCCCTGTGGGCAGGGAGATGGTGCTTCAGCGCTCCTCCCTGTGGGCAGGGAGATGGTGCCTCAGCGCTCCTCCCTGTGGGCAGGGAGATGGTGCCTCAGCGCTCCTCCCTGTGGGCAGGGAGATGGTGCCTCAGCGCTCCTCCCTGTGGGTAAGAAGATGGTGCCTCAGCGCTCCTCCCTGTGGGCAGGGACATGGTGCCTCAGCGCTCCTCCCTGTGGGTGAGGAGATGGTGTCTCAGCGCTCCTCCCTGTGGGCAGGGAGATGGTGCTTCAGCGCTCCTCCCTGTGGGCAGGGACATGGTGCCTCAGCGCTCCTCCCTGTGGGTGAGGAGATGGTGCCTCAGCGCTCCTCCCTGTGGGCAGGGAGATGGTGCTTCAGCGCTCCTCCCTGTGGGCAGGGACATGGTGCCTCAGCGCTCCTCCCTGTGGGTGAGGAGATGGTGTCTCAGCGCTCCTCCCTGTGGGCAGGGAGATGGTGCCTCAGCGCTCCTCCCTGTGGGCAGGGAGATGGTGCCTCAGCGCTCCTCCCTGTGGGTGTGGAGATGGTGCCTCAGCGCTCCTCGCTGTGGGTGTGGAGATGGTGTCTCAGCGCTCCTCCCTGTGGGTGAGGAGATGGTGCATCAGCGCTCCTACCTGTGGGTGAGGAGATGGTGTCTCAGCGCTCCTCCCTGTGGGTGAGGAGATGGTGCCTCAGCGCTCCTCCCTGTGGGTGAGGAGATGGTGCCTCAGCGCTCCTCCCTGTGGGTGAGGAGATGGTGTCTCAGCGTTCCTCCCTGTGGGTGAGGAGATGGTGCCTCAGCGCTCCTCCCTGTGGGTGAGGAGATGGTGCCTCAGCGCTCCTCCCTGTGGGTGAGGAGATGGTGCCTCAGCGCTCCTCCCTGTGGGTGAGGAGATGGTGCCTCAGCGCTCCTCCCTGTGGGTGAGGAGATGGTGCCTCAGCGCTCCTCCCTGTGGGTGAGGAGATGGTGCCTCAGCGCTCCTCGCTGTGGGTGAGGAGATGGTGCATCAGCGCTCCTACCTGTGGGTGAGGAGATGGTGTCTCAGCGCTCCTCCCTGTGGGCAGGGAGATGGTGCCTCAGCGCTCCTCCCTGTGGGCAGGGAGATGGTGCCTCAGCGCTCCTCCCTGTGGGTGTGGAGATGGTGCCTCAGCGCTCCTCGCTGTGGGTGTGGAGATGGTGTCTCAGCGCTCCTCCCTGTGGGTGAGGAGATGGTGCATCAGCGCTCCTACCTGTGGGTGAGGAGATGGTGTCTCAGCGCTCCTCCCTGTGGGTGAGGAGATGGTGCCTCAGCGCTCCTCCCTGTGGGTGAGGAGATGGTGCCTCAGCGCTCCTCCCTGTGGGTGAGGAAATGGTGTCTCAGCGTTCCTCCCTGTGGGTGAGGAGATGGTGCCTCAGCGCTCCTCCCTGTGGGTGAGGAGATGGTGCCTCAGCGCTCCTCCCTGTGGGTGAGGAGATGGTGCCTCAGCGCTCCTCCCTGTGGGTGAGGAGATGGTGCCTCAGCGCTCCTCCCTGTGCGTGAGGAGATGCTGCCTCAGCGCTCCTCCCTGTGGGTGAGGAGATGGTGTCTCAGCGCTCCTCGCTGTGGGTGAGGAGATGGTGCATCAGCGCTCCTACCTGTGGGTGAGGAGATGGTGCCTCAGCGCTCCTCCCTGTGGGTGAGGAGATGGTGCCTCAGCGCTCCTCCCTGTGGGTGAGGAGATGGTGCCTCAGCGCTCCTCGCTGTGGGTGAGGAGATGGTGCCTCAGCGCTCCTCCCTGTGGGTGAGGAGATGGTGTCTCAGCGCTCCTCCCTGTGGGCAGGGACATGGTGCCTCAGCGCTCCTCCCTGTGGGTGAGGAGATGGTGCCTCAGCGCTCCTCCCTGTGGGCAGGGACATGGTGCCTCAGCGCTCCTCCCTGTGGGCAGGGAGATGGTGTCTCAGCGCTCCTCCCTGTGGGTGAGGAGATGGTGTCTCAGCGCTCCTCCCTGTGGGCAGGGAGCTGGTGCTTCAGCGCTCCTCCCTGTGGGCAAGGACATGGTGCCTCAGCGCTCCTCCCTGTGGGTGTGGAGATGGTGTCTCAGCGCTCCTCCCTGTGGGTGAGGAGATGGTGCCTCAGCGCTCCTCCCTGTGGGCAGGGAGATGGTGCCTCAGCGCTCCTCCCTGTGGGTGAGGAGATGGTGTCTCAGCGCTCCTCCCTGTGGGCAGGGAGATGGTGCCTCAGCGTTCCTCCCTGTGGGTGAGGAGATGGTGCCTCAGCGCTCCTCCCTGTGGGTGAGGAGATGGTGCCTCAGCGCTCCTCCCTGTGGGCAGGGACATGGTGCCTCAGCGCTCCTCCCTGTGGGTGAGGAGATGGTGTCTCAGCGCTCCTCCCTGTGGGCAGGGAGATGGTGCCTCAGCGTTCCTCCCTGTGGGTGAGGAGATGGTGCCTCAGCGCTCCTCCCTGTGGGTGAGGAGATGGTGCTTCAGCGCTCCTCCCTGTGGGCAGGGACATGGTGCCTCAGCGCTCCTCCCTGTGGGCAGGGACATGGTGCCTCAGCGCTCCTCCCTGTGGGTGAGGAGATGGTGTCTCAGCGCTCCTCCCTGTGGGCAGGGAGATGGTGCTTCAGCGCTCCTCCCTGTGGGCAGGGAGATGGTGCCTCAGCGCTCCTCCCTGTGGGCAGGGAGATGGTGCCTCAGCGCTCCTCCCTGTGGGCAGGGAGATGGTGCCTCAGCGCTCCTCCCTGTGGGTAAGAAGTTGGTGCCTCAGCGCTCCTCCCTGTGGGCAGGGACATGGTGCCTCAGCGCTCCTCCCTGTGGGTGAGGAGATGGTGTCTCAGCGCTCCTCCCTGTGGGCAGGGAGATGGTGCTTCAGCGCTCCTCCCTGTGGGCAGGGACATGGTGCCTCAGCGCTCCTCCCTGTGGGTGAGGAGATGGTGCCTCAGCGCTCCTCCCTGTGGGCAGGGAGATGGTGCTTCAGCGCTCCTCCCTGTGGGCAGGGACATGGTGCCTCAGCGCTCCTCCCTGTGGGTGAGGAGATGGTGTCTCAGCGCTCCTCCCTGTGGGCAGGGAGATGGTGCCTCAGCGCTCCTCCCTGTGGGCAGGGAGATGGTGCCTCAGCGCTCCTCCCTGTGGGTGTGGAGATGGTGCCTCAGCGCTCCTCGCTGTGGGTGTGGAGATGGTGTCTCAGCGCTCCTCCCTGTGGGTGAGGAGATGGTGCATCAGCGCTCCTACCTGTGGGTGAGGAGTTGGTGTCTCAGCGCTCCTCCCTGTGGGTGAGGAGATGGTGCCTCAGCGCTCCTCCCTGTGGGTGAGGAGATGGTGCCTCAGCGCTCCTCCCTGTGGGTGAGGAGATGGTGTCTCAGCGTTCCTCCCTGTGGGTGAGGAGATGGTGCCTCAGCGCTCCTCCCTGTGGGTGAGGAGATGGTGCCTCAGCGCTCCTCCCTGTGGGTGAGGAGATGGTGCCTCAGCGCTCCTCCCTGTGGGTGAGGAGATGGTGCCTCAGCGCTCCTCCCTGTGGGTGAGGAGATGGTGCCTCAGCGCTCCTCCCTGTGGGTGAGGAGATGGTGCCTCAGCGCTCCTCGCTGTGGGTGAGGAGATGGTGCATCAGCGCTCCTACCTGTGGGTGAGGAGATGGTGCCTCAGCGCTCCTCCCTGTGGGTGAGGAGATGGTGCCTCAGCGCTCCTCCCTGTGGGTGAGGAGATGGTGTCTCAGCGCTCCTCCCTGTGGGCAGGGACATGGTGCCTCAGCGCTCCTCCCTGTGGGTGAGGAGATGGTGCCTCAGCGCTCCTCCCTGTGGGCAGGGACATGGTGCCTCAGCGCTCCTCCCTGTGGGCAGGGAGATGGTGTCTCAGCGCTCCTCCCTGTGGGTGAGGAGATGGTGTCTCAGCGCTCCTCCCTGTGGGCAGGGAGATGGTGCCTCAGCGCTCCTCCCTGTGGGTGTAGAGATGGTGCCTCAGCGCTCCTCGCTGTGGGTGTGGAGATGGTGTCTCAGCGCTCCTCCCTGTGGGTGAGGAGATGGTGCATCAGCGCTCCTACCTGTGGGTGAGGAGATGGTGTCTCAGCGCTCCTCCCTGTGGGTGAGGAGATGGTGCCTCAGCGCTCCTCCCTGTGGGTGAGGAGATGGTGCCTCAGCGCTCCTCCCTGTGGGTGAGGAGATGGTGTCTCAGCGTTCCTCCCTGTGGGTGAGGAGATGGTGCCTCAGCGCTCCTCCCTGTGGGTGAGGAGATGGTGCCTCAGCGCTCCTCCCTGTGGGTGAGGAGATGGTGCCTCAGCGCTCCTCCCTGTGGGTGAGGAGATGGTGCCTCAGCGCTCCTCCCTGTGGGTGAGGAGATGGTGCCTCAGCGCTCCTCCCTGTGTGTGAGGAGATGGTGCCTCAGCGCTCCTCCCTGTGGGTGAGGAGATGGTGCATCAGCGCTCCTACCTGTGGGTGAGGAGATGGTGCCTCAGCGCTCCTCCCTGTGGGTGAGGAGATGGTGCCTCAGCGCTCCTCCCTGTGGGTGAGGAGATGGTGCCCCAGCGCTCCTCCCTGTGGGTGAGGAGATGGTGTCTCAGCGCTCCTCCCTGTGGGTGAGGAGATGGTGTCTCAGCGCTCCTCCCTGTGGGCTGGGAGATGGTGCCTCAGCGCTCCTCCCTGTGGGCAGGGAGATGGTGCCTCAGCGCTCCTCCCTGTGGGCAGGGACATGGTGCCTCAGCGCTCCTCCCTGTGGGCAGGGAGATGGTGACTCAGCGCTCCTCCCTGTGGGTGAGGAGATGGTGTCTCAGCGCTCCTCCCTGTGGGTGAGGAGATGGTGTCTCAGCGCTCCTCCCTGTGGGCTGGGAGATGGTGCCTCAGCGCTCCTCCCTGTGGGCAGGGAGATGGTGTCTCAGCGCTCCTCCCTGTGGGCAGGGACATGGTGCCTCAGCGCTCCTCCCTGTGGGCAGGGAGATGGTGCCTCAGCGCTCCTCCCTGTGGGCAGGGAGATGGTGCCTCAGCGCTCCTCCCTGTGGGCAAGGAGAGGGCGCCTCAGCGCTCCTCCCTGTGGGTGAGGAGATGGTGCCTCAGCGCTCCTCCCTGTGGGCAGGGAGATGGTGCCTCAGCGCTCCTCCCTGTGGGTGAGGAGATGGTGCCTCAGCGCTCCTCCCTGTGGGCAGGGAAATGGTGTCTCAGCGCTCCTCCCTGTGGGTGAGGAGATGGTGCCTCAGCGCTCCTCCCTGTGCGTGAGGAGATGGTGCCTCAGCGCTTCTCCCTGTGGGTGAGGAGATGGTGCCTCAGCGCTCCTCCCTGTGGGCAGGGACATGGTGCCTCAGCGCTCCTCCCTGTGGGCAGGGAGATGGTGCCTCAGCGCTCCTCCCTGTGGGTGAGGAGATGGTGCCTCAGCGCTCCTCCCTGTGGGCAGGGAGATGGTGCCTCAGCGCTCCTCCCTGTGGGTGAGGAGATGGTGCCTCATCGCTCCTCCCTGTGGGTGAGGAGATGGTGTCTCAGCGCTCCTCCCTGTGGGCAGGGAGATGGTGCCTCAGCGCTCCTCCCTGTGGGTGAGGAGATGGTGTCTCAGCGCTCCTCCCTGTGGGTGAGGAGATGGTGTCTCAGCGTTCCTCCCTGTGGGCAGGGAGATGGTGCCTCAGCGCTCCTCCCTGTGGGTGAGGAGATAGTGTCTCAGCGCTCCTCCCTGTGGGTGAGGAGATGGTGCCTCAGCGCTCCTCCCTGTGGGTAAGGAGATGGTGCCTCAGCGCTCCTCCCTGTGGGCAGGGAGATGGTGTCTCAGCGCTCCTCCCTGTGGGCAGGGAGATGGTGCCTCAGCGCTCCTCCCTGTGGGTGAGGAGATGGTGCCTCAGCGCTCCTCCCTGTGGGCAGGGAGATGGTGCCTCAGCGCTCCTCCCTGTGGGTGAGGAGATGGTGTCTCAGCGCTCCTCCCTGTGGGCTGGGAGATGGTGCCTCAGCGCTCCTCCCTGTGGGTGAGGAGATGGTGCCTCAGCGCTCCTCCCTGTGGGTGAGGAGATGGTGTCTCAGCGCTCCTCCCTGTGGGCAGGGAGATGGTGTCTCAGCCCTCCTCCCTGTGGGTGAGGAGATGGTGCCTCAGCGCTCCTCCCTGTGGGTGAGGAGATGGTGCTTCAGCGCTCCTCCCTGTGGGCAGGGACATGGTGCCTCAGCGCTCCTCCCTGTGGGTGAGGAGATGGTGCCTCAGCGCTCCTCCCTGTGGGCAGGGAGATGGTGTCTCAGCGCTCCTCCCTGTGGGCAGGGAGATGGTGCCTCAGGGCTCCTCTCTGTGGGTGAGGAGATGGTGTCTCAGCGCTCCTCCCTGTGGGTGAGGAGATGGTCCCTCAGCGCTCCTCCCTGTGGGTGAGGAGATGGTGTCTCAGCGCTCCTCCCTGTGGGCAGGGAGATGGTGCCTCAGGGCTCCTCCCTGTGGGCAGGGAGATGGTGCCTCAGCGCTCCTCCCTGTGGGTGAGGAGATGGTGCCTCAGCGCTCCTCCCTGTGGGCAGGGAGATGGTGCCTCAGCGCTCCTCCCTGTGGGTGAGGAGATGGTGTCTCAGCGCTCCTCCCTGTGGGTGAGGAGATGGTGTCTCAGCGCTCCTCCCTGTGGGCAGGGAGATGGTGCCTCAGCGCTCCTCCCTGTGGGTGAGGAGATGGTGTCTCAGCGCTCCTCCCTGTGGGCAGGGAGATGGTGCCTCAGCGCTCCTCCCTGTGGGTGAGGAGATGGTGCCTCAGCGCTCCTCCCTGTGGGTGAGGAGATGGTGCCTCAGCGTTCCTCCCTGTGGGTGAGGAGATGGTGCCTCAGCGCTCCTCCCTGTGGGTGAGGAGATGGTGCCTCAGCGCTCCTCCCTGTGGGCAGGGAGATGGTGCCTCAGCGCTCCTCCCTGTGGGTGAGGAGATGGTGCCTCAGCGCTCCTCCCTGTGGGTGAGGAGATGGTGTCTCAGCGCTCCTCCCTCTGGGCAGGGAGATGGTGTCTCAGCGCTCCTCCCTGTGGGTGAGGAGATGGTGCCTCAGCGCTCCTCCCTGTGGGTGAGGAGATGGTGCCTCAGCGCTCCTCCCTGTGGGTGAGGAGATGGTGTCTCAGCGCTCCTCCCTGTGGGCAGGGAGATGGTGCATCAGCGCTCCTCGCTGTGGGTGAGGAGATGGTGCCTCAGCGCTCCTCCCTGTGGGCAGGGAGATGGTGTCTCAGCGCTCCTCCCTGTGGGTGAGGAGATGGTGCCTCAGCGCTCCTCCCTGTGGGTGAGGAGATTGTGCCTCAGCGCTCCTCCCTGTGGGTGAGGAGATGGTGCCTCAGCGCTCCTCCCTGTGGGTGAGGAGATGGTGCCTCAGCGCTCCTCCCTGTGGGCAGGGAGATGGTGCCTCAGCGCTCCTCCCTGTGGGTGAGGGGATGGTGCCTCAGCGCTCCTCCCTGTGGGTGAGGAGATGGTGCCGCAGCGCTCCTCCCTGTGGGTGAGGAGATGGTGTCTCAGCGCTCCTCCCTGTGGGCAGGGAGATGGTGCCTCAGCGCTCCTCCCTGTGGGTGAGGAGATGGTGCCTCAGCGCTCCTCCCTGTGGGCAGGGAGATGGTGCCTCAGCGCTCCTCCCTGTGGGTGAGGGGATGGTGCCTCAGCGCTCCTCCCTGTGGGTGAGGAGATGGTGCCGCAGCGCTCCTCCCTGTGGGTGAGGAGATGGTGCCTCAGCGCTCCTCCCTGTGGGCAGGGACATGGTGCCTCACCGTTCCTCCCTGTGGGTGAGGAGATGGTGCCTCAGCGCTCCTCCCTGTGGGCAGGGAGATGGTGCCTCAGCGCTCCTCCCTGTGGGTGAGGAGATGGTGCCTCAGCGCTCCTCCCTGTGGGTGAGGAGATGGTGCCTCAGCGCTCCTCCCTGTGGGTAAGGAGATGGTGCCTCAGCGCTCCTCCCTGTGGGTGAGGAGATGGTGCCTCAGCGCTCCTCCCTGTGGGTAAGGAGATGGTGCCTCAGCGCTCCTCCCTGTGGGTGAGGAGATGGTGCCTCAGCGCTCCTCCCTGTGGGTGAGGAGATGGTGCCTCAGCGCTCCTCCCTGTGGGTAAGGAGATGGTGTCTCAGCGCCCCTCCCTGTGGGTGAGGAGATGGTGCCTCAGCGCTCCTCCCTGTGGGTGAGGAGATGGTGCCTCAGCGCTCCTCCCTGTGGGTAAGGAGATGGTGTCTCAGCGCTCCTCCCTGTGGGCAGGGAGATGGTGCCTCAGCGCTCCTCCCTGTGTGTGAGGAGATGGTGCCTCAGCGCTCCTCCCTGTGGGCAGGGAGATGGTGCCTCAGCGCTCCTCCCTGTGTGTGAGGAGATGGTGCCTCAGCGCACCTCCCTGTGGGCAGGGAGATGGTGTCTCAGCGCTCCTCCCTGTGGGCAGGGAGATGGTGTCTCAGCGCTCCTCCCTGTGGGTGAGGAGATGGTGCCTCAGCGCTCCTCCCTGTGGGTGAGGCGATGGTGCCTCAGCGCTCCTCCCTGTGGGCAGGGAGATGGTGCCTCAGCGCTCCTCCCTGTGGGTGAGGAGATGGTGTCGCAGCGCTCCTCCCTGTGGGTGAGGAGATGGTGCCTCAGCGCTCCTCCCTGTGGGCAGGGAGATCGTGTCTCAGCGCTCCTCCCTGTGGGTGAGGAGATGGTGCCTCAGCGCTCCTCCCTGTGGGCAGGGAGATGGTGCCTCAGCGCTCCTCCCTGTGGGTGAGGAGATGGTGTCTCAGCGCTCCTCCCTGTGGGTGAGGAGATGGTGTCTCAGCGCTCCTCCCTGTGGGTGAGGAGATGGTGTCTCAGCGTTCCTCCCAGTGGGTGAGGAGATGGTGTCTCAGCGCTCCTCCCTGTGGGTGAGGAGATGGTGCCTCAGCGCTCCTCCCTGTGGGCAAGGAGATGGTGCCTCAGCGCTCCTCCCTGTGGGTGAGGAGATGGTGTCTCAGCGCTCCTCCCTGTGGGTGAGGCGATGGTGCCTCAGCGCTCCTCCCTGTGGGTGAGGAGATGGTGTCTCAGCGTTCCTCCCTGTGGGTGAGGAGATGGTGTCTCAGCGCTCCTCCCTGTGGGTGAGGAGATGGTGCCTCAGCGCTCCTCCCTGTGGGTGAGGCGATGGTGCCTCAGCGCTCCTCCCTGTGGGCAGGGAGATGGTGCCTCAGCGCTCCTCCCTGTGGGCTGGGAGATGGTGTCTCAGCGCTCCTCCCTGTGGGCTGGGAGATGGTGCCTCAGCGCTCCTCCCTGTGGGTGAGGAGATGGTGTCTCAGCGCTCCTCCCTGTGGGCAGGGAGATGGTGCCTCAGCGCTCCTCCCTGTGGGCAGGGAGATGGTGCCTCAGCGCTCCTCCCTGTGGGCAGGGAGATGGTGCCTCAGCGCTCCTCCTTGTGGGTGAGGAGATGGTGTCTCAGCGCTCCTCCCTGTGGGTGAGGAGATGGTGCCTCAGCGCTCCTCCCTGTGGGCAGGGAGATGGTGCCTCAGCGCTCCTCCCTGTGGGCAGGGAGATGGTGCCTCAGCGTTCCTCCCTGTGGGTGAGGAGATGGTGTCTCAGCGCTCCTCCCTGTGGGTGAGGAGATGGTGCCTCAGCGCTCCTCCCTGTGGGTGAGGAGATGGTGTCTCAGCGCTCCTCCCTGTGGGTGAGGAGATGGTGCCTCAGCGCTCCTCCCTGTGGGTGAGGAGATGGTGTCTCAGCGCTCCACCCTGTGGGCAGGGAGATGGTGCCTCACCGCTCCTCCCTGTGGGTGAGGAGATGGTGTCTCAGCGCTCCTCCCTGTGGGTGAGGAGATGGTGTCTCAGCGCTCCTCCCTGTGGGTGAGGAGATGGTGTCTCAGCGCTCCTCCCTGTGGGCAGGGAGATGGTGCCTCAGCGCTCCTCCCTGTGGGCAGGGAGATGGTGCTTCAGCGCTCCTCCCTGTGGGCAGGGAGATGGTGCTTCAGCGCTCCTCCCTGTGGGTGAGGAGATGGTGTCTCAGCGCTCCTCCCTGTGGGCAAGGAGATGGTGCCTCAGCGCTCCTCCCTGTGGGTGAGGAGATGGCGTCTCAGCGCTCCTCCCTGTGGGTGAGGAGATGGTGTCTCAGCGCTCCTCCCTGTGGGTGAGGAGATGGTGCCTCAGCGCTCCTCCCTGTGGGTGAGGAGATGGTGCCTCAGGGCTCCTCCCTGTGGGTGAGGAGATGGTGCCTCAGCGCTCCTCCCCGTGTGCAGGGAGATGGTGCCTCAGCGCTCCTCCCTGTGGGCAGGGAGATGGTGCCTCAGCGCTCCTCCCTGTGGGTGAGGAGATGGTGTCTCAGCGCTCCTCCCTGTGGGCAAGGAGATGGTGCCTCAGCGCTCCTCCCTGTGGGTGAGGAGATGGTGTCTCAGCGCTCCTCCCTGTGGGTGAGGAGATGGTGTCTCAGCGCTGCTCCCTGTGGGTGAGGAGATGGTGCCTCAGCGCTCCTCCCTGTGGGTGAGGAGATGGTGTCTCAGCGCTCCTCCCTGTGGGTGAGGAGATGGTGCCTCAGCGCTCCTCCCCGTGTGCAGGGAGAAGGTGCCTCAGCGCTCCTCCCTGTGGGTGAGGAGATGGTGCCTCAGCGCTCCTCCCTGTGGGCAGGGAGATGGTGCCTCAGCGTTCCTCCCTGTGGGTGAGGAGATGGTGTCTCAGCGCTCCTCCCTGTGGGTGAGGAGATGGTGCCTCAGCGCTCCTCCCTGTGGGTGAGGAGATGGTGCCTCAGCGCTCCTCACTGTGGGTGAGGAGATGGTGTCTCAGCGCTCCTCCCTGTGGGTGAGGAGATGGTGCCTCAGCGCTCCTCCATGTGGGTGAGGAGATGGTGTCTCAGCGCTCCTCCCTGTGGGCAGGGAGATGGTGCCTCAGCGCTCCTCCCTGTGGGTGAGGAGATGGTGTCTCAGCGCTCCTCCCTGTGGGCAGGGAGATGGTGTCTCAGCGCTCCTCCCTGTGGGTGAGGAGATGGTGCCTCAGCGCTCCTCCCTGTGGGTGAGGAGATGGTGTCTCAGCGCTCCTCCCTGTGGGCAGGGAGATGGTGTCTCAGCGCTCCTCCCTGTGGGTGAGGAGATGGTGCCTCAGCGCTCCTCCCTGTGGGTGAGGAGATGGTGCCTCAGCGCTCCTCCCTGTGGGTGAGGAGATGGTGCCTCAGCGCTCCTCCCTGTGGGTGAGGAGATGGTGTCTCAGCGTTCCTCCCTGTGGGCAGGGAAATGGTGTCTCAGCGCTCCTCCCTGTGGGCAAGGAGATGGTGCCTCAGCGCTCCTCCCTGTGGGTGAGGAGATGGTGTCTCAGCGCTCCTCCCTGTGGGTGAGGAGATGGTGTCTCAGCGCTCCTCCCTGTGGGTGAGGAGATGGTGCCTCAGCGCTCCTCCCTGTGGGTGAGGAGATGGTGCCTCAGGGCTCCTCCCTGTGGGTGAGGAGATGGTGCCTCAGCGCTCCTCCCCGTGTGCAGGGAGATGGTGCCTCAGCGCTCCTCCCTGTGGGCAGGGAGATGGTGCCTCAGCGCTCCTCCCTGTGGGTGAGGAGATGGTGTCTCAGCGCTCCTCCCTGTGGGCAAGGAGATGGTGCCTCAGCGCTCCTCCCTGTGGGTGAGGAGATGGTGTCTCAGCGCTCCTCCCTGTGGGTGAGGAGATGGTGTCTCAGCGCTGCTCCCTGTGGGTGAGGAGATGGTGCCTCAGCGCTCCTCCCTGTGGGTGAGGAGATGGTGTCTCAGCGCTCCTCCCTGTGGGTGAGGAGATGGTGCCTCAGCGCTCCTCCCCGTGTGCAGGGAGATGGTGCCTCAGCGCTCCTCCCTGTGGGTGAGGAGATGGTGCCTCAGCGCTCCTCCCTGTGGGCAGGGAGATGGTGCCTCAGCGTTCCTCCCTGTGGGTGAGGAGATGGTGTCTCAGCGCTCCTCCCTGTGGTTGAGGAGATGGTGCCTCAGCGCTCCTCCCTGTGGGTGAGGAGATGGTGCCTCAGCGCTCCTCCCTGTGGGTGAGGAGATGGTGTCTCAGCGCTCCTCCCTGTGGGTGAGGAGATGGTGCCTCAGCGCTCCTCCCTGTGGGTGAGGAGATGGTGTCTCAGCGCTCCTCCCTGTGGGCAGGGAGATGGTGCCTCAGCGCTCCTCCCTGTGGGTGAGGAGATGGTGTCTCAGCGCTCCTCCCTGTGGGCAGGGAGATGGTGTCTCAGCGCTCCTCCCTGTGGGTGAGGAGATGGTGCCTCAGCGCTCCTCCCTGTGGGTGAGGAGATGGTGTCTCAGCGCTCCTCCCTGTGGGCAGGGAGATGGTGTCTCAGCGCTCCTCCCTGTGGGTGAGGAGATGGTGCCTCAGCGCTCCTCCCTGTGGGTGAGGAGATGGTGCCTCAGCGCTCCTCCCTGTGGGTGAGGAGATGGTGCCTCAGCGCTCCTCCCTGTGGGTGAGGAGATGGTGTCTCAGCGTTCCTCCCTGTGGGCAGGGAAATGGTGCCTCAGCGCTCCTCCCTGTGGGCAGGGAGATGGTGTCTCAGCGCTCCTCCCTGTGGGCAGGGAGATGGTGTCTCAGCGCTCCTCCCTGTGGGCAGGGAGATGGTGTCTCAGCGCTCCTCCCTGTGGGTGAGGAGATGGTGCCTCAGCGCTCCTCCCTGTGGGTGAGGAGATGGTGCCTCAGCGCTCCTCCCTGTGGGCAGGGAGATGGTGTCTCAGCGCTCCTCCCTGTGGGCATTGAGATGGTGTCTCACCGCTCCTCCCTGTGGGTGAGGAGATGGTGCCTCAGCGCTCCTCGCTGTGGGTGAGGAGATGGTGCATCAGCGCTCCTACCTGTGGGTGAGGAGATGGTGCCTCAGCGCTCCTCCCTGTGGGTGAGGAGATGGTGCCTCAGCGCTCCTCGCTGCGGGCAGGGAGATGGTGTCTCAGCGCTCCTCCCTGTGGGCAGGGAGATGGTGTCTCAGCGCTCCTCCCTGTGGGCAGGGAGATGGTGTCTCAGCGCTCCTCCCTGTGGGCAGGGAGATGGTGTCTCAGCGCTCCTCCCTGTGGGTGAGGAGATGGTGCCTCAGCGCTCCTCCCTGTGGGTGAGGAGATGGTGCCTCAGCGCTCCTCCCTGTGGGTGAGGAGATGGTGCCTCAGCGCTCCTCGCTGTGGGTGAGGAGATGGTGCCTCAGCGCTCCTCCCTGTGGGTGAGGAGATGGTGTCTCAGCGCTCCTCCCTGTGGGTGAGGAGATGGTGCCTCAGCGCTCCTCCCTGTGGGCAGGGACATGGTGCCTCAGCGCTCCTCCCTGTGGGCAGGGAGATGGTGTCTCAGCGCTCCTCCCTGTGGGTGAGGAGATGGTGTCTCAGCGCTCCTCCCTGTGGGCAGGGAGATGGTGCCTCAGCGCTCCTCCCTGTGGGCAGGGACATGGTGCCTCAGCGCTCCTCCCTGTGGGTGAGGAGATGGTGCCTCAGCGCTCCTCCCTGTGGGCAGGGAGATGGTGCCTCAGCACTCCTCCCTGTGGGTGAGGAGATGGTGCCTCAGCGCTCCTCCCTGTGGGTGAGGAGATGGTGCCTCAGCGCTCCTCCCTGTGGGCTGGGAGATGGTGCCTCAGCGCTCCTCCCTGTGGGTGAGGAGATGGTGCCTCAGCGCTCCTCCCTGTGGGCAGGGAGATGGTGCCTCAGCGCTGCTCCCTGTGGGTGAGGAGATGGTGCCTCAGCGCTCCTCCATGTGGGTGAGGAGATGGTGTCTCAGCGTTCCTCCCTGTGGGCAGGGAGATGGTGCCGCAGCGCTCCTCCCTGTGGGTGAGGAGATGGTGTCTCAGCGCTCCTCTCTGTGGGCAGGGAGATGGTGCCTCAGCGCTCCTCCCTGTGGGTGAGGAGATGGTGCCTCAGCGCTCCTCCCTGTGGGCAGGGAGATGGTGTCTCACGCTCCTCCCTGTGGGTGAGGAGATGGTGCCTCAGCGCTTCTCCCTGTGGGTGAGGAGATGGTGCCTCAGCGCTCCTCCCTGTGGGCAGGGAGATGGTGCCTCAGCGCTCCTCCCGGTGGGTGAGGAGATGGTGCCTCAGCGCTCCTCCCTGTGGGTGAGGAGATGGTGTCTCAGCGCTCCTCCCTGTGGGCAGGGAGATGGTGCCTCAGCGCTCCTCCCTGTGGGTGAGGAGATGGTGTCTCAGCGCTCCTCCCTGTGGGTGAGGAGATGGTGCCTCAGCGCTCCGCCCTCTGGGTGAGGAGATGGTGTCTCAGCGCTCCTCCCTGTGGGCAGGGAGGTGGTGCCTCAGGGCTCCTCCCTGTGGGCAGGGAGATGGTGCCTCAGCGCTCCTCCCTGTGGGTGAGGAGATGGTGCCTCAGCGCTCCTCCCTGTGGGCAGGGAGATGGTGCCTCAGCGCTCCTCCCTGTGGGTGAGGAGATGGTGTCTCAGCGCTCCTCCCTGTGGGTGTGGAGATGGTGCCTCAGCGCTCCTCCCTCTGGGTGAGGAGATGGTGCCTCAGCGCTCCTCCCTGTGGGTGAGGAGATGGTGCCTCAGCGCTCCTCCCTGTGGGCAGGGAGATGGTGCCTCAGCGCTCCTCCCTGTGGGCAGGGACATGGTGCCTCAGCGCTCCTCCCTGTGGGTGAGGAGATGGTGCCTCAGCGCTCCTCCCTGTGGGCAGGGAGATGGTGCCTCAGCGCTCCTCCCTGTGGGTGAGGAGATGGTGCCTCAGCGCTCCTCCCTGTGGGTGAGGAGATGGTGCCTCAGCGCTCCTCCCTGTGGGTGAGGAGATGGTGCCTCAGCGCTCCTCCCTGTGGGTGAGGAGATGGTGCCTCAGCGCTCCTCCCTGTGGGCAGGGAGATGGTGCCTCAGCGCTCCTCCCTGTGGGTGAGGAGATGGAGTCTCAGCGCTCCTCCCTCTGGGCAGGGAGATGGTGCCTCAGCGTTCCTCCCTGTGGGTGAGGAGATGGTGCCTCAGCGCTCCTCCCTGTGGGTGAGGAGATGGTGCCTCAGCGTTCCTCCCTGTGGGTGAGGAGATGGTGCCTCAGCGCTCCTCCCTGTGGGTGAGGAGATGGTGCCTTAGCGCTCCTCCCTGTGGGTGAGGAGATGGTGTCTCAGCGCTCCTCCCTGTGGGCAGGGAGATGGTGCTTCAGCGCTCCTCGCTGTGGGTGAGGAGATGGTGCCTCAGCGCTCCTCCCTGTGGGCAGGGAGATGGTGTCTCAGCGCTCCTCCCTGTGGGTGAGGAGATGGTGCCTCAGCGTTCCTCCCTGTGGGTGAGGAGATGGTGCCTCAGCGCTCCTCCCTGTGGGTGAGGAGATGGTGCCTCAGCGCTCCTCCCTGTGGGCAGGGAGATGGTGCCTCAGCGCTCCTCCCTGTGGGTGAGGAGATGGTGCCTCAGCGCTCCTCCCTGTGGGCAGGGAGATGGTGTCTCAGCGCTCCTCCCTGTGGGTGAGGAGATGGTGCCTCAGCGCTCCTCCCTGTGGGCAGGGAGATGGTGCCTCAGCGCTCCTCCCTGTGGGTGAGGAGATGGTGCCTCAGCACTCCTCCCTGTGGGTGAGGAGATGGTGCCTCAGCGCTCCTCCCTGTGGGTGAGGAGATGGTGTCTCAGTGCTCCTCCCTGTGGGTGAGGAGATGGTGCCTCAGCGCTCCTCCCTGTGGGTGAGGAGATGGTGTCTCAGCACTCCTCCCTGTGGGTGAGGAGATGGTGCCTCAGCGCTCCTCCCTGTGGGTGAGGAGATGGTGCCTCAGCGCTCCTCCCTGTGGGTGAGGAGATGGTGCCTCAGCACTCCTCCCTGTGGGTGAGGAGATGGTGTCTCAGCGCTCCTCCCTGTGGGTGAGGAGATGGTGCCTCAGCGCTCCTCCCTGTGGGTGAGGAGATGGTGTCTCAGCACTCCTCCCTGTGGGTGAGGAGATGGTGCCTCAGCGCTCCTCCCTGTGGGTGAGGAGATGGTGCCTCAGCGCTCCTCCCTGTGGGCAGGGAGATGGTGCCTCAGCGCTCCTCCCTGTGGGTGAGGGGATGGTGCCTCAGCGCTCCTCCCTGTGGGTGAGGAGATGGTGTCTCAGCGCTCCTCCCTGTGGGCAGGGAGATGGTGCCTCAGCGCTCCTCCCTGTGGGTGAGGAGATGGTGCCTCAGCGCTCCTCCCTGTGGGCAGGGAGATGGTGCCTCAGCGCTCCTCCCTGTGGGTGAGGGGATGGTGCCTCAGCGCTCCTCCCTGTGGGTGAGGAGATGGTGCCGCAGCGCTCCTCCCTGTGGGTGAGGAGATGGTGCCTCAGCGCTCCTCCCTGTGGGCAGGGACATGGTGCCTCACCGTTCCTCCCTGTGGGTGAGGAGATGGTGTCTCAGCGCTCCTCCCTGTGGGCAGGGAGATGGTGCCTCAGCGCTCCTCCCTGTGGGTGAGGAGATGGTGCCTCAGCGCTCCTCCCTGTGGGTGAGGAGATGGTGCCTCAGCGCTCCTCCCTGTGGGTAAGGAGATGGTGCCTCAGCGCTCCTCCCTGTGGGTGAGGAGATGGTGCCTCAGCGCTCCTCCCTGTGGGTGAGGAGATGGTGCCTCAGCGCTCCTCCCTGTGGGTAAGGAGATGGTGTCTCAGCGCTCCTCCCTGTGGGTGAGGAGATGGTGCCTCAGCGCTCCTCCCTGTGGGTGAGGAGATGGTGCCTCAGCGCTCCTCCCTGTGGGTAAGGAGATGGTGTCTCAGCGCTCCTCATTGTGGGCAGGGAGATGGTGCCTCAGCGCTCCTCCCTGTGTGTGAGGAGATGGTGCCTCAGCGCTCCTCCCTGTGGGCAGGGAGATGGTGTCTCAGCGCTCCTCCCTGTGGGCAGGGAGATGGTGTCTCAGCGCTCCTCCCTGTGGGTGAGGAGATGGTGCCTCAGCGCTCCTCCCTGTGGGTGAGGAGATGGTGCCTCAGCGCTCCTCCCTGTGGGTGAGGAGATGGTGTCTCAGCGCTCCTCCCTGTGGGCAGGGAGATGGTGCCTCAGCGCTCCTCCCTGTGGGTGAGGCGATGGTGCCTCAGCGCTCCTCCCTGT
Source organism: Scyliorhinus torazame (assembly GCF_047496885.1). Classification (NCBI taxonomy): domain Eukaryota; kingdom Metazoa; phylum Chordata; class Chondrichthyes; order Carcharhiniformes; family Scyliorhinidae; genus Scyliorhinus; species Scyliorhinus torazame. The sequence goes on along the minus strand of NC_092710.1, from coordinate 336,701,179 downwards.
GGGCAGGGAGATGGTGCCTCAGCGCTCCTCCCTGTGGGTGAGGAGATGGTGTCGCAGCGCTCCTCCCTGTGGGTGAGGAGATGGTGCCTCAGCGCTCCTCCCTGTGGGTGAGGGGATGGTGCCTCAGCGCTCCTCCCTGTGGGTGAGGAGATGGTGTCTCAGCGCTCCTCCCTGTGGGCAGGGAGATGGTGCCTCAGCGCTCCTCCCTGTGGGTGAGGAGATGGTGCCTCAGCGCTCCTCCCTGTGGGCAGGGAGATGGTGCCTCAGCGCTCCTCCCTGTGGGTGAGGGGATGGTGCCTCAGCGCTCCTCCCTGTGGGTGAGGAGATGGTGCCGCAGCGCTCCTCCCTGTGGGTGAGGAGATGGTGCCTCAGCGCTCCTCCCTGTGGGCAGGGACATGGTGCCTCACCGTTCCTCCCTGTGGGTGAGGAGATGGTGTCTCAGCGCTCCTCCCTGTGGGCAGGGAGATGGTGCCTCAGCGCTCCTCCCTGTGGGTGAGGAGATGGTGCCTCAGCGCTCCTCCCTGTGGGTGAGGAGATGGTGCCTCAGCGCTCCTCCCTGTGGGTAAGGAGATGGTGCCTCAGCGCTCCTCCCTGTGGGTGAGGAGATGGTGCCTCAGCGCTCCTCCCTGTGGGTGAGGAGATGGTGCCTCAGCGCTCCTCCCTGTGGGTAAGGAGATGGTGTCTCAGCGCTCCTCCCTGTGGGTGAGGAGATGGTGCCTCAGCGCTCCTCCCTGTGGGTGAGGAGATGGTGCCTCAGCGCTCCTCCCTGTGGGTAAGGAGATGGTGTCTCAGCGCTCCTCCCTGTGGGCAGGGAGATGGTGCCTCAGCGCTCCTCCCTGTGTGTGAGGAGATGGTGCCTCAGCGCTCCTCCCTGTGGGCAGGGAGATGGTGTCTCAGCGCTCCTCCCTGTGGGCAGGGAGATGGTGTCTCAGCGCTCCTCCCTGTGGGTGAGGAGATGGTGCCTCAGCGCTCCTCCCTGTGGGTGAGGAGATGGTGCCTCAGCGCTCCTCCCTGTGGGTGAGGAGATGGTGTCTCAGCGCTCCTCCCTGTGGGCAGGGAGATGGTGCCTCAGCGCTCCTCCCTGTGGGTGAGGCGATGGTGCCTCAGCGCTCCTCCCTGTGGGCAGGGAGATGGTGCCTCAGCGCTCCTCCCTGTGGGTGAGGAGATGGTGTCGCAGCGCTCCTCCCTGTGGGTGAGGAGATGGTGCCTCAGCGCTCCTCCCTGTGGGCAGGGAGATGGTGCCTCAGCGCTCCTCCCTGTGGGTGAGGAGATGGTGCCTCAGCGCTCCTCCCTGTGGGCAGGGAGATGGTGTCTCAGCGCTCCTCCCTGTGGGTGAGGAGATGGTGCCTCAGCGCTCCTCCCTGTGGGCAGGGAGATGGAGCCTCAGCGCTCCTCCCTGTGGGTGAGGAGATGGTGTCTCAGCGCTCCTCCCTGTGGGCAGGGAGATGGTGTCTCAGCGCTCCTCCCTGTGGGCAGGGAGATGGTGCCTCAGCGCTCCTCCCTGTGGGTGAGGAGATGGTGTCTCAGCGCTCCTCCCTGTGGGTGAGGCGATGGTGCCTCAGCGCTCCTCCCTGTGGGTGAGGAGATGGTGCCTCAGCGCTCCTCCCTGTGGGTGAGGAGATGGTGTCTCAGCGCTCCTCCCTGTGGGTGAGGATATGGTGCCTCAGCGCTCCTCCCTGTGGGTGAGGAGATGGTGCCTCAGCGCTCCTCCCTGTGGGTGAGGAGATGGTGTCTCAGCGCTCCTCCCTGTGGGTGAGGAGATGGTGCCTCAGCGCTCCTCCCTGTGGGTGAGGCGATGGTGCCTCAGCGCTCCTCCCTGTGGGCAGGGAGATGGTGCCTCAGCGCTCCTCCCTGTGGGCAGGGAGATGGTGCCTCAGCGCTCCTCCCTGTGGGCTGGGAGATGGTGTCTCAGCGCTCCTCCCTGTGGGTGAGGAGATGGTGCCTCAGCGCTCCTCCCTGTGGGTGAGGAGATGGTGTCTCAGCGCTCCTCCCTGTGGGCAGGGAGATGGTGCCTCAGCGCTCCTCCCTGTGGGCAGGGAGATGGTGCCTCAGCGCTCCTCCCTGTGGGTGAGGGGATGGTGCCTCAGCGCTCCTCCCTGTGGGTGAGGAGATGGTGTCTCAGCGCTCCTCCCTGTGGGCAGGGAGATGGTGCCTCAGCGCTCCTCCCTGTGGGTGAGGAGATGGTGCCTCAGCGCTCCTCCCTGTGGGCAGGGAGATGGTGCCTCAGCGCTCCTCCCTGTGGGTGAGGGGATGGTGCCTCAGCGCTCCTCCCTGTGGGTGAGGAGATGGTGCCGCAGCGCTCCTCCCTGTGGGTGAGGAGATGGTGCCTCAGCGCTCCTCCCTGTGGGCAGGGACATGGTGCCTCACCGTTCCTCCCTGTGGGTGAGGAGATGGTGTCTCAGCGCTCCTCCCTGTGGGCAGGGAGATGGTGCCTCAGCGCTCCTCCCTGTGGGTGAGGAGATGGTGCCTCAGCGCTCCTCCCTGTGGGTGAGGAGATGGTGCCTCAGCGCTCCTCCCTGTGGGTAAGGAGATGGTGCCTCAGCGCTCCTCCCTGTGGGTGAGGAGATGGTGCCTCAGCGCTCCTCCCTGTGGGTGAGGAGATGGTGCCTCAGCGCTCCTCCCTGTGGGTACGGAGATGGTGTCTCAGCGCTCCTCCCTGTGGGTGAGGAGATGGTGCCTCAGCGCTCCTCCCTGTGGGTGAGGAGATGGTGCCTCAGCGCTCCTCCCTGTGGGTAAGGAGATGGTGTCTCAGCGCTCCTCCCTGTGGGCAGGGAGATGGTGCCTCAGCGCTCCTCCCTGTGTGTGAGGAGATGGTGCCTCAGCGCTCCTCCCTGTGGGCAGGGAGATGGTGTCTCAGCGCTCCTCCCTGTGGGCAGGGAGATGGTGTCTCAGCGCTCCTCCCTGTGGGTGAGGAGATGGTGCCTCAGCGCTCCTCCCTGTGGGTGAGGAGATGGTGCCTCAGCGCTCCTCCCTGTGGGTGAGGAGATGGTGTCTCAGCGCTCCTCCCTGTGGGCAGGGAGATGGTGCCTCAGCGCTCCTCCCTGTGGGTGAGGCGATGGTGCCTCAGCGCTCCTCCCTGTGGGCAGGGAGATGGTGCCTCAGCGCTCCTCCCTGTGGGTGAGGAGATGGTGTCGCAGCGCTCCTCCCTGTGGGTGAGGAGATGGTGCCTCAGCGCTCCTCCCTGTGGGCAGGGAGATGGTGCCTCAGCGCTCCTCCCTGTGGGTGAGGAGATGGTGCCTCAGCGCTCCTCCCTGTGGGCAGGTAGATGGTGTCTCAGCGCTCCTCCCTGTGGGTGAGGAGATGGTGCCTCAGCGCTCCTCCCTGTGGGCAGGGAGATGGAGCCTCAGCGCTCCTCCCTGTGGGTGAGGAGATGGTGTCTCAGCGCTCCTCCCTGTGGGCAGGGAGATGGTGTCTCAGCGCTCCTCCCTGTGGGCAGGGAGATGGTGCCTCAGCGCTCCTCCCTGTGGGTGAGGAGATGGTGTCTCAGCGCTCCTCCCTGTGGGTGAGGCGATGGTGCCTCAGCGCTCCTCCCTGTGGGTGAGGAGATGGTGCCTCAGCGCTCCTCCCTGTGGGTGAGGAGATGGTGTCTCAGCGCTCCTCCCTGTGGGTGAGGAGATGGTGCCTCAGCGCTCCTCCCTGTGGGTGAGGAGATGGTGTCTCAGCGCTCCTCCCTGTGGGTGAGGAGATGGTGCCTCAGCGCTCCTCCCTGTGGGTGAGGCGATGGTGCCTCAGCGCTCCTCCCTGTGGGCAGGGAGATGGTGCCTCAGCGCTCCTCCCTGTGGGCAGGGAGATGGTGCCTCAGCGCTCCTCCCTGTGGGCTGGGAGATGGTGTCTCAGCGCTCCTCCCTGTGGGTGAGGAGATGGTGCCTCAGCGCTCCTCCCTGTGGGTGAGGAGATGGTGTCTCAGCGCTCCTCCCTGTGGGCAGGGAGATGGTGCCTCAGCGCTCCTCCCTGTGGGCAGGGAGATGGTGCCTCAGCGCTCCTCCCTGTGGGTGAGGGGATGGTGCCTCAGCGCTCCTCCCTGTGGGTGAGGAGATGGTGTCTCAGCGCTCCTCCCTGTGGGCAGGGAGATGGTGCCTCAGCGCTCCTCCCTGTGGGTGAGGAGATGGTGCCTCAGCGCTCCTCCCTGTGGGCAGGGAGATGGTGCCTCAGCGCTCCTCCCTGTGGGTGAGGGGATGGTGCCTCAGCGCTCCTCCCTGTGGGTGAGGAGATGGTGCCGCAGCGCTCCTCCCTGTGGGTGAGGAGATGGTGCCTCAGCGCTCCTCCCTGTGGGCAGGGACATGGTGCCTCACCGTTCCTCCCTGTGGGTGAGGAGATGGTGTCTCAGCGCTCCTCCCTGTGGGCAGGGAGATGGTGCCTCAGCGCTCCTCCCTGTGGGTGAGGAGATGGTGCCTCAGCGCTCCTCCCTGTGGGTGAGGAGATGGTGCCTCAGCGCTCCTCCCTGTGGGTAAGGAGATGGTGCCTCAGCGCTCCTCCCTGTGGGTGAGGAGATGGTGCCTCAGCGCTCCTCCCTGTGGGTGAGGAGATGGTGCCTCAGCGCTCCTCCCTGTGGGTACGGAGATGGTGTCTCAGCGCTCCTCCCTGTGGGTGAGGAGATGGTGCCTCAGCGCTCTTCCCTGTGGGTGAGGAGATGGTGCCTCAGCGCTCCTCCCTGTGGGTAAGGAGATGGTGTCTCAGCGCTCCTCCCTGTGGGCAGGGAGATGGTGCCTCAGCGCTCCTCCCTGTGTGTGAGGAGATGGTGCCTCAGCGCTCCTCCCTGTGGGCAGGGAGATGGTGTCTCAGCGCTCCTCCCTGTGGGCAGGGAGATGGTGTCTCAGCGCTCCTCCCTGTGGGTGAGGAGATGGTGCCTCAGCGCTCCTCCCTGTGGGTGAGGAGATGGTGCCTCAGCGCTCCTCCCTGTGGGTGAGGAGATGGTGTCTCAGCGCTCCTTCCTGTGGGCAGGGAGATGGTGCCTCAGCGCTCCTCCCTGTGGGTGAGGCGATGGTGCCTCAGCGCTCCTCCCTGTGGGCAGGGAGATGGTGCCTCAGCGCTCCTCCCTGTGGGTGAGGAGATGGTGTCGCAGCGCTCCTCCCTGTGGGTGAGGAGATGGTGCCTCAGCGCTCCTCCCTGTGGGCAGGGAGATGGTGCCTCAGCGCTCCTCCCTGTGGGTGAGGAGATGGTGCCTCAGCGCTCCTCCCTGTGGGCAGGTAGATGGTGTCTCAGCGCTCCTCCCTGTGGGTGAGGAGATGGTGCCTCAGCGCTCCTCCCTGTGGGCAGGGAGATGGAGCCTCAGCGCTCCTCCCTGTGGGTGAGGAGATGGTGTCTCAGCGCTCCTCCCTGTGGGCAGGGAGATGGTGTCTCAGCGCTCCTCCCTGTGGGCAGGGAGATGGTGCCTCAGCGCTCCTCCCTGTGGGTGAGGAGATGGTGTCTCAGCGCTCCTCCCTGTGGGTGAGGAGATGGTGCCTCAGCGCTCCTCCCTGTGGGTGAGGAGATGGTGCCTCAGCGCTCCTCCCTGTGGGTGAGGCGATGGTGCCTCAGCGCTCCTCCCTGTGGGTGAGGAGATGGTGCCTCAGCGCTCCTCCCTGTGGGTGAGGAGATGGTGTCTCAGCGCTCCTCCCTGTGGGTGAGGATATGGTGCCTCAGCGCTCCTCCCTGTGGGTGAGGAGATGGTGCCTCAGCGCTCCTCCCTGTGGGTGAGGCGATGGTGCCTCAGCGCTCCTCCCTGTGGGCAGGGAGATGGTGCCTCAGCGCTCCTCCCTGTGGGCAGGGAGATGGTGCCTCAGCGCTCCTCCCTGTGGGCTGGCAGATGGTGTCTCAGCGCTCCTCCCTGTGGGTGAGGAGATGGTGCCTCAGCGCTCCTCCCTGTGGGTGAGGAGATGGTGTCTCAGCGCTCCTCCCTGTGGGCAGGGAGATGGTGCCTCAGCGCTCCTCCCTGTGGGCAGGGAGATGGTGCCTCAGCGCTCCTCCCTGTGGGCAGGGAGATGGTGCCTCAGCGCTCCTCCTTGTGGGTGAGGAGATGGTGTCTCAGCGCTCCTCCCTGTGGGTGAGGAGATGGTGCCTCAGCGCTCCTCCCTGTGGACAGGGAGATGGTGCCTCAGCGCTCCTCCCTGTGGGTGAGGAGATGGTGCCTCAGCGCTCCTCCCTGTGGGCAGGGAGATGGTGTCTCAGCGCTCCTCCCTGTGGGTGAGGAGATGGTGCCTCAGCGCTCCTCCCTGTGGGCAGGGAGATGGTGCCTCAGCGCTCCTCCCTGTGGGTGAGGAGATGGTGTCTCAGCGCTCCTCCCTGTGGGCAGGGAGATGGTGTCTCAGCGCTCCTCCCTGTGGGCAGGGAGATGGTGCCTCAGCGCTCCTCCCTGTGGGTGAGGAGATGGTGTCTCAGCGCTCCTCCCTGTGGGTGAGGCGATGGTGCCTCAGCGCTCCTCCCTGTGGGTGAGGAGATGGTGCCTCAGCGCTCCTCCCTGTGGGTGAGGAGATGGTGTCTCAGCGCTCCTCCCTGTGGGTGAGGAGATGGTGCCTCAGCGCTCCTCCCTGTGGGTGAGGCGATGGTGCCTCAGCGCTCCTACCTGTGGGCAGGGAGATGGTGCCTCAGCGCTCCTCCCTGTGGGTGAGGAGATGGTGTCTCAGCGCTCCTCCCTGTGGGTGAGGAGATGGTGTCTCAGCGCTCCTCCCTGTGGGTGAGGAGATGGTGCCTCAGCGCTCCTCCCTGTGGGTGAGGCGATGGTGCCTCAGCGCTCCTCCCTGTGGGCAGGGAGATGGTGCCTCAGCGCTCCTCCCTGTGGGCAGGGAGATGGTGCCTCAGCGCTCCTCCCTGTGGGCTGGGAGATGGTGTCTCAGCGCTCCTCCCTGTGGGTGAGGAGATGGTGTCTCAGCGCTCCTCCCTGTGGGCAGGGAGATGGTGCCTCAGCGCTCCTCGCTGTGGGCAGGGAGATGGTGCCTCAGCGTTCCTCCCTGTGGGTGAGGAGATGGTGTCTCAGCGCTCCTCCCTGTGGGTGAGGAGATGGTGCCTCAGCGCTCCTCCCTGTGGGTGAGGAGATGGTGTCTCAGCGCTCCTCCCTGTGGGTGAGGAGATGGTGCCTCAGCGCTCCTCCCTGTGGGTGAGGAGATGGTGTCTCAGCGCTCCTCCCTGTGGGCAGGGAGATGGTGCCTCAGCGCTCCTCGCTGTGGGCAGGGAGATGGTGCCTCAGCGCTCCTCCCTGTGGGTGAGGAGATGGTGTCTCAGCGCTCCTCCCTGTGGGCAGGGAGATGGTGTCTCAGCGCTCCTCCCTGTGGGTGAGGAGATGGTGTCTCAGCGCTCCTCCCTGTGGGTGAGGAGATGGTGTCTCAGCGCTCCTCCCTGTGGGTGAGGAGATGGTGTCTCAGCGCTCCTCCCTGTGGGCAGGGAGATGGTGCCTCAGCGCTCCTCCCTGTGGGCAGGGAGATGGTGCCTCAGCGCTCCTCCCTGTGGGCAGGGAGATGGTGCCTCAGCGCTCCTCCCTGTGGGTGAGGAGATGGTGTCTCAGCGCTCCTCCCTGTGGGCAAGGAGATGGTGCCTCAGCGCTCCTCCCTGTGGGTGAGGAGATGGTGTCTCAGCGCTCCTCCCTGTGGGTGAGGAGATGGTGTCTCAGCGCTCCTCCCTGTGGGTGAGGAGATGGTGCCTCAGCGCTCCTCCCTGTGGGTGAGGAGATGGTGTCTCAGCGCTCCTCCCTGTGGGTGAGGAGATGGTGCCTCAGCGCTCCTCCCCGTGTGCAGGGAGATGGTGCCTCAGCGCTACTCCCTGTGGGTGAGGAGATGGTGCCTCAGCGCTCCTCCCTGTGAGTGAGGAGATGGTGTCTCAGCGCTCCTCCCTGTGGGTGAGGAGATGGTGCCTCAGCGCTCCTCCCTGTGGGTGAGGAGATGGTGCCTCAGCGCTCCTCCCTGTGGGTGAGGAGATGGTGTCTCAGCGCTCCTCCCTGTGGGTGAGGAGATGGTGCCTCAGCGCTCCTCCCTGTGGGTGAGGAGATGGTGTCTCAGCGCTCCTCCCTGTGGGTGAGGAGATGGTGTCTCAGCGCTCCTCCCTGTGGGTGAGGAGATGGTGTCTCAGCGCTCCTCCCTGTGGGCAGGGAGATGGTGTCTCAGCGCTCCTCCCTGTGGGTGAGGAGATGGTGCCTCAGCGCTCCTCCCTGTGGGTGAGGAGATGGTGTCTCAGCGCTCCTCCCTGTGGGCAGGGAGATGGTGTCTCAGCGCTCCTCCCTGTGGGTGAGGAGATGGTGCCTCAGCGCTCCTCCCTGTGGGTGAGGAGATGGTGCCTCAGCGCTCCTCCCTGTGGGTGAGGAGATGGTGCCTCAGCGCTCCTCCCTGTGGGTGAGGAGATGGTGTCTCAGCGTTCCTCCCTGTGGGCAGGGAGATGGTGCCTCAGCGCTCCTCCCTGTGGGCAGGGAGATGTTGTCTCAGCGCTCCTCCCTGTGGGCAGGGAGATGGTGTCTCAGCGCTCCTCCCTGTGGGCAGGGAGATGGTGTCTCAGCGCTCCTCCCTGTGGGTGAGGAGATGGTGCCTCAGCGCTCCTCCCTGTGGGTGAGGAGATGGTGCCTCAGCGCTCCTCCCTGTGGGCAGGGAGATGGTGTCTCAGCGCTCCTCCCTGTGGGCATTGAGATGGTGTCTCAGCGCTCCTCCTTGTGGGTGAGGAGATGGTGTCTCAGCGCTCCACCCTGTGGGTGAGGAGATGGTGCCTCAGCGCTCCTCCCTGTGGGTGAGGAGATGGTGCCTCAGCGCTCCTCCCTGTGGGTGAGGAGATGGTGCCTCAGCGCTCCTCCCTGTGGGCAGGGAGATGGTGCCTCAGCGCTCCTCCCTGTGGACAGGGAGATGGTGCCTCAGCGCTCTTCCCTGTGGGTGAGGAGATGGTGTCTCAGTGCTCCTCCCTGTGGGTGAGGAGATGGTGCCTCAGCGCTCCTCCCTGTGGGTGAGGAGATGGTGCCTCAGCGCTCCTCCCTGTGGGTGAGGAGATGGTGCCTCAGCGCTCCTCCCTGTGGGCAGGGAGATGGTGCCTCAGCGCTCTTCCCTGTGGGTGAGGAGATGGTGTCTCAGCGCTCCTCCCTGTTGGTGAGGAGATGGTGCCTCAGCGCTCCTCCCTGTGGGTGAGGAGATGGTGCCTCAGCGCTCCTCCCTGTGGGTGAGGATATGGTGCCTCAGCGCTCCTCCCTGTGGGCAGGGAGATGGTGCCTCAGCGCTCCTCCCTGTGGGCAGGGAGATGGTGCGTCAGCGCTCCTCCCTGTGGGTGAGGAGATGGTGCCTCAGCGCTCCTCCCTGTCGGTGAGGAGATGGTGCCTCAGCGCTCCTCCCTGTGGGTGAGGAGATGGTGTCTCAGCGCTCCTCCCTGTGGGCAGGGAGATGGTGCCTCAGCGCTCCTCCCTGTGGGCAGGGAGATGGTGCCTCAGCGCTCCTCCCTGTGGGCAGGGAGATGGTGTCTCAGCGCTCCTCCCTGTGGGTGCGGAGATGGTGCCGCAGCGCTCCTCCCTGTGGGTGAGGAGATGGTGCCTCAGCGCTCCTCCCTGTGGGTGCGGAGATGGTGCCGCAGCGCTCCTCCCTGTGGGCAGGGAGATGGTGCCTCAGCGCTCCTCCCTGTGGGTGCGGAGATGGTGCCGCAGCGCTCCTCCCTGTGGGTGAGGAGATGGTGCCGCAGCGCTCCTCCCTTTGGGCTCAGCGCTCCTCCCTGTGGGCAGGGAGATGGTAATGTAGTGATACTGTGGGCAGGAATCTCTGGTTTTTAAGCTATGTGTTCCGCCAGCAGAGAATCGGGACTGTCCCACTGGCAATATGGCCCTCGCCAAGGCTGCATTGCCAAACCTTGGCTGTGCTGCATCATTCAGAGTGAAGAGCGCGCCAGCCTCCTTGCACTGACCAATCGCAGGCCCCCTTTCTGAACTGGTGCCCTGATCCGCCACAATGCAAATGTTGACCCCCACCCCCACTGACAAGGGGAGCACCCCCAACCCCCCATCCATGAGGGTCACTCTCCACACCACACATGCATAAGGGTGACCCAATCCCCCTCAGCTACCCCCTCCCCTTCCCTCCCCTCAACCACCCCCCTTCCAGCCCTGCCCCCTGGCATTGCCAGTGGTGCACTGTCCCCTGACGCTATGGCCCTAATACCCTGGCACAGGCATCCCGGCCTGGCAGGTTGGACCCTGAGTGATGTCAAGGGTGTTAGGCCACTGTGCTTGTGCCCCTCATGGCACTGTCAGGCTGCAGAGGTAGAGTCCCCCAAGCACCCGGGGAGTTGGGTGGGCTTGGGCTATGGGTAAGCTGTTGACCTCGGAACCCTCCCCCAGAATTGAAGTCCTGTGTCTTCCAGCCCTGGACAACCTGAAGATCACTCTTGGCATGGTGATCTCAGGCTAATCCACTGTTCAAAATCATTATCCTTGTCTGTGAACTCTGAAAACTTTGAAGTGGCCGACTCACTTTGAAGTGCTCAGCCTGACAGCTGATGAGCAGATCAAACAGTTCATTGAAGATCAAGCCAGGAAACTGCATGGACTTTCCATTTCGTACATCTCTTCACTTAGCCCAATGTGTTTAAAGCTGTTGCTTTTTGAAGTGTCTGAGCCTTTTTTAGAATGCCCACAACACTGGAAAAGCTTTGAAATCCCCTGAGATCCTTTGAAATGGTTTACATTCATTCAATTTCACAGTGCAGTGCCTTTAACTAGCCTTTGATTGACAAATCATTGGTTTAAACAAAGCACAAAGGAGGTTTGTTTATCTATCTTTCCTTTCATGCTTGAATGCATCTGAAGTACCTTCCATTGATTCTGATCACACTGTTTATAAACATTCTTGTGCTGATTGATAGCTGTTGGCTACTTCAAAAATGCCAAGTGCTTTCATTTCCTCTTTCAATAGCAAAAAATACTTTGCATTCTTTCTTAAAATAATTTGAGAGTACCCAATTCATTTTTTCCAATTAAGGGGCAATTTAGCGTGGCCAATCCACCTACCCTGTACATCTTTTGGGTTGTGGGGGCGAAACCCATGCAAACACGGGGAGAATGTGCAAACTCCACACGGACAGTGACCCAGAGCCGGGATCGAACCTGGGACCTCAGCACACTGAGGTTGCAGTGCTAAGCACTTAGCATTCTTGAAGTATCTAGGAGCAGCAGCGGGTTACCTGAAATCACCAAGTCAACAGTCTTCTTCAAGTTGCCCAGGGCTAGAAGGGGCAGTCCAGATACGTGACCCCATCCCAGGGGAGGGTCCTGAGCTCAACACCTTACTCCCAGCCCGAGCCCACCCAACTCCCAGGAGTCTTGGAGGAGCCCCCTCTGCAATCTGGCAGATTCACGCTTCCAGCCCTTTAATTGAATTCAGATGAATGCATATGAGCTGCTTGCATGTTCCCGCCAGCAGGGGTGTGGGGCTGGAGCAGGGGGTCGGGCCTGCCGCCCGGCCTCAAACCCATTTTTGGCCCGATCTGCGATTGTCTGCCCAATTGGGATTCCTGACTTTAGCGGGCGAGAGCAGAGAATCCCCCCCTGCCCCCTCATTACCCTGCTGACAATCCAGAGGCCCAGGTTAATGCCATGGGACCACAGGTTCAAATCCCACCATGGCAACTGGTGGAATTTAAATCCAATTAATAAATCTGGGAATTGTAAAGCTAACCTCAGTGATGGTGACCATGGATATCATCGATTGTCATTAAAAACACATCTGGTCCACTGATGACCTTTTGGGGAGGAAATTTGCCACCCTTACCTGGTCTGGCCTGTGTGTGACTCCAGACCCACAGCAATGTCCCAGAAAGCCCGGCATTTAAGGAGAAATTTCAGAACTCTGAGCAAATTAATTCATTGTTATGGAATGCCCATCCCGAGCTCCCCTTCAGAAGGTGGCGGTGAACTGCCTTCTTGCACTGCTGCACAAATATAGGGGAACGAGATGCTAAAAAGGGGGAGGAAATTAAGGTGATTAATAGCAGCAAATAAAAAATATTGGAGGACCTTAAGGAACCAAAATCAAACAAGTCCCCAGGACCTGACGGCCGACATCCTAGGGTTCCTTGAAGAATTTTTTTTTCCACCAGTTAAGGGGCAATTTAGCGTGGCCAATCCACCTACCCTGCACATCTTTGGGTTGTGGGGTGAGACCCACGCAGACACGAGGAGAACGTGCAAACTCCACACGGACAGTGACCCAGGGTTGTGATCGAATCCGGCACCGGCAACGCAGAGCCAGTTGGGATATTAGGGGCTGTTTAGCACAGGGCTAAGTCGCTGGCTTTGAAAGCAGACCCAGGCAGGCCAGCAGCACGGTTCAATTCCCGTACCATCCTCCCCGAACAGGCGCCGGAATGTGGCGACTAGGGGCTTTTCACAGTAACTTCATTTGAAGCCTACTTGTGACAATAAGCGATTTTCATTTTTCATTTTCATATACCGTGTGATGTACATCATAGTTATTGTAAATAAACCAAGTTTCTCTCAACTACTCGGTGTGGACTCTCGTGTGGCCCTGTAAAAGTATCTGAGATTGCGGATGATGCAAAGCTAGATGGAAATGTAAGTTGTGGGGAGGACACACAGAGATTGCAAAGAGATACAGTCGGATTAAGTGAATGGACAACAAGATGGCAGATAGAGCATATTGTGGGGAAGTGGGAAGCAATTCACTTTGATTGTAAGACTAGAAAAGCAGAATACTTTTTAAATGTGTGAAACTTGTAAATGTTGATGCTCTTATAGACTCGGATTTGCTGGTGCAAAGAACACAGAAAGCTCACACGTAGGTGCAGCATGCAATTAGGAAGGCAAATAGCATGTTGGCCTTTATTGTAATGGGATTGGAGTGCAGGAATTAAGAGATCTTGCTGCATAAGACCGTAAGAAATAGGAACAAAAGGCCATTCGGCCCCTCGAGTCTGCTCCGCCATTCAGTAGGATCATGGCTGACCTGACGTTCCTTACGTCCACTTTCCTGCCCTTGATGAAGAATGTGCTGATTTGCAGACAGCACAGTGGGTTGGTCCCTCCGATGAGCAGCTGAGTAAATTGGGTCAATATTCACTGGAATTTGGACGAATGAAAGGCGATCTCATTGAAACATTGAACATTTTGAAGGGATTGGATAGGCTAGAGAGCTGGTCGGGGAGTCTAAAACACAGGATCACAGTCTCAGGATAAGTGGATGAGGTGAGGAGAAATTACCTCACTCAAACGCACTGTGAATCTTTATTATTTTTCTATTTTTATAAATTTAGAGCACCCAATACATTTTTTCCAATTAAGGGGCAATTTAGCGTGGCCAGTCCACCTACCCTGCACATCCTTGGGTTGTGGGAGCAAAACCCACGCAAACACAGAGAATGTGCAATCTCCACACGGACAGTGACCCAGGGCCGGGATCGAACCTGGGACCTCGGCGGCGTGAGGCAGCAGTGCTAACCACTGCGCCACCGTGCCGCCCTGAGGTTGTGAATCTTTCATATTTTCTACTCCAGAGTGTTATGGAGGGTCCATCACTGAGGCTGCGACAGACAGATCTTTTCTCTCTCTCAGGGAATCCAGGGATGTGGGGAGCGGGCAGGAAAGCAGAGTTTCACCCGGAGATCAGCCATGCCCTGATGAAGCATCTACTCCGGCTCCTATTTCTCTTGTGGCCCCCTCAAGGGCAACGACACCATGAGGCGTGTGAAGAAGCAGGGAGGTTACTGACGTGCCTGAGTTTCCCGATGTGGGACAATGAGAAGCCAGTGTGACGTACCTGTAATGTCTGGTATCCCTGATCCCCCGACTGCTGGGAACACGGCCACTCTCTCGCTGGTTGAAGGCATAGAGCTTGTAAGGGTCTTCACCAGGTCTCCAACGTTTAGCATCAAGGTATCTCCTCTCATCAAAGCTATCGGATTGTTCACTGGAGTCCTCCAGAACTTCCTGAGCAGGGAAATCAGAAGAGTCTGCGTTATGTTCTGGCGTAGGAGTGGTTACGTCACTAGATAAGCAATCCACTTATAATGTGAGTTCGAATCCCACTGTAGCTGGTTAATATTGCAATCAATTCATCAAAAATGTAGAGGCAAAACGTTGGTAGCAGTAAAAGTGACGGTAAACTGGAAGTCCCACCCGAGACCTGGTACTGATCGCCACAGTACGGAGCCTCTAGACATAGAGAGCTTCCTGTGATGCAGAGCAACCTGCTAGTGATATATAAGGAAACTAAACTTCTTTTGGCCGAACAACTCTTTGACTTTCACTGTCTGATTCTTGACACAGCAGTGTCAAAAGTGGTTTTCAAGATTAATTTGACATTTACCATACATTGAAGGTAGTGAACAATTTAATTGTTCCTTGGATACCGATCGTCAACTTCTTAAAATAAGTAACAGAAAGGGGAGATAAGGGTCATGTAATAGATGTAATATATTTGGATTTCAAAAAGACCTTTTATAAGCTGCTGACCACACAGTAAACTATACATTAAGATCAGGGTGTGTGGATTAGCGACTAGTGACAGAATGGATATGAAGCTGGCGACAAGACAGAAACCACAGTTGTGGTTAAAGGCTGTTAGACAAGGAATGCTACCCAGACATCACCATTCACCCAGACATCACCATTCACCCAGACATCACCATTCACCCAGACATCACCATTCACCCAGACATCACCATTCACCCAGACATCACCATTCACCCAGACAGCACCATTCACCCAGACATCACCATTCACCCAGACATCACCATTCACCCAGACATCACCATTCACCCAGACATCACCATTCACCCAGACAGCACCATTCACCCAGACATCACCATTCACCCAGACATCACCATTCACCCAGACATCACCATTCACCCAGACAGCACCATTCACCCAGACGTCACCATTCACCCAGACGTCACCATTCACCCAGACAGCACCATTCACCCAGACAGCACCATTCACCCAGACATCACCATTCACCCAGACATCACCATTCACCCAGACAGCACCATTCACCCAGACATCACCATTCACCCAGACATCACCATTCACCCAGACAGCACCATTCACCCAGACAGCACCATTCACCCAGACATCATCATTCACCCAGACATCACCATTCACCCAGATGTCACCATGCTCTGATAGTTCACCATTCTCCATTACATCGTGCCTTGACTCCCTGTGCTTGGTTTCTCAATAAGGTGATTAGCTGGGGACAAACCTCTCACAGACACGTTTCCTCCGCTATTCCAAATAGTTACTCCGAAAAATCCAATGAATAGAACCTTCCTCGGCCCGGGTCACCTTGTGTCTGCGTGGGTCTCACCCCCACAACCCAAAGATGTGCAGGGTAGGTGGATTGGCCACACTAAATTACCCCGAAGCGTAAAAATTAAAAAGTGAAAAACAAATGAATCGAATCTTCTGCTGAATGCGCGACATTGAGGGCTCGCCAATAATGTGTAACTGTAGTGAATGTGACATTATTGACCCTGCCTGAAATCTGGCCATATTTGGATATTCTCTTTGACTCTAGCCTACATTCAGATCATTTTTAGCATTATAGTATTAACTTGCATGGGGTGGCTTGCACGGAGCAAGGATTGACAGACTGAATTCACCAAAGCTAAATCCTTAGGAGGCTCTGTTGTCTTTGGCAACTGTTACTGTGTGAAGTCAAGGCTACAAGATTGTGTCGATAATATAAATATTGTTTGAATGCTATAATACTGTGCTGCGTGTCAGCGAAATATCTTATAAATAACTCCCTGAATTCCCTGAGGTAGTTCTCCATCTTACAAGCGATGATCAGACACTCTGCCAGCATGGTCTATTAAGCATGTCTTTGAGCTGCATGAGTGTAAATGGATTGACACCTGAGGTGAACGAGGAGCTTTCAGATTGTCGGAAGGTTTTGCACCCTGATGGAAATGTGAATAATGAACTGCTGATCAAGGGAGGATGACATTTTGACAAGTACAGTCAGCGAAGAACCCTCGAGACTGCTCGGAATTTGAGATGTCATTCTTCTGTTTAACCAACCTGAGTTTCAAGCCTTGCGGAATGACACAAGACAGGTCAGACTGTGAGAGATCGCTCTGAACTGTGACAGTCTGGCATTTCTACTCGCTGCACTGCTTTTTCAAATTAGTAATTGTGGAAAAAATAACATCCCATTATTCAGGGCTGTGTGATTGAATAATTCCCCCGCACCCCCCCTCCCCCCGCCCACTGAGAACTGAGTTCAAGCTCTCGAAACGCTTTTCATCGACAAATCTGCTCCCAGGAGCTGCCAACACAACACTTGCAGATTAGTTAGACTGGACTTGATGGAGATTCAAAGAACAAAGAACAATACAGCACATGGACAGGCCCTTCGGCCCTCCAAGCCTGCGCCGACCATGGTACCTGCCTAAATTAAAACCGTCTGCATTTACTGAGTCCGTATCCTTCCATTCTCACCCTATTCATATATTTGAGTAGATGTCCCTTAAATGCCGCTATCGTACCTGCTCCCACCACCTCCCCAGGCATCGCATTCCCTATTTTACACCCTCTGTGTAAAAAAACTTGCCTCGCACATCTGTTCTAAACTGCTCCCCCCTCCCCCCCCCTCGCGCACTTTAAACCCATGTCCCCCAGTACTTGACTCTCCTACCCTAGGAAAGAGCATCTGACTATCCACTCTGTCCATGCCACTCATAATCTTGTAGACCTCTATCAGGTCGCCCCTCAACCTCCGTCGTTCCAATGAGAAGAGTTTATCTAACCGCTCCTCATAGCGAATGCCCTCCATACCAGGCAAAATCCTAGTAAACCACTTCTGTACCCTCTCCAAAGCATCCACATCCTTCTGGTAGTGTGGCGACCAGAATTGTACACGATATTCCAAATGAGGCCTAACTGAGTTCCTGTATAGCTGCAACATGACTTGCCAACTTTTATATTCAATGCCCCGATTGATGAAGGCCAGCATGCCGTATGTCTTCTTGACCACCTTATCCACATGCGTTGCCACTTTCAGTGATCGGTGGACATGCACGCCCAGATCTCTCTGCCTGTCAGTACTTGCAAAGGTGCTACCATTTATTGTGTAATTCCTACATGCATTGGACCGTCCAAAGTGCATTACCTCACACTTGTCCTGGATGGTGTCGAGCTTCTTGAGAGTTGTTGGAGCTGCACTCATCCAGGCAAGTGGAGAGTATTCCATTACACTCCTGACTTGTGCCTTGGAGATGGTGGACAGGCTTTAGGGGTTCAGGAGGTGAGTTACTCGCTGTAGGATTCCTAGCCTTTGACCTGCCCTGGTAGCCACAGTATTAATGTGGTTAGTCCAGTTCAGTTTCTAATCAATGGTAACCCCCAGGATGTTGATTGTGGGGGATTCAGTGATGGTAATGCTATTGAATGTCACGGGGCAGCGGTTAGATCCTCTCTTGTAGGAGATGGTCATTGCCTGGCAGTTGTGTAGCACGAATGTAACTTGCCACTTGTCAGCCCAAGCCTGGATATTGTCCAGGTCTTGCTGCATTTGGACATGGACTGCTTCAGTATCTGAGGAGTCGCGAATGGTGCTGAACATTGTGCAGTCATCCGCAAACACCCCCACTTCTGACCTTATGATTGAAGGTCATTGTTGAAGCAGCTGAAGGTGGTTGGGCCTAGGACACTACCCTGAGGAACTCCTGCAGCGATATCCTGGAGCTGAGATGATTGACCTCCAACCACCACAACCATCTTCCTTTGTGCCAGGTATGTTCCAACCAGCGGAGAGTTTTCCCCCTGATTCCCATTGACTCCAATTCCTTTGGAATGTGGGAATGTAGAATCCACCAAAGTAGCTCACATAGACAAGCAGGTAAAAAAAATGACTGGGTTTATTTTGATGACAATAATGTCCACTCCCCAAAGGGTCTCCCTCCCTGATCTGCACCCTGGTTAGAATTTACATAGTGGTGAGCTTTCACCTTGTTAAGGGGGAACCTCCCGTTACCAGGGAAGTTGATATTCTGTGGAGGTCACGGGGAATCTAACAGTGCTTATACTGTGACCTCCACGGGGCTTATAACAGAGAGGAAACCAGAGCATCCGGAGGAACACATGTAGATTGGCGAGATCGTTCAAACTCCACACAGTCGCCTGATGTCGGAATCAAACCTGAGTCCCTGGCACTGTGAGGCAGCAGTGCTAACCACAGTGCCACCGTACCTTAAAATGCGAATGATGGGGGAAAGAGCGGAGGGCGCGGGGGTCTGCCCAAGATTCATCATATACAACTGGAGGTGCACGAGAGGCTGAGGGGGATCATGGGGGCAGGATGGGCTCCATCAGCCCTGAAGCCTCCCCCAGCAATCAATCTGACAGTGGGAGAGCTGGATCTCTCACTTGGGGCTTGACAGCTTCAAAGCTCCCACTCCCACACACTAATCTGTCCAATTAGCAGCAGTAAAAGCATGTTAGGAGAGACGGTGACGCTGTTGGCAAATCCTCGCACGATTGCGGTTCAGTTTGTGT
Source organism: Scyliorhinus torazame (assembly GCF_047496885.1). NCBI lineage: Eukaryota > Metazoa > Chordata > Chondrichthyes > Carcharhiniformes > Scyliorhinidae > Scyliorhinus > Scyliorhinus torazame. The sequence goes on along the minus strand of NC_092710.1, from coordinate 336,682,743 downwards.
GTAAATTCTCGGCAGTCACCTGCAAGGCAAGTCCCAGGTTCAGTGTCATGTTGGCATTGCGGTGTGTAGAAGGCGGATTTCTGAGCCATGCTTCTTCACCGAGGTGAAAACCTCCATAAGGTCGACAAAGGAGTGTTTGCTGCACACCAGGCAAATACCCCCAAAATCACTATTGTTTAACACACTCCCTGTCACAAGGTGCAACCAGTCAGCCAGGTTAAAGCAAAACTGTGGGGCGAGATCCTCCGTTCCTGAGACTGCGATGACGCCAACGCGTCTGTGCATTCTGCAATGCATTGGATTTGGATTGGATTTTGTTGAAAAGTAGCTGTTCTGGAGTCTGTTGGTGCGTGTGCTCAGTCTTTTGCATCTCCTGCCCGATGGAAGAAACATTGGCGACGCTGTCGAGGTGCTGGAGAATTGCAATTTGGCATCAGATCGGTGCCTACCCCAATTTCGCTGTCGGAACCGATTCTCCACGCAGTCGTCTTTCCCAATTACAGCGTCGGCTAACGGAGAATCCCGACCCCTGTGTTTGCTAACTTGGAATGGTGTGAATGCTCAGTACTCACTCACTACCAGCACTGTGGGTGTACCTACCCCAAATATACCGCAGCGCTGTGGGTATACCTACACCACATATACCGCAGCACAGTGGGTGTACCTGCACCACATATACCGCAGCACTGGGGGTGTACCTACACCACATATACCGCAGCACTGTGGGTGTACCTACACCACATATACCACATATACCGCAGCACTGTGGGTGTACCTACACCACATATACCACATATACCGCAGCACTGTGGGTGTACCTACACCACATATACCACATATACCGCAGCACTGTGGGTGTACCTACACCACATATACCGCAGCACTGTGGGTGTACCTACACCACATATACCGCAGCACTGTGGGTGTACCTACACCACATATACCGCAGCACTGTGGGTGTACCTACACCACATATACCGCAGCACTGGGGGTGTACCTACACCACATATACCGCAGCACTGTGGGTGTACCTACACCACATATACCGCAGCACTGTGGGTGTACCTACACCACATATACCACAGCACTGTGGGTGTACCTACACCACATATACCGCAGCCCAGTGGGTGTACATAAACCACATATACCGCAGCACAGTGGGTATACCTACACCACATATACCGCAGCACTGTGGGTGTACTACACCACATATACCACAGCACTGGGGGTGTACCTACACCACATGTACCACAGCACTGTGGGTGTACCTACACCACATATACCGCAGCACTGTGGGTGTACCTACACCACATATACCACAGCACTGTGGGTGTACATACACGACATATACCGCAGCCCAGTGGGTGTACATACACCACATATACCGCAGCACAGTGGGTGTACCTGCACCACATATACCACAGCACTGTGGGTATACATGCACCACATATACCGCAGCACAGTGGGTGTAACTACACCACATATACCGCAGCACTGTGGGTGTACCTGCACCACATATACCACAGCACTGTGAGTGTACCTACACCACATATAGCGCAGCGCTGTGCGTGCAGCTACACCACATATACCGCAGCACTGTGGTATACCTACACAACATATACCGTAGCTCTGTGGTATACCTACACAACATATACCGTAGCTCTGTGGGTGTACCTACACCACATATACCGCAGCACTGTGGGTGTACCTGCACCACATATACCACAGCACTGTGGGAGTACCTACACCACATATACCGCAGCACTGTGGGTGTACCTGCACCACATATACCACAGCACTGTGGGTGTACCTGTACAACATATACCACAGCACTGTGGGTGTACATACACCACATATACAACAGCACTGTGGGTGTACCTACACCACATATACCGCAGCACTGTGGGTGTACCTGCACCACATATACCACAGCACTGTGGGTGTACCAGCACCACATATACCGCAGCACTGTGGGTATACATGCACCACATATACCGCAGTACTGTGGTATACCTACACAACATATACCGTAGCTCTGTGGGTGTACCTACACCACATATACCGCAGCACTGTGGGTGTACCTGCACCACATATACCACAGCACTGTGGGAGTACCTACACCACATATACCGCAGCACTGTGGGTGTACCTGCACCACATATACCACAGCACTGTGGGTGTACCTGTACAACATATACCACAGCACTGTGGGTGTACATACACCACATATACCACAGCACTGTGGGTGTACCTACACCACATATACCGCAGCACTGTGGGTATACCTGCACCACATATACCACAGCACTGTGGGTGTACCAGCACCACATATACCGCAGCACTGTGGGTATACATGCACCACATATACCGCAGTACTGTGGGTATACATGCACCACATATATCGCAGTACTGTGGGAATACATGCAACACATATACCGCAGCACAGTGGGAGTAACTACACCACATATACCGCAGCACTGTGGGTATACATGCACCACATATACCGCAGTACTGTGGGAATACATGCAACACATATACCGCAGCACTGTGGGTGTACCTACACCACATATACCGCAGCACTGTGGGTGTACCTACACCACATATACCACAGCACTGTGGGTGTACCTGCACCACATATACCACAGCACTGTGGGTATACCTACACCACATATACCGCAGCACAGTGGGTGTACCTACACCACATATACCGCAGCACTGTGGGTGTACCTGCACCACATATACCGCAGCACTGTGGGTGTAACTACACCACATATACCGCAGCACAGAAGGTATACATGCACCAAATATACCACAGCACTGTGGGTGTACCTACACCACATATACCGCAGCACTGTGGGTGTACCTGCACCACATATTCCGCAGCACTGTGGGTGGAACTACACCACATATACCGCAGCACTGTGGGTGTAACTACACCACATATACCGCAGCACAGTGGGTATACATGCACCACATATACCACAGCACTGTGGGTGTACCTGCACCACATATACCGCAGCACTGTGGGTATACATGCACCACATATACCACAGCACTGTGGGGGTACCTGCACCACATATACCGCAGCACTGGGGGTGTACCTACACCACATATACCGCAGCACTGTGGGTGTACCTGCACCACATATACCGCAGCACAGTGGGTTACCTACACCACATGTACCGCAGCACTGTGGATGTACCTGCACCACATATACCGCAGCACTGTGGGTGTACATACACGACATATACCGCAGCACTGGGGGTCTCCCTACACAACATATACCGCAGCACTGTGGGTATACATAGAGCACATATACCGCAGCACTGTGGGTGTACATGCACCACATATACCGCAGCACTGGGGGTGTACCTGCACCACATATACCGCAGCACTGTGGGTGTACCTACACCACATATACCACAGCACTGTGGGTGTACGTGCACCACTTATACCGCAGCACTGTGGGTGTACAATACACCACATATACCGCAGCACTGTGGGTATACATACAGCACATATACCGCAGCACTGTGGGTGTACCTGCACCACATATACCGCAGCACTGTGCGTGTACCTACACCACATATACCGCAGCACTGTGGGTGTTCCTACACCACATATACCACGGCACTGTGGCTGTACCTACACCACATATACCGCAGCACTGTGGGTGTACCTACACCACATATACTGCAGCTCTGTGGGTGTACCTGTACCACATATACCACATATACCGCAGCACTGTGGGTGTACCTACACCACATATACCACAGCACTGTGGGTGTACCTGCACAATATATACCGTAGCACTGTGGGTGTACTAGCGCCACATATACCACAGCACTGTGGGTGCACCTACACCACATATACCGCAGCACTGTGGGTGTACCTACACCACATATACCGCAGCACTGTGGGTGTACCTACACCACATATACCACAGTACTGTGGGTGTACCTACACCACATGTACCGCAGCACTGTGGGTGTACCTACACCACATGTACCACAGCACTGTGGGAGTACCTACACCACATGTACCACAGCACTGTGGGTGTACCTACACCACATGTACCACAGCACTGTGGGTGTACCTACACCACATATACCGCAGCACTGTGGGTGTACATACACCACATATACCACAGTACTGTGGGTGTACCTATACCACATGTATCGCAGCACTGTGGGTGTACCTACACCACATATACCGCAGCACTGTGGGTGAACCTACACCACATGTACCGCAGCACTGTGGGTGTACCTACACCACATATACCACAGCACTGTGGGTGTACCTACACCACATATACAGCAGCACTGTGGGTGTACCTACACCACATATACCGCAGCTCTGTGGGTGTACCTACACCACATATACTACATATAACGCAGCACAGTGGGTGTACATCCACCACATATACCACAGCACAGTGGGTGTACCTAAACCACATATACCATATATAACGCAGCACAGTGGGTGTACATACACCACATATACCGCAGCACTGTGGGTGTACATACACCACATATACCACAGCACAGTGGGAGTACCTACACCACATATACCGCAGCATTGTGTGTGTACCTACACTACATATACCACAGCAATGTGGGTGTACCTACACCACATATACCACAGCACTGTGGGTGTACCTGCACCACATATACCACAGCACTGTGAGTGTACCTACACCACATATACCGCAGCACTGTGGGTGTACCTGCACCACATATACCACAGCACTGTGGGTGTACCTGCACCACATATACCACAGCACTGTGAGTGTACCTACACCACATATACCACAGCACTGTGGGTGTACCTACACCACATATACCGCAGCACTGTGAGTCTACCTACACCACATATAGCGCAGCACTGTGGTATACCTACACAACATATACCGTAGCTCTGTGGTATACCTACACAACATATACCGTAGCTCTGTGGGTGTACCTACACCACATATACCGCAGCACTGTGGGTGTACCTGCACCACATATACCACAGCACTGTGGGAGTACCTACACCACATATACCGCAGCACTGTGGGTGTACCTGCACCACATATACCACAGCACTGTGGGTGTACCTGTACAACATATACCACAGCACTGTGGGTGTACATACACCACATATACCACAGCACTGTGGGTGTACCTACACCACATATACCGCAGCACTGTGGGTGTACCTGCACCACATATACCACAGCACTGTGGGTGTACCAGCACCACATATACCGCAGCACTGTGGGTATACATGCACCACATATACCGCAGTACTGTGGTATACCTACACAACATATACCGTAGCTCTGTGGGTGTACCTACACCACATATACCGCAGCACTGTGGGTGTACCTGCACCACATATACCACAGCACTGTGGGAGTACCTACACCACATATACCGCAGCACTGTGGGTGTACCTGCACCACATATACCACAGCACTGTGGGTGTACCTGTACAACATATACCACAGCACTGTGGGTGTACATACACCACATATACCACAGCACTGTGGGTGTACCTACACCACATATACCGCAGCACTGTGGGTGTACCTGCACCACATATACCACAGCACTGTGGGTGTACCAGCACCACATATACCGCAGCACTGTGGGTATACATGCACCACATATACCGCAGTACTGTGGGTATACATGCACCACATATATCGCAGTACTGTGGGAATACATGCAACACATATACCGCAGCACAGTGGGAGTAACTACACCACATATACCGCAGCACTGTGGGTATACATGCACCACATATACCGCAGTACTGTGGGAATACATGCAACACATATACCGCAGCACTGTGGGTGTACCTACACCACATATACCGCAGCACTGTGGGTGTACCTACACCACATATACCACAGCACTGTGGGTGTACCTGCACCACATATACCACAGCACTGTGGGTATACCTACACCACATATACCGCAGCACAGTGGGTGTACCTACACCACATATACCGCAGCACTGTGGGTATACATGCACCACATATACCGCAGCACTGTGGGTGAAACTACACCACATATACCGCAGCACTGTGGGTGTAACTACACCACATATACCGCAGCACAGAAGGTATACATGCACCAAATATACCACAGCACTGTGGGTGTACCTACACCACATATACCGCAGCACTGTGGGTGTACCTGCACCACATATTCCGCAGCACTGTGGGTGGAACTACACCACATATACCGCAGCACTGTGGGTGTAACTACACCACATATACCGCAGCACAGTGGGTATACATGCACCACATATACCACAGCACTGTGGGTGTACCTGCACCACATATACCGCAGCACTGTGGGTATACATGCACCACATATACCACAGCACTGTGGGGGTACCTGCACCACATATACCGCAGCACTGGGGGTGTACCTACACCACATATACCGCAGCACTGTGGGTGTACCTGCACCACATATACCGCAGCACAGTGGGTTACCTACACCACATGTACCGCAGCACTGTGGATGTACCTGCACCACATATACCGCAGCACTGTGGGTGTACATACACCACATATACCGCAGCACTGGGGGTCTCCCTACACAACATATACCGCAGCACTGTGGGTATACATAGAGCACATATACCGCAGCACTGTGGGTGTACCTGCACCACATATACCGCAGCACTGGGGGTGTACCTGCACCACATATACCGCAGCACTGTGGGTGTACCTACACCACATATACCACAGCACTGTGGGTGTACGTGCACCACTTATACCGCAGCACTGTGGGTGTACATACACCACATATACCGCAGCACTGTGGGTATACATACAGCACATATACCGCAGCACTGTGGGTGTACCTGCACCACATATACCGCAGCGCTGTGCGTGTACCTACACCACATATACCGCAGCACTGTGGGTGTTCCTACACCACATATACCACGGCACTGTGGCTGTACCTACACCACATATACCGCAGCACTGTGGGTGTACCTACACCACATATACTGCAGCTCTGTGGGTGTACCTGTACCACATATACCACATATACCGCAGCACTGTGGGTGTACCTACACCACATATACCACAGCACTGTGGGTGTACCTGCACAATATATACCGTAGCACTGTGGGTGTACTAGCGCCACATATACCACAGCACTGTGGGTGCACCTACACCACATATACCGCAGCACTGTGGGTGTACCTACACCACATATACCGCAGCACTGTGGGTGTACCTACACCACATATACCACAGTACTGTGGGTGTACCTACACCACATGTACCGCAGCACTGTGGGTGTACCTACACCACATGTACCACAGCACTGTGGGAGTACCTACACCACATGTACCACAGCACTGTGGGTGTACCTACACCACATGTACCACAGCACTGTGGGTGTACCTACACCACATATACCGCAGCACTGTGGGTGTACATACACCACATATACCACAGTACTGTGGGTGTACCTATACCACATGTATCGCAGCACTGTGGGTGTACCTACACCACATATACCGCAGCACTGTGGGTGAACCTACACCACATGTACCGCAGCACTGTGGGTGTACCTACACCACATATACCACAGCACTGTGGGTGTACCTACACCACATATACAGCAGCACTGTGGGTGTACCTACAGCACATATACCGCAGCTCTGTGGGTGTACCTACACCACACATACTACATATAACGCAGCACAGTGGGTGTACATCCACCACATATACCACAGCACAGTGGGTGTACCTAAACCACATATACCATATATAACGCAGCACAGTGGGTGTACATACACCACATATACCGCAGCACTGTGGGTGTACATACACCACATATACCACAGCACAGTGGGAGTACCTACACCACATATACCGCAGCATTGTGTGTGTACCTACACTACATATACCACAGCAATGTGGGTGTACCTACACCACATATACTGCAGCACTGTGCGTGTACCTAATCCACATGTACCGCAGCACAGTGGGTGTACCTCCACCACATATACCGCAGCACTGGGGGTGTACCCTCACCACATATACCGCAGCACCGTGGGTGCACCTACACCACATATACCACAGCTCTGTGGGTGTACATACACCACCTATACCGCTGGACAATGGGTGTACCTGCACCACCTATATCGCAGCACAGTGGGTGTATATACACCACATATACCGCAGCACTGGGGGTGTACCTGCACCACATATACCGCAGCACTGTGGGTGTACATACACCACATATACCGCTGCACAGTGGGTGTACCTGCACCACCTATGCCACAGCACTGTGGATGTACCTGCATCACATATACCGCAGCACAGTGAGTTACCTACAGCACATATACCACAGCACTGTGGGTGCACCTACACCACATATACCACAACAATGTGGGTGTACCTGCACCACATATACCGCAGCACTGTGGGCGTACCTGCACCACAAATACCACAGCACTGTGGGTGTTCCTACACCACATATACCACGCCACTGTGGGTGTACCTACACCACATATACCGCAGCACTGTGGGTGTACCTACACCACATATACTGCAGCACTGTGGGTGTACCTGCACCACATATACCGCAGCACTGTGGGTGTACCTACACCACATATACCACAGCACTGTGGGTGTACCTGCACAACAAATACCGCAGCACTGTGGGTGTACTAGCACCACATATACCGCAGCACTGTGGGTGCACCTACACCACATATACCGCAGCACTGTGGGTGTACCTACACCACATATACCGCAGCACTGTGGGTGTACCTACACCACATATACCACAGTACTGTGGGTGTACCTACACCACATATACCGCAGCACAGTGGGTGTACCTACACCACATGTACCGCAGCACTGTGGGTGTACCTACACCACATGTACCACAGCACTGTGGGAGTACCTACACCACATGTACCGCAGCACTGTGGGTGTACCTACACCACATGTACCACAGCACTGTGGGTGTACCTACACCACATATACCGCAGCACTGTGGGTGTACATACATCACATATACCACAGTACTGTGGGTGTACATATACCACATGTATCGCAGCACTGAGGGTGTACCTACACCACATATAACGCAGCACTGTGGGTGTACCTACACCACATGTACCGCAGCACTGTGGGTGTACCTACATCACATATACAGCAGCACTGTGGGTGTAACTACACCACATATACCGCAGCACTGTGGGTGTACCTACACCACATATACCGCAGCACTGTGGGTGTACCTACACCACATATACCGCAGCTCTGTGGGTGTACCTACACCACATATACCACATATAACGCAGCACAGTGGGTGTACATACACCACATATACCACAGCACAGTGGGTGCACCTAAACCACATATACCATATATAATGCAGCACAGTGGGTGTACATACACCACATATACCGCAGCACTGTGGGTGTACATACACCACATATACCACAGCACAGTGGGTGTACCTACACCACATATACCGCAGCACTGTGTGTGTACCTACACTACATATACCACAGCAATGTGGGTGTACCTACACCACATATACTGCAGCACTGTGCGTGCACCTACACCACATATTCCACAGCACTGTGGGTGTACCTACACCACATATACCGCAGCACTGTGCGTATACCTACACCACATATACCACAGCTCTGTGGGTGTACATACACCACCTATACCGCTGCACAGTGGGTGTACCTGCACCACCTATACCGCAGCACAGTGGGTGTATATACACCACATATACCGCAGCACAGTGGGTTACCTACACCACATATACCGCAGCACTGGGGGTGTACCTGCACCACATATACCGCAGCACTGTGGGTGTACATACACCACATATACCGCTGCACAGTGGGTGTACCTGCACCACCTATGCCACAGCACTGTGGGTGTACCTGCATCACATATACCGCAGCACAGTGAGTTACCTACAGCACATATACCACAGCACTGTGGGTGCACCTACACCACATATACCACAGCACTGTGGGTGTACCTGCACCACATATACCGCAGCACTGTGGGTGTACCTGCACCACAAATACCACAGCACTGTGGGTGTACCTACACCACATATACCACAACACTGTGGGTGTACCTGCACCAAATATACCGCAGCACTGGGGGTGTACCTACACCATATATACCGCAACACTGTGGGTGTACCGACACCACATATACCACAGCACTGTGGGTGTACCTATACCGCATATACCACAGCACTGTGGGTGTACCTACACCGCATATACCACAGCACTGTGGATGTACCTGCATCACATATACCGCAGCACAGTGAGTTACCTACAGCACATATACCGCAGCACAGTGAGTTACCTACAGCACATATATCACAGCACTGTGGGTGCACCTACACCACATATACCACAGCACTGTGGGTGTACCTGCACCACATATACCACAGCACAGTGGGTGTACCTACACCACATACACCGCAGCACTGTGCGTGTACCTACACCACATACACCGCAGCACTGTGGGTGTACCTACACCACATACACCACATATACCGCAGCACTGTGGTGTACCTATACTCCATATACCGCAGCACTGTGGGTATACTTGCACCACATATACCGCAGCACTGTGGGTGTACCTACACCACATATACCGCAGCACTGGGGGTGTACCGACACCACATATACCACAGCACTGTGGGTATACATGCACCACATGTACCGCAGCACAGTGGGTGTACCTACACCACATACACCACATATACCGCAGCACTGTGGTGTACCTACACCACATATACCGCAGCACTTTGGGTGTACCTGCACCATATATACCACAGCACTGTGGGTGTACCTACACCACATATACCACAGCACTGTGGGTGTACCTACACCACATGTACCACAGCACTGTGGGAGTACCTACACCACATGTACCACAGCACTGTGGGTGTACCTACACCACATGTACCACAGCACTGTGGGTGTACCTACACCACATATACCGCAGCACTGTGGGTGTACATACACCACATATACCACAGTACTGTGGGTGTACCTATACCACATGTATCGCAGCACTGTGGGTGTACCTACACCACATATACCGCAGCACTGTGGGTGAACCTACACCACATGTACCGCAGCACTGTGGGTGTACCTACACCACATATACCACAGCACTGTGGGTGTACCTACACCACATATACAGCAGCACTGTGGGTGTACCTACACCACATATACCGCAGCTCTGTGGGTGTACCTACACCACATATACTACATATAACGCAGCACAGTGGGTGTACATCCACCGCATATACCACAGCACAGTGGGTGTACCTAAACCACATATACCATATATAACGCAGCACAGTGGGTGTACATACACCACATATACCGCAGCACTGTGGGTGTACATACACCACATATACCACAGCACAGTGGGAGTACCTACACCACATATACCGCAGCATTGTGTGTGTACCTACACTACATATACCACAGCAATGTGGGTGTACCTACACCACATATACTGCAGCACTGTGCGTGTACCTAATCCACATGTACCGCAGCACAGTGGGTGTACCTACACCACATATACCGCAGCACTGGGGGTGTACCCTCACCACATATACCGCAGCACCGTGGGTGCACCTACACCACATATACCACAGCTCTGTGGGTGTACATACACCACCTATACCGCTGGACAGTGGGTGTACCTGCACCACCTATACCGCAGCACAGTGGGTGTATATACACCACATATACCGCAGCACTGGGGGTGTACCTGCACCACATATACCGCAGCACTGTGGGTGTACATACACCACATATACCGCTGCACAGTGGGTGTACCTGCACCACCTATGCCACAGCACTGTGGATGTACCTGCATCACATATACCGCAGCACAGTGAGTTACCTACAGCACATATACCACAGCACTGTGGGTGCACCTACACCACATATACCACAACAATGTGGGTGTACCTGCACCACATATACCGCAGCACTGTGGGCGTACCTGCACCACAAATACCACAGCACTGTGGGTGTTCCTACACCACATATACCACGCCACTGTGGGTGTACCTACACCACATATACCGCAGCACTGTGGGTGTACCTACACCACATATACTGCAGCACTGTGGGTGTACCTGCACCACATATACCACATATACCGCAGCACTGTGGGTGTACCTACACCACATATACCACAGCACTGTGGGTGTACCTGCACAACAAATACCGCAGCACTGTGGGTGTACTAGCACCACATATACCGCAGCACTGTGGGTGTACCTACACCACATATACCGCAGCACTGTGGGTGTACCTACACCACATATACCACAGTACTGTGGGTGTACCTACACCACATATACCGCAGCACAGTGGGTGTACCTACACCACATGTACCGCAGCACTGTGGGTGTACCTACACCACATGTACCACAGCACTGTGGGAGTACCTACACCACATGTACCGCAGCACTGTGGGTGTACCTACACCACATGTACCACAGCACTGTGCGTGTACCTACACCACATATACCGCAGCACTGTGGGTGTACATACATCACATATACCACAGTACTGTGGGTGTACATATACCACATGTATCGCAGCACTGAGGGTGTACCTACACCACATATAACGCAGCACTGTGGGTGTACCTACACCACATGTACCGCAGCACTGTGGGTGTACCTACATCACATATACAGCAGCACTGTGGGTGTAACTACACCACATATACCGCAGCACTGTGGGTGTACCTACACCACATAAACCGCAGCACTGTGGGTGTACCTACACCACATATACCGCAGCTCTGTGGGTGTACCTACACCACATATACCACATATAACGCAGCACAGTGGGTGTACATACACCACATATACCACAGCACAGTGGGTGCACCTAAACCACATATACCATATATAATGCAGCACAGTGGGTGTACATACACCACATATACCGCAGCACTGTGGGTGTACATACACCACATATACCACAGCACAGTGGGTGTACCTACACCACATATACCGCAGCACTGTGTGTGTACCTACACTACATATACCACAGCAATGTGGGTGTACCTACACCACATATACTGCAGCACTGTGCGTGTACCTACTCCACATGTACCGCAGCACAGTGGGTGTACCTACACCACATATACCGCAGCACTGGGGGTGTACCCTCACCACATGTACCGCAGCACAGTGGGTGCACCTACACCACATATTCCACAGCACTGTGGGTGTACCTACACCACATATACCGCAGCACTGTGCGTATACCTACACCACATATACCACAGCTCTGTGGGTGTACATACACCACCTATACCGCTGCACAGTGGGTGTACCTGCACCACCTATACCGCAGCACAGTGGGTGTATATACACCACATATACCGCAGCACAGTGGGTTACCTACACCACATATACCGCAGCACTGGGGGTGTACCTGCACCACATATACCGCAGCACTGTGGGTGTACATACACCACATATACCACTGCACAGTGGGTGTACCTGCACCACCTATGCCACAGCACTGTGGGTGTACCTGCATCACATATACCGCAGCACAGTGAGTTACCTACAGCACATATACCACAGCACTGTGGGTGCACCTACACCACATATACCACAGCACTGTGGGTGTACCTGCACCACATATACCGCAGCACTGTGGGTGTACCTGCACCACAAATACCACAGCACTGTGGGTGTACCTACACCACATATACCACAACACTGTGGGTGTACCTGCACCAAATATACCGCAGCACTGGGGGTGTACCTACACCACATATACCGCAACACTGTGGGTGTACCGACACCACATATACAACAGCACTGTGGGTGTACCTATACCGCATATACCACAGCACTGTGGGTGTACCTACACCGCATATACCACAGCACTGTGGATGTACCTGCATCACATATACCGCAGCACAGTGAGTTACCTACAGCACATATACCGCAGCACAGTGAGTTACCTACAGCACATATACCACAGCACTGTGGGTGCACCTACACCACATATACCACAGCACTGTGGGTGTACCTGCACCACATATACCACAGCACAGTGGGTGTACCTACACCACATACACCGCAGCACTGTGCGTGTACCTACACCACATACACCGCAGCACTGTGGGTGTACCTACACCACATACACCACATATACCGCAGCACTGTGGTGTACCTATACTCCATATACCGCAGCACTGTGGGTATACTTGCACCACATATACCGCAGCACTGTGGGTGTACCTACACCACATATACCGCAGCACTGGGGGTGTACCTACACCACATATACCACAGCACTGTGGGTATACATGCACCACATGTACCGCAGCACAGTGGGTGTACCTACACCACATACACCACATATACCGCAGCACTGTGGTGTACCTACACCACATATACCGCAGCACTTTGGGTGTACCTGCACCATATATACCACACCACTGTGGGTGTACCTACACCACATATACCACAGCACTGTGGGTGTACCTACACCACATATACAACAGCACTGTGGGTGTACCTACACCACATACACCACATTTACCGCAGCACAGTGGTGTACCTACACCACATATACCGCAGCACTGTGGGTATACATGCACCACATATACCGCAGCACTGTGGGTGTACCTAAACCACATATACCACTGCACTGTGGGTGTATCTACACCACATATACCACAGCACTGTCGGTGTACCTACACCACATACAACACATATACCGCAGCACTGTGGTGTACCTACACCACATATACCGCAGCACTGTGGGTATACATGCACCACATATACCGCAGCACTGTGGGTGTACCTGCACCACATATACCACAGCACTGTGGGTGTACCTGCACCACATATAGCACAGCACTGTGGGTGTACCTACACCACATGTACCGCAGCACTGTGGGTGTACCTACACCACATATACCACAGCACTGTGGGTGTACCTGCACCACATATACCACAGCACAGTGGGTGTACCTACACCACATACACCGCAGCACTGTGGGTGTACCTACACCACATACACCGCAGCACTGTGGGTGTACCTACACCACATATACCGCAGCACTGTGGGTGTACCTACACCACATATACCGCAGCACTGTGGGTGTACCTACACCACATGTACCGCAGGACTGTGGGTGTACCTACACCACATATACCGCAGCTCTGTGGGTGTACCTGCACCACATATACCGCAGCACTGTGGGTGTACCTACACCACATATACCGCAGCACTGTGGGTGTACCTACACCACATGTACCGCAGGACTGTGGGTGTACCTACACCACATATACCGCAGCTCTGTGGGTGTACCTACACCACATATACCGCAGCACTGTGGGTGTACCTACACCACATGTCCCGCAGCACTGTGGGTGTACCTACACCACATATACCACAGCACTGTGGGTGTACCTGCACCACATATACCACAGCACAGTGGGTGTACCTACACCACATACACCGCAGCACTGTGCATGTACCTACACCACATACACCGCAGCACTGTGGGTGTACCTACACCACATACACCACATATACCGCAGCACTGTGGTGTACCTATACTCCATATACCGCAGCACTGTGGGTATACATGCACCACATATACCGCAGCACTGTGGGTGTACCTACACCACATATACCGCAGCACTGGGGGTGTACCTACACCACATATACAACAGCACTGTGGGTATACATGCACCACATGTACCGCAGCACAGTGGGTGTAC